>NW_006791731.1:5830749-5870477 GCF_000442215.2 Lipotes vexillifer
GAAGAGCGGGAAGAAAAGCACAAAAGTTGAAGCAGGTAGACTTTCTGTAACTCTGACCTTGCCTAATTTGTTTATTTTTTCTGAGATTTCCTTTACTGAAAGGCAAAATGAGAATTATATCACCCAATTTTTCAGAACAGAAGAAAATTCAACCAGACTTTTTTCTATATACTTGCCCCTCAGTGAATGTTGATTAGCTCCCTCCTAATATTTGTAAGCGCAAGTATACCCAACAGAGGGTAAAGGAGAATTATAAAATATTAGAGTTTGAAGTTTCCTTAATGATCAGTTCATGGTTCTTAATGTATTTTTTCATCCATTCATTTTTTTACTCATTCATTTAATAAATGTAACTGGTCTCCTCCTACCAGCTGGGCACTGCAGTTGCCCAAAGATAAAAGACTCACCCATCCTGTAGAGAAGGTCACAGTGCAGTGGAAGACAGGGGCACAGAGACAGACATTCAGTCCAGTGAGTTCTGTAATAGAACAAGACCCGGTATAGAAAGGAATGAGCGAGTTCTTGTGTTATCAGGTCCACTGCCAGGTTTGGGGCAGGTGTGTTAGGGCGAGTATTAGCTTCCAGACAGCCAACAACAGTGGACTGTCCAGTAATGAGGACTCACAGAGCATGAGAAAGCTTACTGGAGAGCGTGTTCAATGTGGCAATGGAGGTAGGAACCCAAGGAGTAGCAGTTTCTTCCCCTCCTCCTAGAGGCCTGCTATTCTCTGTTCTCTGCCCAAATACTTGCCGTTTCTCCCATCTTGGCCCCGATTTGTTTAATCCAGTGGCAGGGCTAGTAGAGTAAAACTGAAAGATTCTGGATGAATGGTGATGATTCCTGAATACCTGTCCTTGACCTTACTTTGCTTAGCTGTTTTGCCCATCTTTCTGGGTCCTAACTATTTTCACTCATTAGGATTTTTTTTTAATAATTTGGTGTTCATGGAATTCCATATACTAAATTTCATTTAAGCGAATAAACACACAAACAAATGAATGAAGAAACAAAAAGAGCTCTGATTTTTGTTATTCTAACTGATATAAATACATACATTATTAGGTAAAGCATTCACTGATAATATCGTTTTGTTGCTGGGCAATTTAATTATCAATATGTTCCTAGGGAAACATGGATTTTAAAGGGGGAACTATCTGTGAGTTGCAACTGTGTGCCAGATGATATGATAAATGTATTATATGAGTCTTTCATTTCATTTTCACAAGAAATCTCTGCAGTGGGTATTAGAATTGTCATTTTATAGATGTAGACAATAAAAACCAGAAATATTTAAAATTTTCCCAAGGTTAACAAAATTAGTAAAGAATGGAATGAGGATTTAAAACTTTGGTTAAATGACTCCAAAAGTCTATTCTTTTTTTTTTTTCCTAAAAGGCCCATGAAAATAAAACCATAATAGTGGATTGACTGGTTTCAAAATGATCACTATGGTAAGAGTGCCAGCAAGGTCTGCCCACTTAACAGTGTCTCTTTAAAATTAAGAAGCTCACCTGGAAAAATAAACAGTAACACACATTCTGGGTCAGAATGAGACCCCAAATTCTCAAAACATCAGACGCCTGGGCTTCCCTGGTGGCGCAGTGGTTGAGAGTCTGCCTGCCGATGCAGGGGACACGGGTTCGTGCCCCGGTCTGGGAAGATCCCACATGCCGCGGAGCGGCTGGGCCCGTGAGCCATGGCTGCTGAGCCTGCGCGTCCGGAGCCTGTGCTCCGCAACAGGAGAGGCCACAGTGGTGAGGGGCCCGTGTACCACAAAAAAAACAAACAAAAAAAACAAACAAAAAAAATCAGATGCCAGAAGGAGATGAACAGAAGAGGCTCAAAGGTACAACTCAGGTCTTAGCAGCTTTTTTTAAAAAAGTAGATTCTTACATGGGAAAAGGAAGGACCAAAAGAGAATTAGCCAGGCAGAGGGCATTCTAATTAGTGTGCTATGTCTCACTCACAACCTTCATGTTAATCACTTTCTGAAACTGATTCACAGAGCCTCAAAGATGTATAATAGTCACCTGTGTAACAGTCACCTCCACACACCTGGGTCTGGCAGATATGTGATCTTCTCCAACTATTTTTCCTGTTAATAGTCTCACATGGAATTATTAGTGGTTTTGAATATATCAGATGAAGTTAGGAGCTGCATGCATATGGCTTAAAGAACATGTTACAAGGTGTCTCACTTACAGGATTACTGTTTTTGATGAAAGAGAGCTTACCATTTCAACCTCTCTTCCTCCATATATGAAAAAAACTGAGGTTCAGAGTGAACAACTGGTTTGACAAGATCTCACAGCGACCAGTGGCACTTGATCTTAGTGCCTTCTGTGTACTGGTGTGTGGGTTTGCATGTCTGGGTGCTTGTCTGAACGTGTGTGTGTGTGTGTGTGTGTTGGGGGTTCACCTACAGAACCCCAGGCCCCTCACTAGAACCATGATAATGTGATAATATAACTCTAGATGTACAGGTAGAGGTATAGAGTGAGATGTGGTTAATGTTCTGGAGAAGAAGAGAAAAATATTCATGGAACAAAATAAAGTCTGAACTGAGTCTCAAAGGATAAGACCATTTAGTGCTGAGAAAGGCAATGAGCATCTCTGATAGAACTTCCTGTGCAAAGGTAGAAAGATGTGAAAAGATCTGAAAAGGCTGGTTTGATTTGGAAGAGCCCTCGAAGCACATCAGGAAGTTGTGTTTAGCAGTCTATATCATGGGACCTAAATTCAATAAACGTTTGTGGGTGGGGAAGAAGTGAGAAAGAGGGGGTCATAAGGAGGGTACAATGGAATACAGGAGAGAGAGGGAAAAGAAAATTGAGTGTGTTACATAAAGAAGTTCAATTTTATCCAGATTTCCAGGGGGCACTCTCATGTTTTTATTAGGATTAGTGAAAATGTTAGTCTTTGCTTGGCTTCATGAAAGACTTTGATAAAGAATTTCACTGGATGAAGGGGAACTTAAAACTCTTCTTCCAGAATAAAATCCATGTGCCTTAGTTGGGCCTTCAAGGTCATGCAGTTCACACTTCTAGACTCAGTTCTCACACCTCGCTATCCCTACTCCAGGATATCAGGACCCTGCTCTGCGGCCTAACTGAACTGGTGGTTCCCACTGAACAGCCACAGCTTCAGATCACTGTTTTCTTACACTTACAGCTGCCTAGTAGAATCTGACCCAGATCCCTCGTTCTTTGCCCAACTAAAGTCCACTAATAGTTAATCCAGGTGTCACCTGTTTGGGGATGGATCTAGAATACCTTGCTTAGAATAATCACATGCGTTCTTCTATTATAGCCCTTGACACCCTCTATTATCATTTTTATCCCACCCCTGCCTCCATATATAAGACCAAGCTCTTCTTTAAGATCACTGACCACTTTCGACTCATCTTTCTGTCATCGGCCTCTTGCACAATATCACCAGGTGTGCACCAGGCAAATGTCTGCTAGGGAAATCAGTGACAAAGTGAAGGAGTGGTAAATGAATGATGCTATGAAGACAGGGCCACTCCTTGAAAAGATCTGATAGCATCAAATTATGAATTGGATCACAGACATATATTAGAAATTAAATTAATAAAACAAGCAACAGGAAGACGTTGACTTCATAAGCAATTTGCTAATTTTACAACTTTCCCATGTCATTTACTAGTGAATGACATTTGAATGCCAAACTCTTTAGTCAAAAGATTCCTAAGGAAAAAGATCATATTTTCTTCATCACTGTACACATTCCTCATAAGTACACAGTAACACTCAGTAAATGGGAGGGGGTAAGAAGAGTGACATCATTTTCTGGGTATAAACCATATATCAGATATTTCAAATTCTTTGCATGATCTGATCATAATAAGTATCTGGAGAAGTAGGTGTAACTTCTTCATGCTACAGTTGAGTAAGTTAAGATTCAGAGAGAGCATAAGCTTTTCTAAAGTGTGCTAGATTAAAAATGGCCAAACATTCTTTCTAGATCTTTCCATTAAGAAGCGGAATCTATTTCCCCACCCCTTGAAACTGCACTGAGTTCGCGACTTGCTTTGTCCAATAGAAGCAGCAGAAGTGCTGTTATGTTAAGGCTACAATCTTGATGCCAGCTCAGAGAGCCAGGTGTGTGCATGAGTTTACCTGGGATTCCCAGTCCCAGTCTGAGCTGCTAGACATCTACAACTCATGAATGACCCCAGACAAGGTCAGAAGGAGAACTGTTCAACTGAAGTCAGCTCTAATTGCTGATCCAAAGAACCATGAACAAATAAATTGTTGTTTTAAGTCACCACATTTTACAGTATTTTTTTAACGCAAGAAGAGGCAGGAAGAGCTAGTAATGAGCAGAAGTAATATTGCTGTCCACTACCACACGCTCCCTTTTTACAACAACTGTGTCAAGTCCATTGAATATGTTCTACTTCTATGTAGTTTTTTCTATTATATTTTTTTAGAGGAGATTGGATATTATTTTAATACAGTATTAATTTCTTGTCATTATTATTATTGTTGTTGCTGTTTAGTTTAACATATCTATTCCATTAGAATAAAAGCTCCTTTATGACAAGGACAGTGTCTAACTTATTTATTGATGCCTCATTAAATTCAACTACAGTGTCTGGCACTTATCAGCTATATGGGACAGTTTTTTGAATTAAGTGTTGAATGAACTGTATCTACAAAACTGTGAAGCCTTTGAAAGATTTTTATATGAGAAAGAAAAGCATACGCTTGAACCATGGTCTCCTGAAGTGCACTGAGGCAGCTATGTAAAGGATGGTTTAAATTGGGGTGGAGGAATCAGGGACAGGTAGGAGTCTAGAGTGAATGTGCCTTCAGTGATAATACCAATATTGAATGTCAGCACTTCTGAGGATATATAACACTCAAGTTGTATAATATGCCTCAGAGAATTAACAGTTTGATTCTTTCTAATCCTAGACTCAATACCTGTAAAAAAAAAAAAAAAAATCAAATGCTTATCAACATTGAAAAAAATCTTCAGATTCACAAAGTAATGTATGCCTCCTTCCCCCATTACATACCTAAGAGCAACCCCTGAAAGTACTCCTGTCCAAATGAGACCCGACACCAGGACCTCCCAGGTAACTGATTAAAGCAATGCCGTAGTAAACGGTCTCAGTGCTTTGCCATTTCACTTCGGGCGCCAACTAAGTAGGATGCAATTGATTACTAAATGATAAATTCGCATGCTAATTATATTTTTGCAGATGTTCACTGAAGGAGTTCTTTGAAGATTCACGCGTTGCACATGGGAAAAACACTTTCACATTCGTTAACTTAGTGTTTCCAGGAAACTCATTTTGATAATTTGATATTCTGGCAGGAGATTTATGCCCAAACTGGCCTTCACTTTATTTCTCTGATATCCACATTCTCTAAGGAAACTTTGTCCCTTGCTGTTCTCTGTTTGAAATTTTCTTCTTTCTTGTCCTCTCATGATTGCACTTCTCATTATAAAAGTTTAGGCAAAACTAATACACTTCAGAGCCCTCCTCATCCATCCTGTTTAAACTAGATTCCTCAACCTCCAAACATGGCCTAATCACTTCTAAATTACCTTATTTTATTTTCCACATTGCCGGTAAAACAAATTTACCTTGACTCTTTATTTATTTATTTTTTGCGGTACGCGGGCCTCTCACTGTTGCGGCCTCTCCCGTTGCGGAGCACAGGCTTCGGACGCGCAGGCTCAGTGGCCATGGCTCACGGGCCCAGCCGCTCCGCGGCATGCGGGAACTTCCCGGACCGGGGCACGAACCTGTATCCCCTGCACCGGCAGGCGGACTCTCAACCACTGCGCCACCAGGGAAGCCCGACTCTTTATTTTTTTAACTTGTTTATTTTTTGTACGATACCACTGGAATCTTGTTAGGGTGGGGGTCATCTTTCCCAAATGTTTACCACTGTATTTTAGGGACAAAAATAGCGATTATCACATAAAGGGTGTTCAATAAATATTTGATGTTTGAATGAACAAGTGAGAAAACTGAAGGTTAGAAAGGTTAATTCACACAGTTAATAGTTTGCAGATCTGAGACACAAGCTAGGGCTTTCTAATTCAAAATCTCACTGTATCATGACTGACTTCTATTAAACTGTACTATTAGGAGAAGCAGATTATCTTATACAGTGTAAATATACTTATGTATATATTAAAAATGTCTAGGTCTTTTTTTTTTTTTTTGTACCTTTTGACTACATTCACCTATTTCTCCTACCCTCCCACCCTCACCTCTGGCAACTACCAATCTGTTGTTTCTATGAGCTCATGTTTTGTTTAGATTCCACATATAAGTGAGATCATGCAGTATCTGTCTTTCTCTGAACTATTTAGTTTACTTAGCATAATGTTCTCAGGGCCTATCCATGTTGCCACAAATGGCAAGATTTCCTTCTTTATGACTGAATACTAGTCATGTATTTATTTCGTTAACCATTCATCTATTGATGGACATGTAAGTTGTTTCTATGTCTTGGCTATTGTAAATAATGCTCCAATGAACACAGGGGCGCAGATATCTCTTCAAGATCATGATTTTGTTTCCTTTGGATATACATGAGGAAGTAGAATTGCTGGATCATATGGTAGTTCTATTTTTAATTTTTTTGAGGAACATCCATACTGTTTTTCATAGTGGCTGCACAAATTTATATTCCCACCAATAGTGCACAAAGGTTCTCTTTCCTTCACATTGTTGCCAACACTTGTTATCTCTCATCTTCTTGATGACAGCCATTCTAACAGGTGTGAGGTGATATCTCAGTATGGTTTTGATTTGCATTCCCCTAATGATTAGTTATGTTGAGTACCTTTTCATGTAACCGTTGGCTATTTGTGTGTCTCCTTTAGAAAAATATCTATTGGGTTCCTCTGCCCATGTTTTAATCAAAGTGTTTTTCTTTTTGTTATTGAGCTGTGTGAGATTTTTACGTATTTTGGATATATATTTATACACAACTTTATATATATATATATTTATCAATAATATAGACATATTATAGATAATTATGTATTTATATATGTATTTTTATATATTATACATTTACATACATATTTAATATATGTATGTAAATATACATTTACAGAAAAAGCTTAGGTCATCTTAACCCTTTGATGATCAGGTTTTGGGCTCAGGTCACAACTTCAACCACTTACTTTCCCAACACTCTTTGTTTTGTGATTTTGAACAAAGTATCAGCAGAATGCACTTCTGAATTATGGAATGGAGAATGGTAAAAAATGGGAATCTTAAAATGAAATGAGAGTCATTACTTTGCAATTCAGGCTCTCTGTCTTTGTCACTGCCTCTGACTTGCTTTTTTCTCAGCTCCCATCTCCTGTCACCCAATTTCGAGTGTTGGGTGTTTTGTGTTCTGTGATTTTTTAAAATACCTCTGTGATGGATGAAAGTCCATGCAGTGAAGCACACTGTCATATTTGAGCCATTTGTCACCAAATGCTGGCACTCATATCTGCCAAATTGCTGGGTCTGAGTCATGCCTTTGCTTCTGAAAAAATGTCAGTGTCATTTGTCACCATCTAATATTTATGCCACATCAGATTGCCACTTGCTTGCCATGGGTCAGAACCACTGGATAGACGTAAGGATTCTTTCACATTTTTCCCACAGGACAACCCACTCAGCTTGTCTCCATCGACCAGGTACAAGTGGGATCTTTATTATAAGTAAATGTTCAGCATATTGCAACTGATGGCAAGATTTGATTCACCCAATATCACTTTCAAGAAATCGTTAGTCTACCTCTTTGCCAATATTGTTTCCAACCACAGTCTTAATTAATATGTCACTCCATTAAATTCTTATGACACAGAATTCCTAGTTTAAGAATGTGAGATACATTTCTTCAAGGACTCAGTAAATGACTGGGAAATATGGAATAAAGGGTCAGTCCAACAAAGGATTTCTGTGAGAGACTGAGGTCAACCTTCTAGGAAAAATCTCACTCAAAAGAAATAAATGACTTAACCTGAATGACATTGGGTCAAAAGAAGTGATTCTGAGTACTGCCAATTGTGAGCTGACACAATCTTTCTTAGTTACCAATCTTTGTTATAAGGACTTGTACCAAAAATCTGAAATGAGTAAGTGATAAAAATAAAAGGGGGAAAAAGTTCTTGTTGACAATGGTACACACTGTAGTATTCACAAGTGAAATACTATGATGCTTATGATTTGCTTTTAAAATACTCTAGGGGTGGAGTGGGGAAGTGGGGAAGGGCTAGATAAAGCAAGACTGACAAACTGTTGTGATTGTTGGGACTGGGTGATGGGGATACAGGAACTCATTGTGTTTTCTCTATTTTGTGTTTAGGTCACGAGTGCTCTATACAGTTAAGGTCAGGAACCAGGTAGACAAATCAAGGTAACTTTGGGACAGGCAAAGGGATTTCAGGGCTTAAGCAAGAGGCAGACACCTTTGTCCAGAAATGGAATAAAGCTAGGAATAGTATAAGGACAAGCAGAAAGAACAATGCGTGGGTGCACTGAAAAAATCGGAAGGAATTCTGACGCCTGGTTGGGCTCCCTCCGCTGATGTTCTTTCGGCTCCTCATCTTAAGGATGCTGATTACTGTTTCTGGCACAAGTATCATTTTACTAGGATGTCTTCCTAGTTCATCCTGCTCACCCAATACCTCAGCTTTCTGTTATGTCCACACTGCTTATCATGGCTCTCAGCACATTGTAGGTATTCAATAAATACTTGTTGACTTTATTAAGTAATACTGCCATCTAGATATCAGCTCAAACCACCTGCAGCAGAAGAGCGCCTAGAGGGGGAAAATATATAAAAGGAAGTGGTTGGTTGTGCTTTCCTGTCTCTGACTGGATTATTGGCAAGAAGTTGCAGATGGCCATCCAGAAGGTTTTCAAGAGGGCCAACGTGACTTTGCAGGGTACTATCTAGGGAAGTTGCTGACATATTTGTTCCTTCAGTTATAACGCAAGTATTCATAATATCTCTACTGTGTATAGGATACTGTCCTAATTTGGGGAAAACAAGAGACAATGCTTGTATTTTCGGTTTCACAAGGATGACACATAAATGCTGACGGGACAATTACTTTACGTGATCCAGCTCTGCCCAGTAATAACAGTCTGTGACTTGGGTTATATAATTTACCCTCTCTAAGTTCCAGTTTTCTGTTGATTCTGTTACTTCTGCAAATCATAAAAATACCTACTTCAAAAAGGTACTTTGTGTTCTTACAAACACATGTTAAGGACTTACCGTGTGCCAGCCCCGGACTGTCACTGTTATGATCAAGCACACAGCCCTGTTTTCTACTACGCCTTTCACACATCATTACAGCCCCTCCCTGTGTCTGTGTTCCTGTCAATCTCCAGGGCAGGGGCCACACCTTACTCACGTGTGCATAGTTGTGTTTATGCCTAATAAAATACATCAGCTACTTAGAATGTGCCCTTGCAAAGAATTCTAGAGAGCATAGCATCTTAAAAATCCAAAAGCTTGTTTCAGAGCAACTGAGAAATAATGCTAAAAGAAGTTAGTTGCTTGATATTGTAGAATGCTGATTAAACCAACAGAGAAAAAAACCCAACAAATTATGATGACCTACGGCCCCACACTGGGGCCAAACTGCAAAGGACAAACAAAGTCTTTTGATATTTGATTTCAAAATTGCCAACCCCAACGCAAGTCATTATCTCTCCATTAAGCCCAACAGTGCGACTCATTCTTTCAGCAATTGTGCATGATCTAATTTGAACCAGAATGTACTGACACCAACATCACAGTTGAAGACTGAAGTTGAGCAAATCCTCAACTGCATACTGAGCTTCACAACATCACTCTTTCTTTTCGTTTTGAATATTCACACAGTCCTCCTCCTATCCAACACATACTAATATAACTAGCAAATGCAATAGAATTTTTAACACCATTAATTTGTTCTTCTCAATTCCACAGAAACTTAGTAAATCCTTGTAAACATATAATGAACACAGAACTTAAATCCAAGGGGAAAAATCATGAAGAGATAAGTTCATGAAATATATGAAAACATGGTAAGAAGCATGTGTGAGCTCTTGTCCAGCTCAAGTGCTATTGTCTACAAGTTTAACCTAACCTCCCTGAACTTCAGTATTCCTGTTTTTCAAATGAGGTGAAGGTCACCCATAGTTGCCTCCCCATGGAGGTCTTGGGTTAAGTACAAAAAGTTGACTTGAGAATTTGGTAAACTAGAAAACATCATCCAAAGAGGCTATGAATTAGGGAGTTCTAGATCTTTAGCTGGGTAACAAATTATTGTTTCTCTCAACAGTTTTAAAGTAAGAAAATAAAATTACCTGTGTGTTTAACTCTCATAGGTATGTAGAAAAAAATTTATAGTTAAGACAATAGTTTTGAAAGTCATTTTCCTAAAAAACCAGGATAGTATTTAAATATTTATTTTTCCATGAACTTTGCTGGAGGAAAACGTTATCCGACTGTTTTCATTTCTCCTTTTCTACTTCCAGCTCTTCTTCCCTCGCTCCCTTTCTCTGCTCCGTTTTTCATTCTCCTTCTTTTTCTTCCTTCCACCTTCCCTCTCTCCCTCCCTTCCTAATATTTACATATTTAATTTCTGTGATAGTTTCCCCATCTTTAAAGTGTAAATGAATATATCTTCCTCACAATGCTGATATGAGGATTAAATAAAGCAAATAAACACTTGTAACTTAATGCCTGGCATACATTTCATCTTTGATGTCTTCATTTTTTCCCTGCTTTTCCTTTGAATTTCCTCCTTTCCTTCTTTTTCTCAGTCTCTTCTTCCTTTCCTTTCTCTGTCCTTTCCTCCCTATATCATCCCTACCCTTGTGCCCTCCTCTTTGACTTTTTCTGATTTTCTTCCTGGATAGAACCTATTCTAATATGGGTCACCAACTAATTACTACTCAGTCCTCAAGTGGAAGTATGTAATCAGCATCAAGCTTTTAGTGAACACTGGTATAATTGTTATGTTACCATATCATTCCTCTTTTATCTTGTTGTACTATTTATTACATGTTGAGCATATTTACAAGAATGTAAAATGTGTCATGTGTAAAGGATGATACAGAATGCCTAAGTATCCCAGACCCTTAAAATTTAGGAAACAGTATATTAACTCTGGATCTCATGTTTGCTCTTCCCCAATTTCATCTGTCTCTTCTGCTAGAGTTTTGTTTATATTTTTATTTTTCTTATAGTATTTATAGTATGTACAAATTTCTTCTTTAGTTGTTCATGTTTTCAAATTTGATATAAAAAGACCATAAATATGTTTTCTTTCACAATGAGTATTTTCACTCAACAATTTGTTCATGAGAATTTTCCATGGTACTGTATGTTGTTTATTCATTTGCTTTCACTTCCATGTAGCATCCCATTGCATGACTGCATGCCTATCCCACAATTTATTCAAGCATCTACTCTTTTTAGACACTTTGTTTAAGCTATTTGTTATATTTTTATATTTATCTTTTCTGGGTCATCGGGGCAAGAAATTCTCTACATTTTTCAAGCAGTGTAATTGCTGGTCATGGGATGTACGTTTCCTATGTTACTGGATAATGCAGACATCTTTTGTAAAGTTTTTAAACCAGTTTTCGCTCCTATCAGTGCTGTATATTTTCTTGCTCTACATCCTAACAATCACTTGAAATTATGGATTCTTGCTAATCAGAGGGGTGGGAAATTACGTCTCATTGGAGTTAAAAGATTAATAATAAAGCTGATGCTCCCCCCCCACACACACGTTTATTGCAACTTCTCTTTCTTTTCTTTTATTTAAAGGGTCTCTGCTCGATTTATCTGTCCATTTTGAAAATTAGGTTCTTTGTCCTTCTGAATTTTAGTACTTCTTTATGTATCCTGGATGTTAATGGTTTTCTATTATATTTGTAACAAGTATCTTCTCATAGTTTACATTTCGCCTCATTAGACTTTACCCAAATTCCATTTCAATTTTCAAGCTTCTCAGTCTCTAAGAATGCGTCCTCACACCTGATGAAGCATAAAGCCTTTAGGTCTTCTCTAAGCCTTAAAGCTAGGTGGTAGCATAATCATAGCTGATGTGCAAGTTTCCTTCATACTGTCCGTTCATGACCCTCTCTGCCTAACATTAGGCTGTATAAATTGATCTAAGAATCTAACTTCTAAGAAATAAAAATCAGAAGTAAAACAGTGGTAAATATGACAAGGTATAAAGGAAGGATAGAGAGTGAGGCTTTGGGAGGTTCTAAGAGTTTCCGTCTTATTTGGGGAGCCTAATCAATTGGGAGCAGCTGCCTAGAGCACTGGACGGGTTATGAAGGGTCTGCAGTCATATCCTGAAGGAAAGAGCACCAGTCAACTAATGACACCTGCCTTGGGCATTGGGTGAGAGCGACGACCTATGTACATAGTGCTTGCAAATCCCAATGATCAAAAATGTGTGTTGGGAAAAATGTGAAAAGATTTGGAACGGTCTTTTAAAATAATATTGATATTCTTTGTCTAATTCTTTTTTTCAGCAAATAGTTATTGAGCACCTACTGTGTTCTAGTTGCTGCGGATAAAGCAGTAGAAAAATAAATAAATAAAAAAGCAAAATGCCCTGTCTTCCCACAGTCTAGTGAGAAGAAGAGAGACAGGGAGAGAAAAGTAGATTATTTAGTATGGTAGAAAGCAATAAATGCTATGGGAAAAAATTTATCAGTCAAGGGTGATAGGAGTAGGAGAAAGCGCGTTTGAAAATGAGAGGGTGTGTGTAGATGGCAAACAGATGGTTTCGATGAACACAAATTATAAAATCGGCTGGTGTGGTTCAATAATCCATGTCAGTTTATTCTACTGAAAAAGACAACTCTCTTTATCCTAATTATTAAGAAAATTCATTGCTTAAGATAATTTATGGAAATTTTCCTTTTTGGCATAGGGAGAAATTAGTATTTCTAGAGAGCATGTGCCAGTTGACACCTATATATTGTTTCATTTAATCATTCCACAAATTCATAAGTATTTGAATTCTTACCTTGTGCTAGGTTACATCAGTGTAAAGAGCAAAAAGACGTTGCTCTCATGGAGCCCACAGACCTTAGTCCTCACCACAGTGGACTAAGATAGATTTTAGTATCACGTCTTTGCAAATCAGAAATGACAGGCTCAAAAGTATTTAACTACCTTGCCCAAGCTCACACAGACACTAAATTAGGATTTAGAATTCATATTCTTGTTAGCTTGTATCCAAAACCCATTCATATACTACACCACACTAGATTTGTGTGATCTCAACATTTGGTGTTAAAAAGACATACATAACTGTACCCCAACTAAAACAAAAATTAAAACTAAAACAAGAATTTACAAAAATCCAAGTGTTTGTTATATGTCTGTTTCCATTATGTTAGACATATAGTTGAATACTTAAATACTTTTTTAAAACATTGATTGACTTCTTTATTGCAGCATGGTATATAATAGCTGGGAGGCATCTTACACAAAATCTGATTTACGGAACTTACACAGCTTTCCTAGGATCACATAAGTAGAAAGCGACAAAACTAGAAGTTAAAACATCTTAAGATGGCATAAAACTATACTCTTTTCATGACATGACATTGCCCCTCTAGCAGTTCTATGAATTTACATATCAAGTTACTATAAGTCTACACTTAGAAAATATATCCACATTTCACGTTTGCTCTCAACAGGCATAAAGTCTCAATTATGCAAGATGAACACATTCTAGATATCTGCTGTGCAATACTTAAATTCTTTTGTGCACAAAGCATGCGAGCATCCGTCCAAGAAAAATCAAGAAATGGACAATGGAGACTATCCAGGAAATCTGTTGTGGTGTTCACTGACTTACAAGAAAAAAATTCAACTTTATAATGTTTGTTAAGCCTCTCTAAAAAGTGCATCTGGAATTGAAATTTCACTTGTGTCTGGCTACATGGTATTTAGGAGGCATGTCTGAGTTCTCTGAATGTTGACGCCCATCAACGTGCATTTGATGAGGAGTTTCTGAGTCTGGTGTTGAAGGTGCAACATTTCAAAAGAAAAAATTCTCCTTTCTTATGGTTTTAACAGACCTAAGAAGCTGTTGCTCTCAGTGAGAAACAGATGGACGGAAATAATATCAGTCAACACAACAGTAGTTTAATGGGAAATTTTACATTTTGTGGTTATCAGCATCTACATAGGAGCCCTTCCTCACGGGCTGCAAATCCCTCCGTGAGGCTTGACACAAGCCTTATCAAATTTTGTAACTTTGGGATGGGATGAACAAAAATGACCTAGAATAGGTTCCGGCAAACCAGATGGAGTTTTATTGAGAACTATCAATTTTTTCTAATAGGATCTATATATTTCCTGGCATATGCCATTTGATTGATTGTGGCTTTGCAACCTTGTTAGGTAATTTTCCTGTCCCTGTGTGGTTTAGTGACTATGTGGTCTTGCTTTGTCATTTAAAGGTCAACATATTCAATATGTATCCAATTTGTGTTCATTTACTTCAGCTCCATAAATACTCCTTTGTTCATTTGTACATAAGCCATATTTCTCTTAGGAAGGACTTTCAGTTCTAAAACAATAAACTTATTGGCTGCTACACAGAAACTTGTAATAAGATTTGTGCTGCTTCAGTAGACTGTGACTGATCTACACTACTAGTGTTACCATATGTGAGATTTCCAAGGTAATGACTGAGACCACCCACAACTCCCAGGGGGACGTATAACCTTGGAGGCAATATACCTTTTAAGGAAAGAATGAGAAATAAGTGAAGAACATCATTTGCATATCTGTTAAAAAATGATAGAAGATGAGATAACGTGACAAAATGGCACTGACCAGAAGTGGAAAACACATATGGGGTCCAATTCTCATGTACTCTCTAGAGATGAAGAAGAGTTATGACAGATTAAAAACCGCATGAAATGTGACCCACAGTATATTAAAAACATAGCATCAAATAAAAACTTCCAACTGTAGGTTCCATGAAATCATTTATCTATTTATATATATATATACACACACACACACATATACATACATATATACACATACATACATATATACATACATATGTATATTTAACACACAATAATTCTGGGAAGCGAGGGAAAACATCTTGCTGGAGTAGAGTATAGAGTATTTGAACTCAGAAAATTCTAGGTTCATATCTTCACTATTATTAACTGTGACTTTGGGAAAGGTACTTAATAATTACCATTAAGTCTAATTATTAAGGTACTTAATAATTACCCCTTGAGAAAACGGGGATTATTGTATTTACTCGAATCGTCGCTACGATAAAGATAAATAAAGGATTAAAGACACTGAGCATAGTGGATAGTGCTTTAAAAAAGCTAGTTCCATGTATTTTTTACAAGGAACACTGTTGGGTCTGAGTTTTGGAGAGAAGGGCAGAGAAAAACAAATAGATATTCTGCCCTGAAGTTGTGCATAGCCTAAAAGTCAAAGTAAGCCACACATATGTGATTGTGTATGATTGTGTGTGTGTGTGTGTGTCTGTGAAACGTTACGTGTGCTATAAAGAGGTGAAGAAAAAGGACCACAGGAGTTTATAGGAAGGAAGGAGCCAGACATTAAAAGAAAAATATAATTTGGTTCAGAGTTATTAAATTTCAAATTCTGAAAGCCATCCTAGGTTCTGCCTTACTGTGTGCAACTGTTTCTCCATTTCAGGTCTAATGAGGCCATGATTTATATTAAGCACAACTAAGAGGTGCCCTGCTCCCTGCCTTTCCAACAGCCAGATCCTCTTGTCCTCACACTGAGATTGTCCAGTGTTTCTACCTGGTTTCTCTGCCTAAAACCTAAGCTTGACTCCTTCCATCCATTCTGCAAATGGCTAGAGACCTGATGTTAAAACCTTAGCTAAAAGTAGTAATAATAATAATAATAATAATGGCTATTAAGAAGGGCCTAGGAGGGAAAAGATAGAACAGAGAATTTTTTAAAAGCCTACAAACATGTCCCTGTGCAAGTACAATGTAAACTCAATTGAATTAGGAATCACAGTGAGTTATATGACCTGGTTGCAGTATTGCATTAAACAACCGTATTATTTCAATAACAAAATAAACCCATTGAAACAGATTATTTTCTAAGGTAATTATTTAACTAATTTAAAAGTGGGAGGAGGACAGATGTTCCAATCTTTGCATTTTATTATGTCCTCACTGTATCCAGCCAGAAGAATACTGTCTTTGGCAACTGCACTTCTTTACGTTTACAGAGCAGTCTCACTTGTTTTCACAAGGTTGAGTTATAACATACGTGTTCTTATTTCATTTGTATACAAAGATCTCATTCTGAAGGGTTCTGATCAAAATCCCTTCTTCAGGTGGGTCTTTCCTGGATCCCTAAATTAGATTTGATTACCTGCTGTATCTGCCAGAGCAGCTTGTGTGCAGCGACTCATGGCTCTCATTCATCCCGTATCATTTGTAGAATGTCTGTGAGGTGAGTAGGGCAGGGGCCCTACTCTGTGAGTAGGCAGGTGGTGGGCAGGGGCCCACCACCTTGCTTGCTGGTGGATCTGCTGCAGCGAGCCCAGTGCATGGCCCCCCATCAGTGCTCACAGACTACCTGCTGAATAGACAATGAAGTAAAGGGACAAGGGTGTTGCTCTTATCTACATTTTGCAGTTCAGAGCAATGTGTTCTGTGGAGGTTATGAATGAATCCAGTTCCCTCATTTAGTAAATAGCAGGTGCTAGTTTTATTTATTTTTTTAACATCTTTATTGGAGTATAATTGCTTTACAATGGTGTGTTAGTTTCTGCTTTATAACAAAGTGATTCAGCTATACATATACATATGTCCCCATATATCTTCCCTCTTGTGTCTACCTCCCTCCCACCCTCCCTATCCCACCCCTCTAGATGGTCACAAAGCACAGAGCTGATCTCCCTATGAGAGCAGCTATGAGGCTGCTTCCCACTAGCTAGCTATTTTACGTTTGGTAGTGTATGTCTATGCCACTCTCTCACTTTGTCCCAGCTTACCCTTCCCCCTCCCCGTGTCCTCAAGTCCATTCTCTAGTAGGTCTGCGCCTTTATTCCTGTCTTGCCCCTAGGCTCTTCATGACCACTTTTTTTTTTTAGATTCCATATATATGCGTTAGCATACAGTATTTGTTTTTCTCTTTCTGACTTACTTCACTCTGTATGACAGACTCTGTCCATCCACCTCACTACAAATAACTCAATTTCATTTCTTTTTATGGCTGAGTAATATCCCATTGTATATATGTGCCACATCTTCTTTATCCATTCATCTGTTGATGGACACTTAGGTTGCTTCCATATCCTGGCTATTGTAAATAGAGCTGCAATGAACCTTGTGGTACCACGACTCTTTTTGATTTACGGTTTTCTCAGGGTATATGCCCAGTAGTGGGATTGCTGGGTCATATGGTAGTTCTATTTTTAGCTTTTGAAGGAACCTCCATACTGTTCTCCATAGTGGCTGTATCAATTTAAATTCCCACCAACAGTGCAAGAGGGTTCCCTTTTCTCCACACCCTTTCCAGCACTTACTGTTTGTAGATTTTTTGATGATGGCCATTCTGACCGGTGTGAGATGATACCTCATTGTAGTTTTGATTTGCATTTCTCTAATGATTAATGATGTTGAGCATTCTTTCATGTGTTTGTTGGCAGTCTGTATATCTTCTTTGGAGAAAGGTCTATTTAGGTCTTCTGCCCATTTTTGCATTGGGTTGTTTGTTTTTTTGATATTGAGCTGCATGAGCTGCTTGTAAATTTTAGAAATTAATCCTTTGTCAGTTGCTTCATTTGCAAATATTTTCTCCCATTCTGAGGGTTGTCTTTTCATCTTGTTTATGGTTTCCTTTGCTGTGCGAAAGCTTTTAAGTTTCATTAGGTCCCATTTGTTTATTTTTGTTTTTATTTCCATTTCTCTAGGAGGTGGGTCAAAAAGGATCTTGCTGTGATTTATGTTATAGAGTGTTCTGCCTATGTTTTCCTCTAAGAGTTTGATAGTGTCTGGCCTTACATTTATACATTTATAAACTCAAACATTTTAAGTTTATTTTTGTGTATGGTGTTAGGGAGTGTTCTAATTTCATTCTTTTACATGTAGCTGTCCAGTTTTCCCAGGGCAGATGCTGGTTTTAAACACATCCAATAAATGACTCAGCAAAACCCTGACTTGCTGCATCCTGGTACATGTTGATTAGTCTGCCCAGAGTTCAATTTTTCTCGATTCTAGATGATGATTAAGAGTATGCACCCTGGGCTTCCCTGCTGGCGCAGTGGTTGAAAGTCCGCCTAACGATGCAGGGGACACAGGTTCTTGCCCCGGTCCGGGAAGATCCCACATGCCGCGGGGAGGCTGGGCCCGTGAGCCATGGCCTCTGAGCCTGTGCATCCAGAGCCTGTGCTCCACAACGGGAGAGGCCACAACAGTGAGAGGTCCGCATACCGCTAAAAAAAAAAAAAAAAAAAAAGAGTATGCACCTTGATCCACACTGACTATGTCCAAAACCTATTTACCAGCTATGAGATCTTCAGCTAGTCACTTAAGCTTTCTGTGTCTGTTTTTCATTTGTAAACTGTGGGTAGTAGAAATGCCTAATTACAGGGTCGTGGAGAGAATTACATGAGCTAATACTACACAAAATACTATAATAGAAGTATTAGCTAAGTCCTTGTTGTTGCTGTTATTCATGTTATTGTTTACATTTTTATTGTTATTATTTAAATGAGATATTATACTATACCAGATACTAATAATAAAACGAGATAGTACAAGTAAAATGCATAGCACAGGGCCTGGTATAGAGTAAACAAATAATAGTAGACTTTATTATTTTTTGTAGTAGTAGCAGTACTAGCAGCATCATTATCATTTAACTTTATTATTTCTAGATCACAGTTGATCACCAATAGTACAGCAAAAATTATAGAAATATTAATAGTTGACACTGACTGTACACTTACTCACCACTTTACATGTACTAAATTCCCAGAGAGAAAAAAAGGAGAAACAGTTAAGATAATGGACCCTGTAGACCCCGTTACTGGGGTCTGCATCCCATTTACACCACTTGCTCACTATGGGGCTTTGGATGAATCTTTCTGTGCCTATCTTTGGATGGATAATAACAGACTACCTCAAAGTTTTGTTTTGAGGAACAGAAGAGATACAAAAAGTTTTTTAAAAGACAGTACATACCTAGCACTTAGTAAGCATTCAAAAAATTTAGTATTATTGTTTTATTCTCATAACAACCTTAAGTATTTTATACGAATATTGTCTCCATTATAGAGCCATGTAAACTGAAATACAGAGGGTAAATTACTTTCTCAAGTTTAGAAAGCAATTCAGTGTCAAAGCCAGACTTTGATCCAAGTCAGTGTGATTCTAGAGCCGGTGCTCTTAGTCAATATATGATAGACGCCCTCCCCCGCCACCAAGAGACAGATGGGGTTTCAGAGTCACTAAGGGGATTATGTCTGCCATGCTGCTTGGCCCCGTCCATCTCCATATGCTTTTGTTGCCCTGTTTACCCCAACTTTTCTAGAGCAGAGCCTGTACAATGCTCTTATAATATGGGCTTTTTTACAACAGCTCTCTTACAGGCAATTTCTTTGTAAATATTTCCAGATAATTATGAAATAACATTTTGTCAGAAAATAAGTAGTGATTTCTTCTTTAATCTTGACAATATAGCCCTTAATTTCTACTGCTTACACTGTTGAGTATGGCCCCGCCTTCATTAATACCTCCCTCTTTCCTCCCAATCCTATCGTTCAGTGCAAGGTAATCATTCATGTATTCCTTATCTATTCACCCAGACGTGTTTTTACTGCATATCAGACACTGCCATACAAGCTGGAGGTACAAACATATGGTAAGATACAGTTTTGGTTCCTTGGGGAGTTACCATCTAGTCTGGCTTAGTTATAAATGTGGGATGTTGCTAGCCCTTGCTTACCCAACTGCCATCCCTAATTTCAGTATTATATTGGGCACGCCTTTCCACTAGCAGTTTGGGGCTACTAAAATTCTTGGGATTTCAGTACAGTGTACCTGGGAAACACAAAGTCCTATTGCTTTTCTCAGTATCAGGCATCAACCAATTTCCTCATTCCCAAAACCTGTAGCCAGTTCACAAGCCTATTTTTCTTCCTGGAGTCTAGTTTTTATTCCATGTTCCAGTGGGATACAAAGTTGGTACTATACCACAGATTCATTGCTTAAAATCTGGATTCTCCTTTTTTAGTTTTCAGAAGTGTCTCATATCTAAAGATCTGCAAAGACTTCTAGTAGTATGTTTGATCCTCGTGAATAGTTTCCTACACTGGATCCTATCTTCCATAGAAAAGCTTCAGTGTCTGTAAGTTCTTGTCTGGGAATCTATCTTTATCATCTGTTCCTCCAAAACTAATGCCTTTGGACTGGGTGGGATATGATTACCCTACTCTTCTGAAATAGATAATTTTATGGCAGGTCTCTGTGCTATGAGGCTTCATCATTAGAACTGGTTAATTTCTTACTGATTTTACCATTATCAAGACCTAGATCCCGTCCACATCCCCTAACCTTGCTCTGAATATATACGGTATATCAGAAAATGCACAATAAACAATGACATTAGAAAAGCTTCGAAGAATAAAAGAGATTTCACTTCAGATATCCCACTGAGAAAGTCACATGAACTCAGATCAGGAATTCTTTACATAGATGTCATTCTTCCTTTCATTTTTCTATTTTCTTTACATTTCCATCTTTTATCCCAAATCTTGACATCTTATCTTATTGTGACATCTTCCATTGATGACAGATCCCAGTTTGTGTGAAAAGAGGAAGAAAAGATAGTATGAAATGCTGTCCTATGGGTTGTGCAAATAACGCTTTCTCTGAGGGCAGCTAGAGAGCCCCTCTTTCCTGCTAACATCATGCAGAGATGCTTTTCTCCAATGGTCATAAACAAAACACCAACAGATGTGAGGAACAAGTGAATATCAAGGAGGCAGTCACCATAGCAACAATAACCATGGAAAGTCCTCTAAACACCCACCCCTGCACCAGCATCTATTCAAAAATTCCAAGCATTCAGCTCACAGAAATACAGAAAAAAAAAAAAAAAAAAAAAAAAAAAAAAGCCAAGAGAACCTAAAGGCAGTGAGTAGAAAGGAGCTCAAAGTTGAAAGACTGGAACTCTCGTCACAAGTTTCACTTCTTTGCCCATGCCCAGGGCTTGCTCGAGGCAGAATAATGAAGGGAAATATTTTCCGTGGCTTCCTTTTGCCTACAGCATGAAGTGCAGTCCTTAGTCTGTTATTTGAGGGTTTTTGCAGCCTACGTTTTTTGGATTGTCACTTGTCTAGCTGATATAGCTGTTCAAGTCAAACAGTGTAACTCATTCTCCCCTGGATATAAAACATGCATTTCTAATACTGACTCACATTGCACAGATAATTCCCCTTTTGTGAAAGTCTAGTTCTACTCAAATTTCCCCATTAAAATCCCAGACAACTAGTCCTGAGTCTTTGAAGTTTGATTTCATCCATGAAGTCTTCTCTAGCCCCTACAGGTTACAGCTATTTCTTGAAATATGAAGACAAAATCCCTGAGTTCATCTCTCAATTTGGATATTTAAAGCTGGGTAATACTGAACTTAACTTCACACATGCAAAATTTTGTAAATAAAATACTTTTTCAAAAAAAATCAAATGAGATAATGTAAATTAAATGACACATAGTAGCAATTATGATTTACATTATTATTTTTGACACTAATATTATTTCCCCTTTCGCTAATTTGCTATCTCCATACCATCTTTATGGAAGAATACCAATTGGCATGTTGTAAAATCTCAATAAATATTATGAAGGTAGAATATAGGATACTGAGGTGGAGTGAATCATTCAACATATATTAAAACAATGGAACAATATGAAATGTAGATTTGGAGGAATTTACATATACGCTTTTTGTCCCCATCATAAATCAACATAAATTTTATCTTCTTTCACTCAAGCTGTGTCTTTCCCATAATTAAAGACTCGAATAAGATATTTCAGACAACCAATGAGTCGGTTCATCAAGAAAATCCATGAGACATTTTTTTTTTCAAGATTGTTAAAACTGTAAGGAAACATAATCACAAGTGAGCACTGTCTAACTGAGCTGAAGAGATGAAGTAAACCATCTTTCTTCTTTTGGCCGATGCCTATTCATTCCTCAAAATTCTCTTAGCGGTCACATCTTCCCAGAATCCTCCTGTCCCTTCCCAGACACTGGGGGCAACCTCTTTGACCCTTCCATAGCATCTCTGCTGACAGTACAATATTATTTCTCGCATTCTTAAAATACTCTCTCCACTTATTGCCCTGTGTCTCCTCCATTACTCTGTTTATTACCTAGTGTCTCTTTCATTGCTATGTCCATAATATAATACAGTGTCATGCACGTTGCTTATTGCATTAGTGAATTAGTGTATGGCTGAATGAGTGAATCAATGAATTAATAAAAGAATGAATCAATCAAATCAAATGAATGTCACATATATGCAAGCATCTGGATAATAATTTCTCCAAATTATTCAGAAAAAATTTATTTGAGGTTTTAGAGTAAGCTTTTTAAAATTTTTTAATTTTTCAATTTATTTAAATTTTTACTGAAACATAAAAATACATACAATATTATATTAGTTTTAGGCGTACTACATAATAATTTCACAATTGCATACATTATGATATGATCGCCATAATAAGTCTAGTAACCATCTGTCCCCATAAAAAGCTATTACAATATTATTGACCATATTCCATGTGTTGTATATTACATCCCCATGACTAATATATTATGTAACTGAAGGTTTTTATCTCTTAATCCTCTACACCTATTTCACCTATCCTCTTCACACCCCTACCTCTGGCAACCAGCTGTTTACTCTCTGTATCTCAGTCTGTTTTCATTTGTTTTGGTCGTTTGTTTTTTTATATGCCAATAAGTGAAATCAGGCAGTATTCGTCTTTGTCTGACTTATTTCACTTAGCATAATACCCTATAGATCTAACCATGTTGTTGCAAATTGCAGGGTTTCATTTTTCTCACAGCTGAGTAATATTTCATTGTATATATACAGCACATCATCTTTATCCATTTATCTACTGATGGACACTTAGGTTGTTCCATATCTTGGCTAATGACAATAATGCTACAATGAACACTGGGGTGCATATATCTTTTTGAATTAGTGTTTTTGTTTTCTTCAGGTAAATACCCAGATTTACAATTGCTGAACCATATGGCAGTTCTATTTTTAATTTTTTAAGGAATCTCCACACTGTTTTCTGCACCAATAGTGCATGAGGGCTCCCTTTTCTTCACATCCCCACCAGCACTTGCTATTTGTTGTCTTTTTGATGATTGATATGCTGACGGGTGTGAGGTGGTATCTCACTGTGGTTTTGGTTTGCATTTCCCTGATGATTAGTGCTGTTGAGCATCTTTTTTGTGTCTGTTTCCATCTAGTATGTATTCTTTGGAAAAATGTCTACTCAGGTCTTCTCCCAATTTTTTAATTGAGTTGTTTGGTTTTTTTTGTGTGTGTTAAGTTATATGAGTTATTTGTATATTTTGGATATTAACCGCTTATTAAATATCTTCTCCCATTGTAAATATCTTCTCCCATTGTAAATATCTTCTCGCATTCATTAGGCAGCATTTTTTGTTGATAGCTTCCTTCAGTGTGCAAAAGCTTTTTCATTTGATATAGTCCCATTTATTTATTTTAGTTTTTGTTTCCCTTGCCTGAGGAGAGATACAAAAAAATATTGCTAAGATCAATGTCAAAGACCATATTGCCAATGTCTTCTTCTAGGAGTTACATGATTTCAGTTCTTACATTTCAAGTTTATTTTTGTATATGGTGTGAGAAAGCAGTTCAGTTTGATTATTCTGCATGTAGCTATCCAGTGTTCCCAACACCATTTATGGAAGTGGCTGTCTTTTCCTTATTGTATATACTCGCCTCCTCTGTTGTAGATTAATTGACCATGCAAGTGTGGGTTTATTTCTGGGCTCTTTATTCTGTTCCACTGACCTATGTGTCAGTTTTTGTGCCAGTACCATAGTGCTTTGATTAACATAGCTTTCTAGTACAGTTTGAAATCAAGGAACATTTTACCCCCAGCTTTGTTCTTCTTTCTCAAAATTGTTTTGGATATTTGGGGCCTTTTGTGTTTCCATACAAATTTTAGAATCATTTGTTCTACTTCTGTGAAAAATGCCATTGGTATTTTGATAGGGATTGCACTGAATCTGTAGATTGCCTTGGGTTGTATGAACACTTTAACAATACTAATTGTTCCAATTCATGATTACAGTATGTCTTTCCATTTGTTTGTGTTGTCTTCAATTTCTTTTATCAATACCTTATACAGTTTTCCAAGCACAAGTCTTTTACCTTCTTGGTAAGATTTATTGCTAGATATTTTGTTCTTTTTAATGCAGTTGTAAATGGAACTGTTTTCTTAATTTATATTTCTAATAATTTGTTAGTGTATACAAATACAATGGATTTCTGTATATTAATTTTGTATCCTACAACTTTATTGAATTAATTTATTTGTTCTAATAATTTTTTGTGGTGTCTTTAGGATTTTCTATATGTAGTATCATGTCATTTGCAAACAGTGACAGTTTTACATCTTCCTCTCCAGTTTGGATTCCTTTTACATCTTATTCTTGCCTGATTGCTGTGTCTAGGACTTACAATACTATGTTGAATCAAAGTGGCAAGAGCAGGCATACTTGTCTTGTTCCCAATCTTAGAGGAAATGCTTTCAGCTTTTCATTGTCAAGTAGGATGCTGGCTGTAGTTCTGTCATATGTGGCCTTTATTATGTTGAGGTATGTTCTTTCTATACCCACTATGTTGAGAGTTTTTATCATAAATGAATGTTAACTTTTAGCAAAAGTCTTTTCTGCATCTACTGAGCTGAGCATATGATTTTTATTCTTCAGTTTGTTAATGTGGTATCTTGCATTGATTGATTTGTGGATGTTGAACCATCCTTGCACCCTGCCATAAATCTCACTTGATCTTTGTGTATGATGCTTTTAATGTATTGTTGAATTCAGTTTGCTAGTATCTTGTTGAAGATTTTCACATCTATGTTCATTAGTGATGTTGGCCTGTACTTTTCTCTTTTCATGGTATCTTTGGCCGATTTGGGTATCACAGTGATTCTGGCCTCATAAAATGAGTTCAGAGTGTCCATTCCTCTTCTATTGAAGAGGATAGGTGTTAACTCTTCTTTAAATGTTCGATAGAATTCACCTCTGAAGCCATCTAGTCCTGGACTTTTGTTTGTTAGTCGTTTTTTGTTTTTGTTTGTTTCTACTGATTCAATTTCATTACTGATAATCGGTCTCTTAATGTTTTCTATTTCTTCCTAATTCTGATTTTGTCTTGAGAGATTGCACATTTTGGGGAATTTATCCATTTCTTCTAGGTTGTTCATTTTATTGATGTATCATCTGTAGTAATCTCATGATCTTTTGTATTTCTTGATGTCAGTTCTAACTTCTCTTTCATTTCTGATTTTATTGATTTGGGTCCTCTCTCATTCTTTCTTGATGAGTCTGGCTAAAGATTTATCAATTTTATTTATCTTTTCAAAGAACTGGCTCTTAGTTTCATTGACCTTTTCTTTTCTTTTAGTCTCTTTTTCATTTTTTTCTGCTCTAATCTTTATTATTTCTTTCTGTCTACTAATCTTGGGCTTTGTTTGTTCTTCAGCTCCTTTAGGTGTAAGGTTAGATTTACGGTTTATTTGTGATTTTTCTTATTTGCTGAGGTAGGTTTGTATCACAATAAAGTTCCCTCTAAGCACTGCTTTTGCTGTATCCCATAGGTCTTTGATCATTGTGTTTTCATTTTCATTTGTCTCCAATTATTATTATTTCCTCTTTGATTGGCATACACACACACACACACACACACACACACACACACACACACACACACACACACATACATCTGGTCTAATGTGTTGTCTAAGGCAAATGTTTCCTTAATGATATTATGTTTGGATCAATATTATGTTTGGATCAAATCAATGTGCCCATTGATTTAAGTGCGGTGTTAAAATCCCCTAATATTATTGTGTTACTGACAATCTCTCCCTTTATGTTTGCTAATTTTTGCTTATGTATTTAGGTGCTCCTATGTTGGGTGTTTATATTTTTACAATTGTTATATCTTCTTACTGGATTGATCTCTTTATTGTTATGCAATGTCCTTTTTATTTCTCATTAACAGTTTGTTTGAAAGTCTATTTTGTCTGAGATAAGTATTTCTTTTTATTTCCATTTGCATGGAATACCTTTTTCCATTCCATCAATTTCAGTCTGTGTCTTTAGATTTGATGTGAGTCTCTGCAGGCAGCATATATACGGGTTTTGGTTGTTTGTTGTTGTTGTTTTTGTTTGTTTGTTTTTCCATTAAGTCACTCAGTGCCTTTTGACTGGAACATTTAATCCTTTTACATTTCAAGTAATTATTGATACATTTGTACTTATTGAAATTTTGTAATTGTTTTCTGGATGTTTTGTAGTTCTTTTCTGTTCTTTTCTTCTTCTTTTGCTCTCTTCCCTTGTTATTTGATAACTCTCTTTATTGTGTATGTTTGGAGTTCTTAGTTCTTTCTCTTTTTATGTGCATGTATCTATTATAGGTTTTTGGTTTGTAGTTACCATGAGGTTCATACATAAATATGTGTGTATGTAATTTCAAGTTGATAATCTCTTAATTTGAAAATGTAATTAATGATTAAATATGAATAATGATAATATCTTCAACTTGAAAGCATTCTAACAATGCTATACTTTTGCTCCCTGGTTCAAAAATGTTAATGTCTTTGATATCATATTTTATATATTTTTGCTTTGTGTGCCCCTTAACTACTTATTGTGAATATAGATGATTTTAGATTTTTTATTTTTTGGCTGGTCTTCAGGTCATTCTCATAGATAGTTGCTCTGTAAAAAGTTATAATTTTGGTGTGCCCATGGGACAAGGTGAGCTCAGGTTCTTTCTACTCTGCCGTCTTGGCCACACCACCTAGAATAATCTCAAGTGCATGATGGCATACACTACTTTATTATCTCATGTATTTTTGCAAAATTTATTTAAGTTAATTTACAAAAAAAAAAAAACTAATGATATATGCATTACCCCTATTTTACAGCTATAATAACAAAGTTATGGATGTCTTTGCAGATCATTTAGTTAAGTGGTTCTCAACTTATGGCTGTCACACTTAATAATGTGCTTTTTTGCATATACTGAACAACTCTAAGGTAAAATGCATAAATGTTCATCATAAAGCCACAGAAGCTATTAGTTAATGCAGTCTGATTGGCACATAGGGGCTTCAGAACACTGACTTTGAACACACAGAAATAAATATATAATTTTTAAATGAGGAAAAGATTGGGAACTAACTTAATTCATAACTACCCCTGGGGAAAAGAAACTCAGATCCAAACAGGAAAAATTATTTTGTATTAGTGGCAGAATCAGGAGAGTGAATTTATTCCCTAATCCAAGGATCACTGTCCTTTCAATTAATCTATGAAGGAATTTGCAATATGCTTTTGAAACACCTGTACAATTTCCTCATTATTTACTTTCTCTTGCAAGTGTAGCTGTGGCCGAAGATCACAAGAAGAGTCATGGTATAATCTTCTTGTGTCCTACAGATTGTTTTCAGCTAATTTACCAGTAACTCATACAAAGCTTTGTACTTCTGAATACATTAGCTGAGCTTGGGGAAAAGCTTGTAGATGACAAGTTTAATGCTGTTTTTTAAATGATATAATTCCCAAGATGACCCAGTGATTTAATTAACTCATATTTAAAAATATGGAGGTAGGAGTTGGAACCAGTTATGTCCACTATTTTTAATTAAATTTCTGAAAGCTATGGGCCTCGATCACTGAATGGGCAGTTATCTGTGACCATGGGTCTTAAATAAGGGGCTTTTAGTATCTAATTTTATATTATTAGAAGAAAGCTTGAAAATTTTTCTACACCAGTAATTTCATAAATATATATTTTATCTGGCATTAAAAAGACATTATTTATGTAGAACTCCCTGTTAGGAGAATGGACTACTTTTAGACGAGAAGCAGTCCAAAGGTACCGTCACATTCATCATCTAAACATAATTAGTTATATAATGTAATAGAGTCTGAATTATATTAATGTAGTAAGACTGGAAAACACAAGTCTGAAAAAAATAGCTATGGAAAATCTTGGTTGATGCAATTTGAGTTATATTTATATTAAACTGCAGAAGTTAAGAAATGGCCAAAGAGTAAAGCAGAAGCTAATGGCATTTCTTCAACAAGAAATAAGGGCTCACTGTGTTCTCGGTAATATACTAGGCACTGACAATAAAACACAGACATAGTTCTTATTCTGAATTTACAAACTAGTACTGGAGATTTGCAGTGATAAAACTATACCGTATATATGTTGTCAAAGCAGGGGACTTGGCTATGGGAACTACCCAATGGTTTCATTAAGGCACTACTAGAATGAATAAATTTCAGTGGGTCTTTTCTCTATTTGTGTCACTCCTCTCATAATTGCAATTCCCTGTGATGCAAGGAGTAGGAATTTCCAATAATGGCCGTGGTGCTTACCCTTGATTACTTGGATAACCCCCCTCACTCTCTCAGGCAGGGCACTGTGCTCAGGCAGTTTCCCTTAGCATGGGTGTCTTCTTCACCATTATGTAAAATCCCATTGGTCTCAAGACTTTCAGATACACGGCATCAGGTATCCACAGGCAATTCCTATAGCCAGATTGTTTAGCTTCCCATACTTTGGGTGTGCCTTCACTGATAAAGGTACTCTCACATTTGCTTGTAAGGAGTGTTGGTGTGTTGTGGGAAGTTGGGGGTCATTACCCCTTAAAGAAAGAAAACTCATCCAGAATGTTCAGCAGATCAACTTGGCCCAAGCACACCTTCCAGGGACAATGGGAGACTAGACTCCTCCACTCATCTGATCCTTGTCATAAATGTATCCCCAACAATTCTTTTCTGTAACTTGCTGAGAGGAAGTTGCATTTGAATGTATGCCTTAAAGAATTATAGGATTTCTTTCACCTAGTTAATTGTTTACACTTTATTCTTTGTAAATTTATAATGAAATTATAGAATATTCAAAACCCATAGCAAAGACCCAAAGGTTCACTCAAAATTTTACTCTATTAATACAATCTTCGCTTATCCATTTACCTTGTTTGTTACATGATTATAGTTATAGTTTTCAATCTGATTTTTCCTACTGTCTTTAATGGGGTTTCTTAAACAAACGGGGGTTTTGCTTTATAGTTTTATGAACTTGGGAAGGTTATATAACTTCCTTATGCCTCAGTGGTTCAGATGTATGTTGTTGATTTTTGCACGTGTGTATGTCTGTGTGTTCATGTTTCCTGTTTGTGGGTGAAAAGCTGGACCAAGTGACTTAACAGAATTCTTTTCAGTTCTAAGTTTTATGATAACTGATGATTTATGAACTTTCCTCTTAGCTTTATAATACATCACAGTAGCATTTTAAGTAAGCTCTATATATGTGGGAGTATTAGTAAAGAGGGAAAACTATCCTCATTTTAACCAATACTGGATAAGGAGGTTAGAAAGAGAAGGATGGGAAAGAAATGAACGAAGAAAGGAAGTAGAGGAAACCACCTGAGACTGCAAATGCATGCAACAGCAGTACCACCATTTTGCACAGGCTATGGTTCACTTCACCAAAAATCAATTGTCTAAATGGCAATTACGGTCATTTGTTCAATGACCATTTATTTATTTTATCAAATTATTGATTTATCAAACATTTATTAATGTTAAATACTTATGGAGACCTTCAAGATGGCAGAGGACTAAGATGTGGAGATCACCTTCCTCCCCATAAATACATCAAAAATACATCTACACGTGGAACAACTCCTACAGAACACCTTCTGAACGCTGGCAGAAGACCTCAGACTTTCCAAAAGGCAGGAAACTGCCCACGTACCTGGGTAGGGAAAAACAGAGACAAAAGAATAGAGACTGGACCTGCACCAGTTGGAGGGAGCTGTGAAGGAGGAAAGGTTTCCACACACTAGGAACCCCTTCACGGGCGGAGACTGCGGGTGGAGGAGGAGTAAGCTTCGGAGCCGCGGAGGAGGGCGCAGCAACAGGGATGCGGAGGGCAAAGCGGGGAGATCCTCGCACAGAGGACCGGTGCCGACCAGCACTCAGCAGCCCGAGAGGCTTGTCTGCTCACCTGCCAGGGCAGGTGGGGGGCTGGGAGCTAAGGCTCAGGCTTCGGAGGTCAGATCCCAGGGAGAGGACTGGGATTGGCTGCGTGAACACAGCCTGAAGGGGGCTAGGGCTCCACGGCTAGCTGGGAGTCTGGGAAAAAGTCTGGAGCGGCCAAAGAGGCGAGAGACCATTGTGTCGCGGTGCGCGGCGAGAGGGGATTCCTTCCCAGCGCGCCCACAAAAGGTGGAGCACCACCTAAACGAGCTCCAGAGATGGGCGCAAGCAGCAGCTATCAGCTCGTACCCCAGAGACGGGCATGAACCGCTAACGCTGCTGCCGCTGCCACCAAGAAGCCTGTGTGTGAGCACAGGCCACTATCCACACTCCCCTGGGAGCCTGTGCACCCACTGCCAGGGTCCCATGATCCAGGGACAACTTCCCCGGGAGAATGCACGGCGCCTCAGGCTGATGCAAAGTCATGTCGGCCTCTGCCGCTGCAGGCTCGCCCTGCATTTTAATTATGACTACCATACTCCTCCCTCCCCCCGGCCTGAGTGAGCAAGAGAGCAAGTGAGTAGCACTAACATATACACACTACCAAACGTAAACTAGATAGCTAGTGGGAAGCAGCTGCATAGCACAGGGAGCTCAGCTCGGTGCTTTGTGACCACCTAGAGGGGTGGGATAGGGAGGGTGGGAGGGAGACACAAGAGGGAAGTGATATGGGAACATACGTATATGTATAGCTGATTCACTTTGTGATACAGCAGAAACTAACACACCATTGTAGAGCAATTATACTCCAATAAAGATGTTAAAAAAATGTTAAATACTTACGAAGTTTAGAAGAAATTATTACTGATCAGGATGACTTTAGCAAATTTTGATTGGTTTTGTTTGGGGAAAGTTCTTGGTTTGTTTTTAGTTTGTCTTCACATAAGAAGTTTAAACAATGAATGATCTCTTCCAAGCCAAGAGTCATGTTTGTACTTTCTTTATCTTTTCTTTTTTTTTTTTTTTTTACAGAATATTTAATATTTAGAGAAGTATATTTAATCAGTAACCAAAATATCAGGATGAGAATAAAATCTTATATCTGAAATACTTTCACCATAAATATGATGTTTGGGGAGAGTTCTGAAAAAATATAGAATATTAATATTTTAGTTACTAATAGCTAAGAATCCAGGATTAAACTTGATGCAGAATTGAGTCATTGATGAATCAATAGTAAAAATCACCTAAAGATTAGCAGTATTTAACATTTAAAGAATTTGGGAGCATTCACAGAGACTGAAGCAATCCTGTCACCGAAGGATACTTGAAATATAAAAATAATGATAAACTGACAAAATTAAGTTTAATATGACTTCTGTGAAACTGGTGAAAGTCTACTAAAAAATCTGAATTTTAAAGGAAAAGAAAATATTTAAAAATAATTGAAAGTAACCTAAGTACTCCAAAGAGTAATAAATTTCTGAAATTTTGGTATCTAACAAGGAACAATTGGGATGCATCAGTTTGGTAGCAATTTACTGAACGATCCAATATATGACGTAACACACTGTAATACAGCAGGAAGAAAGGATGTCCAGAATGAATTGCCAGAATGACTTCATGAATGGGTCAGGCATTAACCACAAATATGACATTGTAATGGAATGATTAAAAGTATTTTTAAAATCATAGGCATAAAGCAAGAAATAATAGCAATATCATAATTTTCTAAATCTAAGCTTAATAAACAAACATCAACTTTATATTATAATCAGTGAAAAAACTCTTTGAAAGTATTGACAGAAATCGCAATTAATTTTTGAAGGATTCAAAAGGGATTGACATGAACTGAAAAACTGTATATTAAATGCTGAGTTTTGGTTTCTGGTAATGAAGTATTGTTTTCTCAAAATTAGGGCACTTATAAAAAGATAATCACTTAATGGCCTCAACTTCTGCCAATTAAATATTTTTTTTAATATTTCAATAAAAACAAAATGAAATCTACTCAACTAAATCTGTGCAAAAATTTTTAGTTAGCAAAATCACCCCCATTCAATTGCTACAAACTTTGTGATTTTAATTTTTATAATACATTTGTAATTTTTGTATTTGCAGAAAGTTGATCACTTGTGACTTGGTCATCAGTGAAATGTTCTTTAGATGGATGAATTATCAGATTTGCTTTTTTTTTTTTTAATTTATTTATTTTTGGCTGCACTGGGTCTTCATTGCTGTGCATAGGCTTTCTCTAGTTGTGGTGAGCGGGGGCTACTCTTCGTTGATGTGCGCAGGCTCCTCATTGCAGTGGCTTCTCTTGTGGAGCATGGGCTCTAGGTGCGCAGGCTTCAGTAGTTATGGCACACGGGCTCAGTAGTTGTGGCTCACAGGCTCTAGAGCGCAGGCTCAGTAGTTGTGCCGCACGGGCTTAGTTGCTCCACGGCATGTGGGATCTTCCCGGACCAGGGCTCGAAGCCATGTCCCCTACATTGGCAGGCGGATTTTTAACCACCGCTCCACCAGGGAAGTCCCCAGATTTGCTTTTTGAAGAAATACCCCACTTCCTTATAAAACTCCTTTTTCAATATATAGGATAAGCATAAAACAAGCCTACATGGCCCACTAATTACAAATAATAATTCCATTCTATCCGCAATTGGTGACATGAAATTGTCTAAGAGGTAGGTGTCGGCATGAATTTGTGAGGAGGATTAAGTCCGAGGTCAAGAGAGACCTATTGGATGAAATCAACACTAATGTATAATGGGGAGTGGAATACAGATAACAGAGATTTCAGAAACTTTCCAGGAAAGGGAGTCCGAAACTATAAAACAAAACCCCTGGACTTAGTCTTTTACAGACCTACCTTATTTAATCACACTTTGCTTTATTGCACTTTTCAGATAATGCATTTTTCACAAATTGAAGTTTTGTGGCACCCTTGTGTGGAGCAAATCTGTTGAAGCCATTTTTTCCAACAGCATTTGCTCACTCTGTGTCTCTGTGTCACATTTTGGTAATTCTCCCAATATTTCAGAATTTTTCTTTATTATTGTATTTGGTATGGTGATCTGTGATCAGCAATTTCTAATGTTACTACTACCACTCATTAAAGGCTCAAATGATGGTCAGCATTTTTTGGCAGTAAAATATTTTTAATTAAGGTATGTACATTTTTTTAGACATAATGCTATTGCACACTTTAATGGATTATAGTGTAGTGTAAACATAACTTTTATTTGCACTGGGAAACCAAATAATTTGTGTGACTCACTTTATTGTAATATTTGCTTTACTGTGGTGGTCTGGAACCAAAACTGCAATATCTCTGAGGTATGCTTGTATATGATTTCTTAAGTTTGTATAGCTTCCTCCAGTTTGCCATATTTTTATATATATTGCCCTTTTCCCCCTTTCTTCTTTAATGATAATAAATGTGCAACACAAAGAGGTAAAGACTCCAAAAGCTTGTGAGTTACAGGAGAAAAGGGGCTATAAGGGCTATATTTTATTTATATAGAAACCCAAGAGGCCAAGAACAGTGTCTTAAATTCAGTAAGTATTAAAAAAAAAGTCATTCATTTAATTAGTGTATGCATGAATTAACTGTGTACAAGCAAAATGAGTGAATGATCAAGTAAATACTTTCCTTCCTGTAAGACAGGTGGAGAGACAGAGATATCATATCCTACTGTGAAGCGAGATTTTGAACTAAAGAAACCCCAAAGGGTAGATGGGGGTACATTCACTCAGAGACAAAGAGAATAGAAGACTACATATATGGAGTCTGAAATGAGGAAGAAAGAAGGGCAGTGGGAGACAATCTGGGTTATAAAATGACCCCCAAGTGAATCCTTGAGAACTCCCAACAAAACTTTGAAAAATAGAGAATCATATTCCTCAAGAATCAGATGGGACCACAGATAAAAGTATCCTTTTCAACTAGGGAACTCTGGAAAATTGATTCTTGATTTTGAAAGTAAAGCAATTTTTATTTGATTCAAAGATATCTTCGAGGGCAAGAGAAGTTTAATGTGTATATAATGTGTTTGAAGACTTTTCTAGGGTCCAAGAAACTCTCCTTTGGGTATCTTAAGCTGGTTTATTATCCATTATCTATAACACAAACATAATGAAAGTGGTACAACTCTCTGTTCAGAAAGCCCACAGGAATACCAGAATTTGACAGCCATGATATATCTCAGTTAGTTTTTCCTGTGTAAAACCATCACAAATCAGAGAGCAGACAGTGTATTGGTAAAGAGACTACACATTGAGATGATGAAGTTATTCATTTATCTTCATTGAAAGAACTCAGACTGCAGTATGGTTGATAACATAAATCTCATCCTATACAAGATCCTCTCCCCTAATAACGTCTCTTAGCAATTTGACTATAATTGTTTTTGTTTTCCAGTACAAAACAGTGATCTGACTTTCCTGATTAGTCACTGAAACTTTCAACCCAATTTGTGGTGCAAAAATCTGGAGAATGATTAGATTTGAATAAAATGAAGAATTAAAAACGGCCTTGAAAAAGGGGGTCGGTGATTAAAATATGTAAGTATAAAAAATTTAAGTCCGCTTGTAATTCACCTTCCTTCTTCTGATACTTCATTCAAGTGAAATATCATTTCTTTAGAAACCATTTCTACATGCACAGATACTCTGATTGATTTATTAACTTAATGTTAGCAGAAAAAAAGTCAAATGGTGCAGAGTGAGAAGGGAAGTTTGCACAGTAATGGTGATAACAAAGTTTTAAAAAATGTAACTGTGGTACAGACCATCAAAATATTGAAAAATAGAGCAACAATATAAATATTTTTGAGTATAGATACAGGAGGAGAAGAAAAAAAACATCTTAGAGAAAAGAATGTGGGAGGGAAGGAAGGAAGGGAGGACAGGAAATGGGGAGAAGGTAGAGGTAGAACAAAGAAAAAAAGGAGACCGAAGAAAAGAAATTAGCTCCCTAACATTCACTATGTATTTACTACACGCCAAGAGTTGTTCTAGGTGATTTCTTATACATTATTGAGTTTAATCCTCAAATCAACCTGCCAGAATGGGGTTTGTTTATTTCTTTACTTTCTGCATTAAAGAAAGTTTTTTTTTCTTTTTCTTTGAAGAAAAATAAATTCTCAAAGATAAAACTGAAAAAACACAGACCAAATTCTGCATACGTGAAAATCACTTTCTGCCATGCAATTTCCCCTCTCTGTTATTTCTTTCTGTTCCTTCTATGTTCATTCCTGCAGGAGAAACTAACCTAAATGGGTTGGTGGCTCCATCTACTAACATCTGAGTTTCATCTTGAGACAAACCCTCCAGTAAACATTTGACCTTTTAGCTATTCCTCATGAACCTTTCCCAAGTCAGCCTGCCCTCATGTCACCAGCGGCCACTGCCACGTTGCTTAGATGAGGATACTTTCTCTCCTTTGGAGGATAAATATTGATACGAGAGGCAGGTTCATTTTTTCCTTCTCATCTATCTCCTGTCTTTACTATTTCCACCCTTCCTTGACCCCACAGTCTAGGTCAGAAGATAAGGGGGCTTCCTCCCTCCTAAGTATTCCATCTGTGACTTTGACCATCACTTCCACATCAACATCACTTTTTACAATTTTAATTCCTCTCTCTTAAATCCTACTTGTCAGGGAAACCCACAAAAATAAAACCCAAAACATTAAAATTTCACCCCAAGATCTCTAATTCGGTCATGCCATTGAGATGTAGTTTTTTCTAGCCGAGAAGGTTGACTAAACACTTCCTTAATACATTCAGAGGTCTTAATAAAAGGTCTTACAGCCACACCATTCATTGGGATTCGCTCTCAAATTCCAGGGTCTTTTGGTTTACATCAGACCAGATACAGCTCCACAAAATGAGGAACTGAAAATAAAGTTTTCTCCCCCTACACACTCAAGATAAAATGGTGAGGCAGAGATGGGGTAACTGCAATTATCATTTCCCTTCAAAAAAGAGAATAGGGGCACAGCAGACCATAGTCTGCAGAAAATTCAAAATCCGTATCAGCAAATGTTATAAAGTTCCCTATATCAGGGGTGGAAAATTATGTGACTGGGCCTTAATTATGCTTCCTGAGTGTCTTTCTGGTGTGTTCCTCAAGATCCAGGACTCCACACTCTGGAATGTCTTTCCTTCTCCCTTGTCCTCCATGTCCACTTCTGAAGGAGACACTGGAAATATGCTATTGAGCAAAATTTTCAGCCTGACTCCTCCTTAAGAAAAGTTGGAGACTGAGAGTTCTTTTAAAAATAAACTAGTCCCAGTCCTTTTTAGTCAGCACTTATGGCACCTTCACTTATATAATTCTCTTAAAATTTTTGTGGGTTTCCTATGAACTTGCTTAGACACTTTACACTTAGACACTTAAATACTCCATTTTACAGATGTCACACCCAAGATGTGTCTCTTTATCTAGACTGATTTACTTTTATTTTGAGAATGTCTTGCTATATTGGAAGAATGCCCATGAGATTCCTAGAAGTTCTTTTGTCTAGAAGAGAGCTGACTAGCTATTATTTTAATTTATTCAGAAGCCTTAATAAAGAGTCTATAGTACAGCTACAACCCTGCTTTGACTTTTATGCTGAGTCAATGTCTTTCTGGTAGTACTCTGTGTTTTGTATTTTACCATCATGAGAGGCCGGAGATGATAATCAGCTTTAATTATTACATCAATGATTTCTTTCTCAAATACATACACTCTAAATTCCATTTGTAAATGTGCCAGTTTTTATTTTAACTTATCTCTTTCTTGTAATCCCTTATCATATAAACTCTAGGCAACGTGATGACTCTTTTAACACTGTGTTTGGAAATCTTGTTGCTCAAATCCAAAAATCTATTTGGTGAGTTGTTCTAATTCACAACAAATCACTGTAGACACTTTCATCAAATGTTCTATAACACATAACATGGACTGACATTTTTCTACTCCTATAATTTCCAAGCTGTTTTCTCAAACTCCACAAATAATTTCCTTATCTGTTCTTGTTCCTGTACTAACAGTTTCCTTGCTATTTTTCCAGCCTCTGCTTATCATCCAATCTCAAAGTTAATGTAGTTTTTGCTTTGTTTTGTTTTGTTTGTGAGAGCACTCCTCTTTTCGTACTGATTTCATATCAGTGAACTCTTTGCTATGTAACAAAACACACTGAAACAAAATCTCTTTAATATTTCTCTTGAACCTGTAGGCTGAGTGGATGCTTCTGCTGATTAATCCCCAAATCAGCTGACATCAGCTGGGCTTATTCACATATCTATTGTCAACTGGCTATCTAGTTGGGGGTTGACTATTCTAGGGTAGCTTTGAATTATACAACTGGGCTTTCCTCCATATTTATGTCAATTATATTTTTCTATATAACTAATCATACTAGAACTTACCAGCCTAAAACAACATCCATCTTATATTATCCTGATTTTGTGGATCAGCAATATGGGCTATGCTCAGCCAGTCTTATCTGAGTATACCCAGTGGTTCAGCTAGGACCAGATAGTCTAAGATGGACTCATTCACATGGCTTGCAGTTGATGCTGGCTGTAATGAATCTTTCTCTCTCCCCAAATGCTCTCTCAACTTCACAGAGGCTAGTCTGGGCTACTTCAGATATAAGACATTGCATTCATCACAAGAAAGTGAGAGTGAATGCTCTCAGGTCTCCTGAGGTCTAGGTTTAGAAAGCATACAACTGCCCTTCTACTGCATTCTATCTGTGAAAGCAAGTCACAAGGCCAAGCCACAGTCAAGGGATGGTGAAGCACACTCTATCTTTTGATGGGAGGAGCAACTAAAAACTGTGTAGCCATTTTGAATTGTCCAGAACATGTCTTTCAAATCCCTCCTGAAGGATGGCAGTTGCAGAGATGCAAAAGAGAGCAAACCCAATGATACAAGAGTGGAAGTGGAAATGCACTCACGCTTCAAGACTCTGCTTATATCCCATTTTCTAACATCCCACTGGCAAAGTGACCTGGCAGAGCCTCATGTCAGGATGGAAGAAGGCTATAAGCTCACACGGAAAACCACAGAGATATAAGAAGGCTATTAATCGGAACAATTAAGACAATCAATCCAGGACAGCTAGCGACTGGCAGAGATAAAAATTAGACGTAGTCTTAACTTTACTACAAAGCTGAAATCATAGATTTACCTTAACTAAACAATTTAACTTTTGTCTTAAGAATAGTTTCTTCAATTTAAAACACTATCCATAGTTGGAAGAATTTAAACTACAGTTTTCTAAGGCAGATAAAGATACACAGAATCAAATCTCAATTCTACAATAACTGTTTGATCTTAGGCATGTTAATTTAACTCTCCTAAGACTCAGTTTTCTCATCTATAAGTTTTATCAATACCTACCTCAATAATGTTTAAATTAAAAAAATGATGGGGCTTCCCTGGTGGCGCAGTGCTTGAGAGTCCGCCTGCCGATGCAGGAGACGCGGGTTCGTGCCCCGTTTCGGGAAGATCCCACATGCCGCAGAGCGGCTGGGCCCGTGAGCCATGGCCGCTGAGCCTGCGCGTCCGGAGCCTGTGCTCCGCAAATGGGAGAGGCCACAACAGTGAGAGGCCCGCATAACGCAAGGAAAAAAAAAAAAAAAAAAAAAAAAAAAAATGATGGATCATGAGGTCAAACATTTTAATATCCTTTGTTTCAATATTCTACCCCAGAACCTAGGGGATTCTTGAAGCATTGTTGTTCCCTTGCCATTTAGATAATTCTTCTCTAATTACCCTTCAGCCATATTGTTCTACATTTATCTCATTAACTGTCCCAGGCTTTTTTCAAAGCCTCCCTTTGTCTCTCTCTCAGAGGATTGATTCTCTTATTGTGCTCAAGGCTCACTCATCTTAGAAGGGACACATCTTCATCAAAGCTTTTCTGAACCATTTCCCCTAGCTGAATCCATATTTTATGTTTCATTAGATTCCAGAGACTTCTGACACAACTCCTCTTAAACTCTGCAGTGTTTATTTATTCATGACTTGCTTCCTCATCTAGACTCTGAACTTCACTACGGTAGACACTGAGAGTCTCAGTGTTACCAGTTTTTTGAAGACGTAAAACTTGGCAATGTTCCAATACAAAATTATTTTATTTTCAGCTACTACCTTCAGCCATGCTCTTTATAATTTCTCACTCCTATCTTATAACACTGCACTCTAGTACAAGCCTTTTGGATGGCTTTCAGTAATTAATCAAATTCAGTTGAGTTTTACCATTTGCGGGTTCCTGGATTAAATTCCAATTCCAGTGTGTGTGTGTGTGTGTGTGTGTGTGTGTGTGTGTGTGTGTGTGTGTGTGTGTGTGTGTGTGTGTGTGTGTGTGTGTGTGTGTG
>NW_006791731.1:5870487-5886125 GCF_000442215.2 Lipotes vexillifer
GTGTGTGTGTGTCTGTGTGTGTGTGTGTGTGTGTGTGTGTGTGTGTCAGGGGGTTCCCCATACCAACAAACAATTCTCAGGACACCCACCGAGTGTGCTATAATTCAACTTAATTCTGACACTATCTACCCAAATATAGCATCAAATCCCACAGGTTAAGGGTTCAGTCCTACAAGACTGCTCCCCCAACCCCACTTCAGAGGCCAGTTGCAAACCTAGGTTGCTACCTGTGCTTCTGCCCCACCAGCTACAGACTGGAGGTTACAACGACCTCCTCCTTGGGTTTGACTGATTTGCTAGAGCAGCTCACATAACTCAGAAAAGCATTTTACTTACTGGATTACCAGTTTGTTGTAAAAGGGATATAACTCAGGAACAGCCAGATGAAAGAGACACATAGGGCAAGGTATGCAGAAAGGGTGTGAAGCTTCCATGTCCTCTCCAGGTGCACCAGTCTCCCAGCATCTCCATGTGTTCACCAACCTGGAAGCTCTCCAAACCCCATCTTTTTGGGTTTTTATGGAGGCTTCATTACATAGGCGTGACTCATTAAATCATTGGCCATTGGTGACTGAATTCCATCTCCAGCCCCTTTTCCCTTCCCCAGGGAGAAGTTGAGAGGGGGTGGGGGACTGAAAATTCCAATCCTTTAATCACAAGGTTGGTTCTCCTGGCAATCAGCCCCCATCCTTAGAAGCCTTCGAAAAGTCACCTCATTAACATAACAAAAGGCACAATTTATCACTTTTAACAGTTAGGAAATCCCAAGCATTTGGGGAGCTGAGAGCTAGGAACTGTGGACACAGACCAAATTATATGAGAAACATATTTTGGTCATCTGAATGACCACATATATATTTTTCTTACAAATCACAATATTGCAACCCTCCTGATCCCCTGCTCCCTTCCTTCTTGTGCTAAGGCTGTTGGGAATGTAGTCAGCCCCTTGTCTTCTCTTTGGGTCCTGCTTCCTCCAGGGTGGAAGAGAACAAGACACAAGGTTCTCTGAAAGTGGTCTCTTGTGTGACGTAGACATGATCATAAAACAAGGAGGAAATAGCCAGGAACTGTACCCAAGCAAAGAACTGCTCTCTGCCCCACCCCAATCCTGATGACAAGGGACTTCCAGGCAAGGCGAAGTGTCTGTCAATGGGCTAAACTGAAGCCAAATTAGGGAACATACACTAAGCCCTGGAGGTAGTATGTGAATCACAGTTAATCGCAGGCTGTTTTAGGGCAATGGTTCTCAACACATTTGTCTGCACATTGGAAAACCACTCCAGATACTACACTCTGATTTAATTCATCTGTAGTGAAGCCTGGGTATCAGAATTTTTAACAGCTTCTCATTTTATTGCAATGTGTTGCCAGGGTGGAGAGCCACTGGTAAGGAATGCAGTGCCTGGCTTAACTTCTCTTTTGACTTTAGTTTGCCCTGTAGTCAATGGCAGGGACATAGAAAACATTCCTCAACACATCCCATTATACGTCTATCCCTTAAATTTACACTGTACTTACCCCCAAATAAGTCCTTCCTTACTGAAAGAAGCAGTGCACTGTAGCTGCTGCTACCACCTGAGAGTTTGAGAAAGAGCTTTTCTTAGTTGACTTGTTTAAATTCTGAATCTCCTATACTTCCCACTACGGCGGTTTGCACAAAGAAGGGGCTTCATAAACATTTATAGAATTGAAACAAAATGTGGACATAGTCAATGCCTTTATTTCATTAGCACTATTCATAGTGGAGAGAAAAATCACTGTGACCATTTATGTGTATAGCTCTTTACAATTTACAAAGCTTTTTTCCATTTCAGTGTTTCTTTTCATCTTTACATCATTGTATGTGTGAGTTTTATTCTTCCTTTTAAAACATAAGGGGGAATTGAGGAGGAAAATTTAATAACTAGTCACCTGGTGGTTCAGAGTTAGCAGGTATAAAACAGACTTGAACCCTGACCTTCGACTTCCAATTATATGTAACTCTCATGATGTTTAGCCCTTAATTCCAACAGCTTCTACAAATGTTAACTTCTGTTTTTTGGGTTTTTTTTTACAAAACTTCCATAAAAGCTCCACAGGGAAATTTGATAAATAATACAAGAAGAACTCGCTTCCTTTGCTGAGACTGAGTCACATTTCGCAAGTAGAATGAGCAGCAACCAATATCTAACAAATAGAAATGATAATTTAAAAAAAGACAATTATAACTACCCACAAGGTGTTACAATCAAGCAAGTATGGTTAATACGGGGCCTTTGCAAATGTAACTTATTGTCTCATTAGAAAACCCCAAAGGAAGAAAGAGGAAATTAATCCAAAATTAGATGTTAATAAGAAATGTATGATGAATTGCATCTTGCAAGTATATAGATATTAAAAAGAAAACATAGATGTTACACAAGATATTGAGGAAAATATATGCCTTTTATCATACTTTGGGCAAGGAAGAAAAGATGATGCATTAATTATAACTCACTGAAGAGTTTGTCTTCAGTGAAAGCTAAAAGAGGCACAATGCAAAAGTTAACTCAAACCAGTTCTGTTCAACAGGCCAAGAAGAGGTGAGCTTTTTCGGAAATGTGAAGTAACCAGTAAAGTAGGACCTACGGTTAATATTTTTCAATGGCATTGGGTAGCCAGATTTATATCCTGTACTTTGCCTGGTAAACTTACAATGGGGTCAAGGACAATGAATTCCTTTACTGAGCTCTCATATGTCGGCCCTCATGCACCAGGGCCAGGTATTAAACAACTCAGGACAGTCCTTATGCTCCAAGGCGCACTGATATTCAAACTAGTCAATCCAACCCTGCTTAGTCTCCTTTGACCATTCTTTGTTATGGAAACCACAATAAAGGCTCTTGCCTGCATTTACCAGTCACTGCCTCCTAACTGACCAGGGGACACCCCTGCATGGTGGGCCATGCCTCCAGTTGCTAGGAATCTGTAAGTGTAAAAACGTCTTCCTCCATGACAGTCATTTCCATGTCTGTGTGTCTTACCTTGCCTGATAAAAGCAAAACCTGGGTACATTTTAAAACAACCACATGACTATATAAGAAAACTAAAATTCCTTTTTAAAGTACTACAAATGTTAACTCAAAAAGAACATACCTTATTATTCATTCAGAGAAGGATTACATGTGTAACTATATTCTGAAGAAAAATGTGGGAGACCTAACATTTGGCCTTGGCCCTATCATAGGCTGTGGGCTTTTATCAAGTCACATTTCTCTATCTCCACAATTTGGATAAAGCATGACACAAAGCAAGTGAACGTAAAACATCACTAAACAGAGCACACCACCCATATAGAAGATACAGGAAGATACTTGCTCTACCACTTTTTGCAGTTTGGACCTTAATACCTGGTGGTCACCCTACCTGGAATAATCTTTTCCCACCTTACTACGATTGCACTACTATGCATCCTTCAGAGTTAACTGCGGCTTGACTACTCACTTCCATATTAGATGCCCTTTCAATACGTTCTCTTAAAGTGTGAGATTCATCCATCGTTACTTTAACCTTGGCTGTTATAATTTCATCCGTAAGCAATATGTTTTTCAGAAACATTATTGGGATAAAATTAAAAGCACTTTTATTTCCCTTCTACTATCCCCTTAAAATTCATTCAGGGAGAAAAGCTTTTTTACTTTGTTTAATTGAAAACATAAATGGACAGACTTCATGACTCTTCTACTCACTCTTAGCTAATAAACTGTCTTAAATTCACTTTATTTATTTATTTATTGGCTGAATTGGGTCTTCGTTGCTGCGCGCGGGCTTTCTCTAGTTGCGGCGAGCGGGGGCTACTCTTTGCTGTGGTGCGCAAGTTTCTCGTTGTGGTGGCTTCTCTTGTTGTGGAGCACGGGCTCTAGGTGCGTGGGCTTCAGCAGTTGTGGCACGCGAGCTCAGCAGTTGTGGCTCTCGGACTCTAGAGCCCAGGCTCAGTAGTTGTGGTGCACCAGCTTAGTTGCTCCGCGGCGCGTGGGATCTTCCCGTGTCGCCTGCATTGGCAGGCAGAATCTTAACCACTGCGCCACCAGGGAAGTCCCTTAAATTCACTTTAAATGATAAAACACTCTTACTCTAGTAATTGGAATGACCAACGTTTTGTAAGAAGCAAAACTCTAGACTGGTTTTAAACATCAGTATTCTCCTCATCCCAGTCCTTGGTCTGACAGCCTTACCCTGTGCAGCCGACAGCAGGAGGTGGAGAGTACACTTCTTCCTTCTCACTGTCTCTCTCGCTGCTCTAACTGATGCTTGTGAGGTTGAAGCATGGGCAAAGGGGAAGGGAAAGGGGGAGAGCAAGTTCTCTTCTCACTGGATGACTGGTTTGTACTTTGTGGAGAGATGTGAAGGCTCTTTCTTTTGGGCCATTTCTGTAAATTTCTGTCTCTCCCTGTCTCTCTCTGACATAAAACTCCTTTGCCTTGGGTGGATGCATCACCAGTCCAAGAGATATCTTGCAAATCTTTCCAGAGCCTGTAGGAAACTGACATTGGCCTTTAACTGCTTTGATCTACTCAGTAGTTCTGTTGGACAAGGACACAGATGACCCTGTTGGATCTCTAACCCACAGTCCATGGTGAATCCTTACAAATCCCATAAGGAACACAGTCCGGGAATGAAGGTGGATCTCCAGGCAGACACAACTCTGCTGGCTGATCCAACAAGGCAGTCAGTTCCTGAGGATTTCATAAGCAGTAATTTGATTCTCGTGCACTAAGCCTCCCAACTGCAAGGATCCGATTCTTCTCTCTCTACAAAGTCCTCTTTAGCTTGAGGTGAGCAGTCAGGTCTCCCTAAAAGGTGGGAATTGGAGCACTTGATTGGCTCTATCCCCTTCCAAAATCCTCTATTTTATCTGCAGTTTGCCTGCATATTCCACGTAATGCTATGAAGACACTGGTTCAAACTCCATAACTTTCCTATTCATTATAGAGGACTGGTGTGTCTACACATCAAAATGTACTTTGCAAATGTCTGCTACACTTTTTAAAAATTAATTAACTAACTAAACATTTTTGTTTACAACAATGCGTTAAAGCTTGATAACTATCCAAGCAAAACCAAGTAAGCATAAAAATGGTTTGCCACAAAGTGTCTAAGTCAGCTGCCTCAGCTTTTGCCTTCTAAAAATCTACAATGGTTTTTAGGGGTAAATATTGGGTATTAAAAATATTTTACTCGGGGCTTCCCTGGTGGCGTAGTGGTTGAGAGTCTGCCTGCCGATGCAGGGGACATGGGTTCGTGCCCTGGTCCGGGAAGATCCCACATGCCGCGGAGCGGCTGGGCCTGTAAGCCATGGCCGCTGAGCCTGCGCGTCCGAGGCCACAGTGGTGAGAGGCCCACGTACGGCAAAAAAAACAAAAAAAAAAAAAAAAAAAAAAAGAAGGAAAAAGAAAGAAAACAAAAAAAAATATATTTTACTTAGCTTAGTTGTCAAGGTATCAGAAAGAGCACCATGAAGATTAGATCAAAGAACGTTCAAAAATTCAGTCAATAAAGTACACAAAAAACTAATCTACACTTAAAGATTTGATCTTTCGAGTGATCACATTAATTATTTCTTTAAAGGATAGTTGATTTTTGGAAGAATATCTTATGTCAGCACTGGTATTCTTTGTTAGTGAAAGAGTAGATCCTACAAACTTGTCTGGAAACCATATTAGCAACATAAATAGGATCCTATCTTTAGTTTCATGACTCCATTTCTCAGAATCCAACCCAAAGAATTCAGTAAAAGCATTTTTAAAACAAAGATTGATGTATAAGTATCTTGATTGCAGCCTAATACATAATAAATAAGATTGAAAAACAACAAAGAAATGTTTACATATTATGCTGAATACTGGGCATATACCCTGAGAAAACCATAATTCAAAGAGAGTCATGTACCAAAATGTTCACTGCAGCTCTATTTACAATAGCCAGGAGATGGAAGCAACCTAAGTGTGCATCATTGGATGAATGGATAAAGAAGATGTGGCACATATATACAATGGAATATTACGCAGCCATAAAAAGAAACGAAATTGAGTTATTTGTAGTGAGGTGGATGGACCTAGAGTCTGTCATACAGAGTGAAGTAAGTCAGAAAGAGAAAGACAAATACTGTATGCTAACACATATATATGGAATCTAAGAAAAAAAAATGTCATGAAGAACCTAGGGGTAAGACAGGAATAAAGACACAGACCTACTAGAGAATGGACTTGAGGATATGGGGAGCGGGAAGGGTAAGCTGTAACAAAGTAAGAGAGTGGCATGGACATATATACACTACCAAACGTAAAACAGATAGCTAGTGGGAAGCAGCCGCATAGCACAGGGAGATCAGCTCGGTGCTTTGTGACCACCTAGAGGGGTGGGATAGGGAGGGTGGGAGGGAGGGAGACGCAAGAGGGAAGAGATATGGGAATGTATGTATATGTATAACTGATTCACTTTGTTATAAAGCAGAAACTAACACACCATTGTAAAGCAATTATACTCCAATAAAGATGTAAAAAAAGAAAAAAACAATGAAACATTATACAAATTTTAAAAATGTTGACCCTACCAGCACTAAAATCCTGCACCTATGACTACCAATTTATACTTTATTTTTATGTGTGCATGGATGTATGTTTATGTGACATTTTATGGGCGAGGATGATTGTAGAAGGAGCCATTGATGGAGCCCTATCTGTATACTATACACTGGTATTTTCTCCTTATTGTGTTGTGTTGTATGGTATTGTGTTACGTTGTGCCAGGCTACGTTGTATTTCATAATCATTACAATGCTTTATGTGTCAGGTATTAGACTCATCATATAAATTAAGGAATCATATAACAATTAAGAGGTAGAAACGAGGCTATAGCTTAAGTTACAATCTGCAAGTAAATTTACCCATGCTGTTATTCTATGAGTTTTAGAATCAAATTAACGCTTGCTGACTCCCACTGTGGCTAAGGTTCTAAGTAAGAAATGAAGAGTTAAAACACAGTCTCTGCTCTCAGAGAGTTCTATTAGGGAACAAAGATATGTGACCAATAACAGCAGTGGAGTGAAGGCAAGAAAATATTAAATACCTGCAATAAAGTAGAATGATGTGGCAAAGAAAGAAGTCATAATATATATATGTTCTTCCCCTTAGAGCTGTATAACTTTAGGCTAGTTGCTGAATGCTGTGAGTTTGTGATTTTTTTTTTTTTTCTCGGTATGCGGGTCTCTCACTGTTGTGGCCTCTCCCGTTGCGGAGCACAGGCTCCGGACGCGCAGGCTCAGTGGCCATGGCTCACGGGCCTAGCCGCTCCGTGGCATGTGGGATCTTCCCGGACCGGGGCACAACCCACGCCTGCTGCATCGGCAGGCGGACTCTCAACCACTGCGCCACCAGGGAAGCCTAGTTTGTGATTTTTAAACTGGAATAATACTAACCTCATTATATGTTATGATGATTAACAGTAGTCATTCCTGTAATTAAGCTAACACCAAGTCCGATCATAAGTGGACAGTAAATGCAAGTCGTTTCCCCTTTTGCCCTGGACTACAGGTGCATCTACTAATCCCTGGAACCACAGGACAGCTAAAGTATGTGAAGGAAAATCAGGTCAAAATGAAGTGCATCAAAGAAAATGGCAGATAGAATTACAATATATTATTCCAGAGCCAATTTAGTCTCCATTTATTTGATACATTGACACTTTGTAAATATGTCACTTGTCAAAATTGGGCTGTCAGAACCACAACTTGGCCTCACATAAATGGCTGCTCTAATATGGTTACCTGCTGGCACTTTCTTTCTGCACAGGTATGTGCTAGCTTTGTATCCTATACTCCAGTGTGCCCTCGTGGATATTGGGGGAATCTGTGTAGTCCAGCAGAATACCTCCATTTCTTGGATCCACTTTGTACTGACTCTCTTGAAGCTTCGCTAGGTTGATAATGAGCTTTCAAGTTAATGAAGAAAATGCCAAGTTTACATTTTGTAAAGTTCCTTTTACTTCCTGGGTAAGATGGCAATGAACCCAGCTATCTATGTTTCTTTCTCCCATTCTAATTTCAGTTATGATGGCATAAAAAGGATATAAGGATGGGAATAACACGTGTGTGTGTGTGTGTGTGTGTGTGTGTGGCCATGTCTGTATTTATGTCTTGGGAATGTTAACAAAGCAGTAAAAACCACCTCTGATGTTTAAATTAAGCGAGTGATTACATTGCTTGGGAGGATAGGTATGAAGGTATGATTTGCTCCACAGATTCCTGAGCACTGTCTGGTTGTGTTGATATAAGGGTTGTTTGGTTTCAGCATCCTGGAATAGCATCTCTTTTTAGGCCCAATGAAGGGCTGGCTCATGAGTGTAACATCTTACTATCTTTTCTGAGAAAGGACAATATGCCAATGAGGTAAGTGGAAGTGTCCCAGGACAAACTATTCTACAACTCTCACTTAGAGGAAAAGTGGGAGGTAAACTAAGTGCTTGGAGAAAAAATTAACCCCTTCCTGCCCAGGGCAAGGACCAGGGATCACACTTGGTATGTCTGGGGGAGAGAGGAGACAAGTGGGATGAGACTGAAGGACAATAAATAGAAAACAAGGAAAGTGAACACTCAGAGGAAAGCAGATATTTTTGCCTCATCTTGAGCATGGATGACTAGACCTCATTAAATACAGCAAAGGAAAAGCAGAAGCACAGACCACAGAGAATGTCTGTGGCTCCAAAGCATCTCTCAACTTTCATCTGCTGATGCAATTCTAAACATCTAATTCACATGAACAGTATGTCTATTCAATCCAGTCATAAAGAGAATAGTGCCTAACCCCATGTTAATAGTTGGAAAAACCTATATAAAAGGTTTTAGACTAAGTACTAAATTTGGGGGAAAAAAAAAATCACCAAATCTACGAAAATACGTCTTTAGAACTGCAGTTCTACAGAAGAGAAACTGTTTGAAAACTCAAAGTAATGTTTTATTCCCCAAAAGATTAAAATATATACAGAAACTGATTTTTTAAAGCTAAGTGGAATTCTCAGTAGATAAGAAGAGGATATTCTTTCAACAAAAATGGAGAAAGTAGTTATTAAAATAAAATTACTTAAAATCAGGAAAGATATATAAGCTTCACAACCAGGTGAAATATTGAAAATTTCAGGCCAATAGTAGAAAAAAAATTGCATGCTGAAACCCGTAGAAAACTTACTAAGATATGAAGCCAAACTTCCAGGGTTTTTTTCCCACACATACAAGTAAAAACTGCTGGGGGCTTCCCTGGTGGCGCAGTGGTTGAGAGTCCGCCTGCCGATGCAGGGGACATGGGTTCGTGCCCCGGTCTGGGAAGATCCCACATGCCGCGGAGTAGCTGGGCCCGTGAGCCATGGCCGCTGAGCCTGCACGTCCGGAGCCTGTGCTCCACAACGGGAGAGGCCACAACAGTGAGAGGCCCGTGTACCGCAAAAGAAAAAAAAAAAAAAAGTAAAAACTGCTAACGAACTGTAAAGGTTATGAGATGGAATATGAGATATTAATAAACAGAATCAGAATCTATTCTGATATGACATAAAGATAGCAGAGTAAACAAAATAGAAACACTGATTGAACTCATAGAATAAAACTTTACCACGCTGTGACCAAATAACTGGTACCAGACTGTCTCTTCTGCTGTAAACAACTATAAAACTGGGGGAATATATATGAGGCAACAGTTTACAGGCAGTGGAAGACAGCTGTGATTTTTAAGAGTAGGAAATCTCATGAGGTGACGCCCATGACTAGGTCCAGCCCTCCCTCTACCTAGGACAATTTCTCAATTATGACACCATAAGCTTTTATACAAGAAAAGCATGATATTTCCCTTGAGCTGAGGAGGCAGAAATAAGCATCTGGGGCAGCTGAAGTGGTTGGAATTTGCAAGGCAGAACATTTGAGGCAAAGGGGTTGTTGCAGAAAGACGAAAATCCATGTTTGATTCTCCACGAGTGTTTCTTGAGGGCTAAGTGAAGACATGCTGGACAAGAATACACACGTTTCTCTAGAGAGGAACAGTAGGGTTGAGGGCAGAACAGAGACACTAAGGTTTAAGCAGAACTCAAAGATGCTCAGGTCCTGACACCATAGACTGTAGGACTCCTTTAATGTCTATTGCCAACACAAACATCCAACTGAGATGCCAGAAATTCCATGCCTTAAAAGCAAGGGCAAGACCCAAAGCAAGACCTTCTCTAGACATGTGTTCATAAAGCCAACAACTAAGCTGTGAGAAGATCTGCAGGAAAGACAATATAAAGGTGAAGCTCCATTAAGCTGTACAGCTTGGGGGACACCTTGGGCTTCCACAGATGTGCCCTAACAAAGCATCAAACTAAACCTTCACAAGTTTCAGGGGATCATTCTAACTAAACTGCCTCCTACAATAAAATATCAAAGCCTGAGGAGAATAATAAAAATCCAGATTATCTATAACAATCATTATATCTTACATACAATCAAATATTCTGAACAGCCAAAGAAAAGTGAAAGTGTAACCATAAACTAGAAAAAGCATGGCGTAGGAAAGTCCAGGTGTTGAATGTAGCATAGACTTTAAAGAAGCTATTCTGAGAAGGCGCCTTCAAGGTGGCGGACGAGTAAGACGTGCAGATCACCTTCCTCCACACAAATACATCAAAACTACCTCTACATGTGGAACAACTCCTACAGAACACCTACTGAACGCTGGCAGAAGACTTCAGACTTCCCAAAAGACAAGAAACTCCCTGCGTACATGGCCATGTGGCTGACTGGGTCTTGGTGCTCTGGCCGGGTGTCAGGCCTGAGCCTCTGAGGTGGGAGAGCCTAGTTCAGGACATTGGTCCACCAAAGACCTCCTAGCCTCATGCAATATCAAATGGCAAAGGCTCTCCCAGAGATCTCCATCTCAAAGCTAAGACCCAACTCCACTCAACGACCAGCAATTTACAGTGCTGGACACCCTACGTCAAACAACTAGCAAGACAGGAACACAACCACACCCATTAGCAGAGAGGCAGCCTAAAATCATAAGTTCACAGACACCCCAAAACACACCACTGGACGCAGCCCTGCCCACCAGAAAAACAAGATCCAGCCCCACCCACCACAACACAGGCACCAGTCCCCTCCACCAGGAAGCCTACACAACCCACTGATCCAACCTTACCCACTGGGGGCAGACACCAAAAACAATGGGACTATGAACCAGCAGCCTGCGAAAAGGAGACCCCAAACACAGTAAGTTAAGCAAAATGAGAAGACAGAGAAATATGCAGCAGATGAAGGAGCAAGGTAAAAACCCACCAGATGAAACAAATGAAGAGGAAATAGGCAGTCTACCTGAAAAAGAATTCAGAATAATGATAGTAAAGATGATCCAAACCTTGGAAATAGAATGGAGAAAATACAAGAAACATTTAACAAGGACCCAGAAGAACTGAAGAGAAAATAACTAATGATGAACAACACAATAAATGAAATTAAAAATTCTCTAGAAGGAGTCAATAGCAGAATAACTGAGGCAGAAGAATGGATGTGACCTGGAAGATAAAATAGTGTAAATAACTACCGCAGAGCAGAAAAAAGAAAAAAAGAATGAAAAGAATTGAGGACAGTCTCAGAGACCTCTGGGACAACATTAAATGCACCAATATTTGTGTTATAGGGGTCCCAGAAGAAGAAGAGAATATATTTGAATATATTATAGATGAAAACTTCCCTAATATGGGAAACGAAATAGTCAATCAAGTCCAGGCAGAGAGTCCCATACAGGATAAATCCAAGGAGAAATATGCCAAGACACATATTAATCAAACTATCAAAAATTAAATACAAAGAAAAAATGTTAAAAGCAGCAAGGGAAAAGCAACAAATAACATACAAGGGAATCCCCATAAGGTTAACAGTTGATCTTTCAGCAGAAACTCTGCAAGCCAAAAGGGAGCGGCAGCACATATTTAAAGTGGTGAAAGGGAAAAAACTAAAAACAAGATTACTCTACCCAGCAAGGATCTCACTCAGATTTGATGGAGAAATTAAAATATTTACAGACAAGCAAAACCTAAGAGAATTCAGCACCACCAAACCAGCTTTAAAACAAATGCTAAAGGAACTTGTCTAGGCAGGAAACACAAGAGAAGGGAAAGATCTACAATAACAAACCCAAAACAATTAAGAAAATGGTAATAGGAACATACATATCAATAACTACCTTAAATGTAAAAGGATTAAATGCTCCAACCAAAAGACATAGACTAGCTGAACGGATACAAAAACAAGACCCATATATATGCTGTCTACAAGAGACCTACCTCAGACCTAGGGACACATACAGACTGAAAGTGAGCGGATGGAAAAAAGATATTCCATGCAAATGGAAATCAAAAATAGCTGGAGTAGCAATTCTCATATCAGACAAAATAGGCTTTAAAATAAAGACTATTACAAGAGACAAAGAAGGACACTACAAATGATTAAGGGATCAATCCAAGAAGAAGATATAAAAATTTTAGGGCTTCCCTGGTGGCGCAGTGGTTGAGAGTCCGCCTGCCGATGCAGGGGACGTGGGTTCGTGCCCCGGTCGGGGAGGATCCCACATGCCGCGTAGCGGCTGGTCCCGTGAGCCGTGGCCGCTGGGCCTGCGCGTCCGGAGCCTGTGCTCCGCAATGGGAGAGACCACAACAGTGAGAGGCCCGCGTACCGCAAAAAAAAATTTCTCAATTATGACACCATAAGCTTTTATACAAGAAAAGCATGATATTTCCCTTGAGCTGAGGAGGCAGAAATAAGCATCTGGGGCAGCTGAAGTGGTTGGAATTTGCAAGGCAGAACATTTGAGGCAAAGGGGTTGTTGCAGAAAGACGAAAATCCATGTTTGATTCTCCACGAGTGTTTCTTGAGGGCTAAGTGAAGACATGCTGGACAAGAATACACACGTTTCTCTAGAGAGGAACAGTAGGGTTGAGGGCAGAACAGAGACACTAAGGTTTAAGCAGAACTCAAAGATGCTCAGGTCCTGACACCATAGACTGTAGGACTCCTTTAATGTCTATTGCCAACACAAACATCCAACTGAGATGCCAGAAATTCCATGCCTTAAAAGCAAGGGCAAGACCCAAAGCAAGACCTTCTCTAGACATGTGTTCATAAAGCCAACAACTAAGCTGTGAGAAGATCTGCAGGAAAGACAATATAAAGGTGAAGCTCCATTAAGCTGTACAGCTTGGGGGACACCTTGGGCTTCCACAGATGTGCCCTAACAAAGCATCAAACTAAACCTTCACAAGTTTCAGGGGATCATTCTAACTAAACTGCCTCCTACAATAAAATATCAAAGCCTGAGGAGAATAATAAAAATCCAGATTATCTATAACAATCATTATATCTTACATACAATCAAATATTCTGAACAGCCAAAGAAAAGTGAAAGTGTAACCATAAACTAGAAAAAGCATGGCGTAGGAAAGTCCAGGTGTTGAATGTAGCATAGACTTTAAAGAAGCTATTCTGAGAAGGCGCCTTCAAGGTGGCGGACGAGTAAGACGTGCAGATCACCTTCCTCCACACAAATACATCAAAACTACCTCTACATGTGGAACAACTCCTACAGAACACCTACTGAACGCTGGCAGAAGACTTCAGACTTCCCAAAAGACAAGAAACTCCCTGCGTACATGGCCATGTGGCTGACTGGGTCTTGGTGCTCTGGCCGGGTGTCAGGCCTGAGCCTCTGAGGTGGGAGAGCCTAGTTCAGGACATTGGTCCACCAAAGACCTCCTAGCCTCATGCAATATCAAATGGCAAAGGCTCTCCCAGAGATCTCCATCTCAAAGCTAAGACCCAACTCCACTCAACGACCAGCAATTTACAGTGCTGGACACCCTACGTCAAACAACTAGCAAGACAGGAACACAACCACACCCATTAGCAGAGAGGCAGCCTAAAATCATAAGTTCACAGACACCCCAAAACACACCACTGGACGCAGCCCTGCCCACCAGAAAAACAAGATCCAGCCCCACCCACCACAACACAGGCACCAGTCCCCTCCACCAGGAAGCCTACACAACCCACTGATCCAACCTTACCCACTGGGGGCAGACACCAAAAACAATGGGACTATGAACCAGCAGCCTGCGAAAAGGAGACCCCAAACACAGTAAGTTAAGCAAAATGAGAAGACAGAGAAATATGCAGCAGATGAAGGAGCAAGGTAAAAACCCACCAGATGAAACAAATGAAGAGGAAATAGGCAGTCTACCTGAAAAAGAATTCAGAATAATGATAGTAAAGATGATCCAAACCTTGGAAATAGAATGGAGAAAATACAAGAAACATTTAACAAGGACCCAGAAGAACTGAAGAGAAAATAACTAATGATGAACAACACAATAAATGAAATTAAAAATTCTCTAGAAGGAGTCAATAGCAGAATAACTGAGGCAGAAGAATGGATGTGACCTGGAAGATAAAATAGTGTAAATAACTACCGCAGAGCAGAAAAAAGAAAAAAAGAATGAAAAGAATTGAGGACAGTCTCAGAGACCTCTGGGACAACATTAAATGCACCAATATTTGTGTTATAGGGGTCCCAGAAGAAGAAGAGAATATATTTGAATATATTATAGATGAAAACTTCCCTAATATGGGAAACGAAATAGTCAATCAAGTCCAGGCAGAGAGTCCCATACAGGATAAATCCAAGGAGAAATATGCCAAGACACATATTAATCAAACTATCAAAAATTAAATACAAAGAAAAAATGTTAAAAGCAGCAAGGGAAAAGCAACAAATAACATACAAGGGAATCCCCATAAGGTTAACAGTTGATCTTTCAGCAGAAACTCTGCAAGCCAAAAGGGAGCGGCAGCACATATTTAAAGTGGTGAAAGGGAAAAAACTAAAAACAAGATTACTCTACCCAGCAAGGATCTCACTCAGATTTGATGGAGAAATTAAAATATTTACAGACAAGCAAAACCTAAGAGAATTCAGCACCACCAAACCAGCTTTAAAACAAATGCTAAAGGAACTTGTCTAGGCAGGAAACACAAGAGAAGGGAAAGATCTACAATAACAAACCCAAAACAATTAAGAAAATGGTAATAGGAACATACATATCAATAACTACCTTAAATGTAAAAGGATTAAATGCTCCAACCAAAAGACATAGACTAGCTGAACGGATACAAAAACAAGACCCATATATATGCTGTCTACAAGAGACCTACCTCAGACCTAGGGACACATACAGACTGAAAGTGAGCGGATGGAAAAAAGATATTCCATGCAAATGGAAATCAAAAATAGCTGGAGTAGCAATTCTCATATCAGACAAAATAGGCTTTAAAATAAAGACTATTACAAGAGACAAAGAAGGACACTACAAATGATTAAGGGATCAATCCAAGAAGAAGATATAAAAATTTTAGGGCTTCCCTGGTGGCGCAGTGGTTGAGAGTCCGCCTGCCGATGCAGGGGACGTGGGTTCGTGCCCCGGTCGGGGAGGATCCCACATGCCGCGTAGCGGCTGGTCCCGTGAGCCGTGGCCGCTGGGCCTGCGCGTCCGGAGCCTGTGCTCCGCAATGGGAGAGACCACAACAGTGAGAGGCCCGCGTACCGCAAAAAAAA
>NW_006791731.1:5886180-5913887 GCF_000442215.2 Lipotes vexillifer
TGAGCCTGGGCGTCCGGAGCCTGTGCTCCGCAATGGGAGAGGCCACAACAGTGAGAGGCACGCGTACCACCAAAAAAAAAAATTAAAAAAAAAAAATTTTTTTAAACTTATGCACCCAATATAGGAGGACCTCAATACATAAGGCAAATGCTAACAGCCATAAAAGGGGAAACTGACAGTAACACAATCACAGTAGGGGAATTTAACAACCTACTTTCACCAACAGACAGATAATCCAAAATGAAAATAAATAAGGAAACATAAGCCTTAAATGACACATTAAACAAGATGGACTTAATTGATATTTATAGAACATTCCATCCAAAAACAGCAGAATACACTTTCTTCTGAAGTGCTCATGGAACACTCTCCAAGATAGATTATATCTTGGGCCACAAATCAAGCCTTGGTAAATTTAAGAAAATTGAAATTGTATCAAGTATCTTTTCCAACCACGCTATGAGACTAGATATCAATTACAGGAAAAAATCTGACAAAAAATATAAACACATGGGGGGGCTAAATGATACACTACTAAATAACCAAGAGATAAATGAAGAAATCAAAGAGGAAATCACAAAGCACCTAAAAACAAATGACAATGAAAACACAATGACCCAAAACCTACAGGATGCAGCAAAAGCAGTTCTAACAGGGAAGATTATAGCAATACAATCCCACCTCAAGAAACAAGAAATATCTCAAATAAACAACCTACTCTTACACCTAAAGCAATTAGAGAAAGAAGAACAAAAAAGCCCAAAGTTAGCAGAAGGAAAGAAATCATAAAGATCAGATCAGAAATAAATGAAAAAGAAATGAAGGAAACAGTAGCAAAGATCAATAAAACTAAAAGCTGGTCCTCTGAGAAGAAAAACAAAATTGATAAACCGTTAGCCAGACTCATCAAGAAAAAAAGGGAGAAGACTCAAATCAATAGAATCAGAAATGAAAAAGGAGAAATAACAACTGACACTGCAGAAACACAAAGGATCATGAAAGATTACTACAAGCAACTATACGCCAATAAAGTGGATAACATGGAAAAAGTGGACACATTCTCAGAAAAGCACAACCTTCCGAGACTGAACCAGGAAGAAATAGAAAACATAAACAGACCAATCACAAGCCCTGAAACTGAAACTGTGATTAAAAATCTCCCAACAAACAAAAGCCCAGGACCAGATGGCTTCACAGGCGAATTCTATCAAACATTCAGAGAAGAGCTAACACCTATCTTTCTCAAACTCTTCCAAAAGATAGCAGAGGGAGGAACACTCCCAAACTCATTCTATGTGGCCACCGTCACCCTGATACCAAAACCAAAGATGTCACAAAGAAAGAAAACTACAGGCCAATATCACTGATGAACATAGATGCAAAAATCCTCAACAAAATACTAGCAAACAGAATTCAACATCACATTAAAAGGCACATACACCATGATCAAGTGGGGTTTATCCCAGGAATGTAAGAATTCTTCAATATATGCAAATCAATAAATGTGATACACCATATTAACTGAAGGATAAAAAACCATATGATCATCTCAACAGATGCAGAAAAAGCTCTTGACAAAATTCAACACCCATTTATGATAAAAACCCTCCAGAAAGTAGGCAAAGGGGGAACTTATCTCAACATAATAAAGGCCATATATGACAAACCCAAAGCTAACATCGTTCTGAATGGTGAAAAACTGAAACCATTTCCTCTAAGATCAGGAACACGACAAGGTTGCCCACTCTCACCACTCTTATTCAACATAGTTTTGGAAGTTTTACCCACAGCAATCAGAGAAGAAGAAGAAATAGAAGAATCCAAATCGGAAAAGAAGAAGAAAACCTGTCACTGTTTGCAGAGGACATGATACTATACACAGAGAATCCTAAAGATGCCACCAGAAAACTACTAGAGCTAATCAATGAATCTGGTAAAGTAACAGGATACAAAATTAATGCACAGAAATCTCTTGCATTCCTATACACTAATGATGAAAAATCTGAAAGAGAAATTAAGGAAACACTCCCATTTACCATTGCAACAAAAAGAATAAAATAGCTAGGAATAAACCTACTAAGGAGACAAAAGACCTGTATGCAGAAAACTATAAGACACTGATGAAAGAAATGAAAGATGATGCGAACAAATGGAGAGATATACCATGTTCTTGGATTGGAAAATCAATATTGTAGAAATGTCTATACTACCCAAAGCAATCTACAGAACCAATGCAATCCCTATCAAATTACCAATGGCATTTTTCACAGAACTAGAACAAAAAATTTCACAATTTGTCTGGAAACACAAAAGACCCTGAATGGCCAAAGTAATGGTGAGAAAGAAAAATGGAACTGGAGGAATCAGGCTCCTGGACTTCAGACTATACTTCAAAGCTACAGTAATCAAGACAGTACGGTACTGGCACAAAAACAGAAATATAGATCAATGGAACAGGATAGAAAGCCCAGAGATAAACCCACGCACATATGGTCACCTTATCTTTGATAAGGGAGGCAAGAATATACAGTGGAGAAAAGACAGCCTCTTCAATAAGTGGCGTTGGGAAAACTGGATAGCTACATTTAAAAGAATGAAATTAGAACACTCTGTAACACTATACACAAAAATAAACTCAAAATGGATTAAAGACCTAAATGTAAGGCCAGACAGTATAAAACTCTCAGAGGAAAACACAGGTAGAACATTCTATGACATAAATCACAGCAAGATCCTTTTTGACCCACCTCCTAGAGAAATGGAAATAAAAACAAAAATAAACAAATGGGATGCAATGAAACTTAAAAGCTTTTGCACAGCAAAGGAAACCATAAACAAGTGAAAAGACAACCCTCAGAATGGGAGAAAATATTTGCAAATGAAGCAACTGACAAAGGATTAATCTACAAAATTTATAAGCAGCTCATGCAGCTCAATATTAAAAAAAACAAAAAACTCAATCCAAAAATGGGCAGAAGACATAAATAGACATTTCTCCAAAGAGGATATACAGGTTGCCAACAAACACATGAAAGGATGCTCAACATCACTAATCATTAGAGAAATGCAAATCAAAACTACAATGAGGTTTCACCTCACACCAGTCAGAATGGCCATCATCAAAAAGTTTAGAAACCATAAATGCTGGAGAGGGAGTGGAGAAAAGGGAACCCACTTGCACTGTTGGTGGGAATGTAAACTGATACAGCCACTATGGAGAACAGTATGCAGGTTCCTTAAAAAACTACAAATAGAACTACCATACGACCCAGCAATCCCACTACTGGGCATATACCCTGAGAAAACCATAATTCAAAAAGAGTCATGTACCACAAAGTTCATTGCAGCTCTATTTACAATAGCCAGGACATGGAAGCAACCTAAGTGTCCATGAACAGATGAATGGATAAAGAAGATGTGGTACATATATACAATGGAATATTACTCAGCCATAAAAAGAAACGAAACTGAGTCATTTGTAGAGATGTGGATGGATACAGAGACTGTCATACAGAGTGAAGTAAGTCAGAAAGAGAAAGACAAATACCGTATGCTAACACATACATATGGAATCTAAAAAAAAAAAAAAACAAAAGGTTCTGAAGAACCTAAGGGCAGGACAGGATTAAAGACACAGACGTAGAGAATGGACTTGAGGACACGGGGAGGTAGAAAGTTAAACTGGGACGAAGTGAGAGAATAGCATTGACATATATACACTACGAAATGTAAAATAGATAGCTAGTGGGAAGCAGCCGCATAGCACAGGGAGATCAGCTCTGTGCCTTGTGGCCACCTAAAGGGGCGGGATAGAGAGGGTGGGAGGGAGATGCAAGAGGGAGGAGATATGGGGATATATGTATATGTGTAGCTGATTCACTTTGTCATACAGTAGAAACTAACACACCATTGTAAAGCAATCATACTCCAATAAAGATGTTAGAAAGAAAAAAGAAGCTATTCTGAATATGCTCGAAGAATGAAAGAATTACTTGTATTAGTTGCATATTTCTGTGTAACAAATCACTCCCGAACTTAGAGGCTGAGAAACAAACTTTTATTATTGGAGCAGTCATTTGGGCACAGTTGAACTTGTTCCTCTGCTTCAGGGTATCTTACAGAACTGCAAAGTATTGGCCAGGCTTTATCTCAAGACTCAAATGGGGAAAGATATTCTTCCAGGATAAAAGGGTTTTAGCAGCATTCAGCTCCTTCTGGGCTGTGAGACTGGGTTCTCTGCTGGCCACCCTCTGTTCCTTGCTGTGTGTGCCCCTCCGTCATGGAAGCTTACTTCATCAGAGCCAGTAAGAGAGAGCCTCTGCTAGCAAGATGGAAATCACAATCTTTTGTAATCTAGTCTCAGAAATGGCATCATATAACATTTGCTATATTCTATGAATTAGAAACAAGTCATAAAGCGAGCCCACACTCAAAGGGAGGACACTATAACATGGTATTAATGGTGAATAAAAAAAGATGAGCATCTTTAAGTAATGTCTTAGAAGTCTGTATATAACATTAGCTATTACAAAATACAAATTAAAATCACAGTGAGATACCAGTTAGCTAAAATTAAAAAGACTGTAAACACCAAATGTTGACGGGTTTGTGGATCAGCTGTAACTCTCATGCATCGTTGGTGGGTGTGGGAAATGCTACACCACACCACTTTAGCAAAACAGTTTAGCAGTTTCTTATAAAGTTTCTTATAAACAGTTTCCTATAAACAATACTAAGTATTTAGAAATAATTTGAAGAAGGAAAACCAGGAATGAGAGTTATGGAAACAGATATAAATAATTCAACTAATAAAAAAGACTTATACCAAAACAAAATTTAAATACGTACATTTTGTAAACACCCCTGAAAAACATAATTGCAAAACATAAGAAAGGACAAATATACAGTGTATTTGCGTATATAACATATGTGGAATTTTACTGATATCAAAATAAAATTTAAAATAAAAGTATGGACTACAAGGACTTTACTATTTTGATAAGATTTATACGTTACAATGAATACATAATTGTCCTAAACTGCAAAAACCCAATAAAGAGTATAGCCAAGTTTAAATATTTATATTATATCAGAAGATTTAGAAAGTCATAGTTGTCATATGAGATTTTAACTCCCTTTCATTCTAAGGAGCAAAGGTTATTTAATTCTAAAAATATTGTTTTCAGAAAAGTATGCAGATACATAGCTAAAAAGATATTAACTGTGTTGCTATTATTGGTAGTCGAAACATAAATAATAAAAATATCCAGGGCTTCCCTGGTGGTGCAGTGGTTGAGAGTCCGCCTGCTGATGCAGGGGACACGGGTTCGTGCTCCGGTCCGGGAAGATCCCACATGCCACGGAGCGGCTGGGCCCGTGAGCCATGGCCGCTGAGCCTGCGCGTCCGGAGCCTGTGCTCCGCAACGGGAGAGGCCACAACAGTGAGAGGCCCGTGTACCGCAAAAAAAAAAAAAAAAAAATCCCAAAATTATTGCATGGTCCTATAAAAATTATAATTTAATATATAAAATGTATTTAAGGAAAAACACATAAGGTTGCTTACAACAGTAAAAAAAATTAAATTAAAATCTATGGTAAAAAAAGTACATTTTGAGAACTTTTTTAATTTAGTGAGTGCAACAGAGCTATTTGATATTTTTTGTCCTTCTACATCGTTACTAATGAGCACGGATAATGTATTTCTATGTAATATTGCCACTTGTTCTTACTTTTGAATTATCTCTTTATATCCTTTACCCATTTTATACAATTATTAATTTATAAGAGTTACTATACATAGTTGTTAGATATTTATATTTGGAATAAATTGATGCTCAGTAAGGACTCTACTAATCTCATGTTAAAGTAATCATAAATACATGTAAAAGGAAATATAAAGTAATATCATCATAAATCAATACTACCAGAAGCTGAAATGAATTTGGCATTACATATAAAGACACTTTACGCAAATTTACTCAATAGCTCCTCTTTTAATAATTCATCTTAGGAAAAATCAGAAAAGTGGAATCGGGTAGTATATAACCAATGGAAGTATCTTTATATAATTTTTAACATTATGGGAAATGTTTATGATAAAATGTTAACAGAAAAAGTGCAGGATGAAATAATAACTATAAAATATGAGCTCCATTCAGTAAAGAAAATGTTTTTTAGAAGAAGCTCTGAAAGTGAAATAGTTTCATTCACTGTCTCAATGATCTGATCATAGGTGATGTGTGTCTGCTTTTGTTAGTTTTTGGTAATTTCTATACATCCTACATATCACTTTGATGCACAACATAATAAGGTAAAATTGCAAAAATTTACTGAAAGAGATTTGGCATGTAAAAAAATACTATCCATATAACTTGAGATGCTTCTTAAATGACAACAAAAATATCTGTGATTATTAAGTCGGACTTGGCTTCACATGGCAACTTCAGAAACCTGGAGTAACATGCTAGTTCACTATTCCTAGTCACAGAGTTATTATTACCTTCTTGGGGAGGAGAAATCGAATACAACCTTGATGGTGTTATTTAATTACAAGACTTCCAGATAACTATCTGGTTATCATTGTAGAACATGTACTGTGTGCTCAGTAAAAACCCCTGGTGTGAGCTCCATACAGTGGGAAGAAGGCTGAGTGAAAGAGCTTCTCTACAAAATGGATCTTGTCCTGGTTGAACAGCTAACTCATAGTCAGGGTTTTGGTACTATGTGAGCAGGGTCTCTTAAAGAATATTGCCTTGAATAAAGACACAGACCTACTAGAGAATGGACTTGAGGATATGGGGAGGGGGAAGGGTAAGCTGTGACAAAGCGAGAGAGAGGCATGGAAATATATACACTACCAAACGTAAGGTAGATAGCTAGTGGGAAACAGCCGCGTAGCACAGGGAGATCAGCTTGGTGCTTTGTGACCGCCTGGAGGGGTGGGATAGGGAGACGCAAGACAGAAGAGATTTGGGAACATATGTATATGTATAACTGATTCACTTTGTTATAAAGCAGAAACTAACACACCATTGTAAAGTAATTATACTCTAATAAAAATTAAAAAAAAAAATATTGCCTTGGGATGGCTCACTTCTCCAGCTTGGTATACACCACATCGGTACTGTTCAAAAGCCACGACTACCTTGCTTGTGTAGCTTAGTATCCTCAGTATTCTCTTTCCCCCGAGATGCTCTGCTAGACTCCTCTCTTCCTACTTCTGTACAATACGCTTTAGGCTTAGAACTTTCAGATTTCCCACCAGCTCCTAAAAATACCCCAAATATTCCCATTATCTTCTTTTGCTTGTTCCTGCTATCAAAATCCATTAAAAAAGAAATTAAACAGGGTCTGATTCAACTCCCATTTTTTCCATGTATATTTTTCAAATTCTTTCCAGCTGCATTTAATAAAGTATTTCCTTTCAGTGTGCTCCTGTTTAACTTTATTTATTTTTTTTTTTCTTGCGTTATGCGGGCCTCTCACTGTTGTGGCCTCTCCCATTTGCGGAGCACAGGCTCCGGACGCGCAGGCTCAGCGGCCATGGCTCACGGGCCCAGCCGCTCCGCGGCATGTGGGATCTTCCCGAAACGGGGCACGAACTCGCGTCTCCTGCATCGGCAGGCGGACTCTCAAGCACTGCGCCACCAGGGAAGCCCTAACTTTATTTTTATCATAGCAGTAATCACAGGGAGTTTCATAGTAGGATTCAATTTAGGTAAGCACTTTTGTCGCTAACTATAAGCTGCTGTAGAAAAGAAGCTCTCTCATTAATCTTTGCATCCCTTGCAATGCCTAACCTAACGCCTCGAACACCAAAAATGCTAAATAATGAGTTTTTGGAATTTAAGTTGAAAAATATCTGTGTAAAAATATTCCATTCAGGCATTTTTATATTTGATTCAATAAACATCTGTTGCATTCAATTATATGTCAAACTCTTCTTTGGATATAAAAGATATAAAGATAAATAAGCAGAAAAGTTACATTTAAGGTGCTTAATAACTATGTATCATTTTGTAAGAAAGCAGAAACAACCTTCTTTGCTGATTAATAGAAAAAATATTTCTATAATTTTAGAAGCTTTTTTGTGCAACATGGATCTTGGTTGCTAATGATAAAGTTAAACTTGACCAGACTTCAGAAAGAGTCTGGAAGACCTGTCTTTGAATGGTTTATCCTGAAGTGCTCTTTGAGCTCTCCGTCCTCCAATCAGACAAAAATACATATATGGTTCCCTGTCTTGTGAACATGTTGCAGAGAAGGTCAGAAGGAAAGAAATCAATAGAATTTTGTCATCTCTAAACCGGAAGGAATTATTTCTCAGACTATCTCCCTTGTGTGTTAAGCGTGTGCATTTTATTAGATTGTATCACTTGTGACAAGCATATCTGTTGCACAGACACTCAGTTTAGATGTAAGCCAATGGAAAGAAAAGCAAAGGGAAACACACCATCGATTATTAAGCATCGTTTGTCGGGAACAGTGTTAGAGATTCACAAAGAAACTACAGCTCAGAAAAATAAACTAACTTAAGCATGTTCACTAATTTTATTGATAGATCATTCGACGACTGTCCGCTCACGGAGAGCACAGTTTTTCAGGGGTGGGGCCTCCGAACGGATCTTTGTCCGCCACTCTCCTCCCACTCTTCAGCCCAATAATTCACCGAATAATTACTAACGGGAACCACCGCGGCACTTGGATAGCGATTCTATATTAAAATATGTGAAAATATGTTTTTACCTTTCTCAGGTAACCTGGAAGTCCTCATCTGACCCTCCTATCATTTCCTGACTACAGGAAGACATTTTTGTGGCAGAAAAAAACTTGGCATATTCTTTTCCTACCAGCGGATTAGCATCTTCCATGGTCTTCTACAGACAGCACAGAAGGCTCTCCGTGGTCCAGCACTTGTGAGACTTCGACATTCAACTGATTCTGCATTCACAGCAAACACAACATGCTCTCCTATCTAAACTTTACAACAACCCAAAGATCTGGGGCATATGTGACCAGCTTTAAGTTCAGGAACTTGAGTCTCAGAATAAGCTTGAGCAATATCGTTTTTTTTAACCATTATTCACTGTGTATCTAATATCTAGTGAGCTGCCATAAATTAACATTTATTACAGGAAGCAGATGGAAAATGGGAATGTGGGTTTTTTTTGTTTGTTTGTTTGTTTTTTCAGTACGCGGGCCTCTCACTGTTGTGGCCTCTCCCGTTGCGGAGCACAGGCTCCGGACGCGCAGGCTCAGCGGCCACGGCTCACGGGCCCAGCCGCTCCGCGGCATGTGGGATCTTCCCGGACCGGAGCACGAACCCGTGTCCCCTGCATCGGCAGGTGGACCCTCAACCACTACGCCACCAGGGAAGCCCCACCATGTGGTTTTAAAGTATGACTTAATCATACATTTGGGGTGTGAAGGATTATTTAGTCCATGTCTTTCACATTCAAATGAAGAAACTGAAAATAATCATTTATTCCATTCATTCATTCAATTATTCAACTAATAAAAATATTGATACAAATAACATTAACGGCTGGCATTTATTTATTTAGTGTTCACAGTGTGTCAGGCACTGGTCTGGGAATTTTATATGCATTAACTCATTGAAATATTTATTGAGCACCTATTAGGCACTTGTATCCTGGGGATCACGTGGTTAATAGAGATGACCTTCTCTTCACAGAACTGACATTTTAGTGGAACAGACAGACAGTGAACATGCAAGCAAAGAGTAAGATCACTTGAGTTTTTCTAAGTGTAATGGCAGAATTAAACAGGGTTATAATTTAGAGATTAACTGAGGTTGGCTATTTTAGCTAGGGTTGTCAATACAGTCCTCTCTGAGCTGCCATATAAAATGAGTCAGCCGTGTGCAAAGAGAATTGAGAGCAGACATGAGATAAATTCTAAGAGGCCAGATCATTCATCCTCATTGTGCACAGTTATATGTTTGAGTTTTAGTCCAGATTTAATGGGGAGATATTGAAGAGTTTTAAGCAGGAGAATGAAATGATACAATTTACATTTTGAATGACCACTGTTACGGCTTTGTGGAAAATGGTCTGGGGAGAAAACAGCTTGAAATCCAAGGAGGCCTATTAGAAGGCTATGTAACGATCTGGGCTAAGGAAAACTCTGCCTTGGGCCAGGTTAAAAGTTGTGAAGAGAAAAATAAGTCATGGATTGACTATATTTTTAAACTGAATTAATGGATTTGGAAATACAATGTGTAGAGGTGATGAGGAGGAAAAGAAATATTAAGATGACTCCTATGATTTTTGCTTGAGAAACTGAACGGTTTATGATGAAACTTACACAAATGGGTCAAGACTAGGAGAGAACCAGGTATAACGAACGGGCAATCAAGAGTTCTCTTTTGACCATATTCACTCTGAAGTTCCTTAAGTCATGCAAATAGAAAAGTCAAATAAGAGTTTAGATCTATGGGCTGGGGGCTCAGGAAAGAGTATGAAGCCTAAGCTAAAAGTCTGAAGTCATTAATGCATAGATGACACCAAGACCATGGGGTTGATGAAATCACCTAAGGAAAGAATATAACAAAGGGGGAAAGTTGGGTGGGCTCCAGGACAGACTCCAAAGACATGACAACACTTCGAGGGCAGGTTGAATAGGTCTGAGAGAAGAGACCAAGGAGTAATCAGTGAGGAGAAAAGGCACTTCTAAGGTTAGAGTGAGGTCCTAGAATCTCTGTAGGGAGAGATCTTCAAGGAGGGAGTGGTCAACGGTAGAAGGCAGAGAAGTGACTACTAGATTTAGAAGCATGATATGTTTATCATGAAAAATGGGGCAGTTTTGGATTTGAAAACAGATTGAAATTGATTGGAAAGAGAACTGGAGTTGAGAAACTGTAGACAGAGCATACAAAAACTAATTGGAGAAATTTTGTTGTGAAAGGGAATAGAGATAGGGTCAGATACAGGGTAATAAAATGCATAGGCATGTATTACATATTTATGAATACATATACAACATTATCATTGTTATTACTTATATATAACAGACTTGAACACGTTCAAGGGTTGGGATGTACTCATCATTTAGAAGCTGTGCTGTGGGCAAGACAGAAGTTAAACAAAGTAGTATAAATAAAGTAGCACCTTCTTGAAAAGGTAACAGAGGATTTAGAAACGAGTATGTGTTTCAAGTTATAAAGCTAAAGAGGGAATACGAGTCAAGAGTACAAGCCTCCTGATTTGCAGAAGAAAAGAACATGGGCCTTGAGATCAGTTAAAACCTTACTTGCCATTTACTATCTCTGACACTCAGGAAGTTATCTGATTTCTCTTGGCTTTAGTTTCTTTACTGTAAAAGGGCGGGGGGGGGGGGGGGAAAAAAAAAGGGTCCCAGCCTCTCTAACCATGACAAGTAGATCCCAAGCCAGCCCAGTCTTCAGGTAAAAGGAAGGTTTTTGCAACACTCCTACTCCTCTGCATACGGCTATAACTTATCGATCACGATATTATTTTGAAACCAACGTCTCTGAACTACTTCATAAATTCTATAGCTCCTCTTTCCCACAGTGCCTTTCCCAGCACAGATTCAAAATTCTTAAAGTGACACCAACTTGGTAAATATTATATTCCATATTTTCCCTTTTCTCCTTTTTGACCCTATTTTCTGTACAAATAACTTCATATAAAAATGACATTTTAAAATCAAATTTGCAGTTATTTTAGACAATTCTTCCCTAACTCAAAGCTCCTGGATGACCTCCTTTTTATTCCTGTGTTTGACAGCACACAGAATTTATAATTAATAAATTAAAAAATAAAAAAGAGGTTCTGATTATGTCATGCCATTGTTTAAGCATTGAATAGACTTCTCATTAATTTCAAAGACCTTAATAATAATAATAATCCCTGAATCTTGTTATATTTGAGTATGGAACAAAAATAACCTATAACCTATACTAATTGAGGAGAATTCTCTACATAAAAGAAGATTGTTTATGAAAATAAGAGCCAGGGCTGAGGGTGGGAATAGGAGATGGGATGACCACAAAGAACAGTGAGGAGGATAACGGAATTATTTGGGTCTTGATTTTGGTGGTGGTTATGCAATTCTATGCATTTGTCAAATCTCCCAGAACTGTGCAATAAAAAGTGTCAAACATCACAGAACTGTACAACAAAAGGGTAAAGTTTATAGTACGTAAATTACACCTCAATAAATCTGTCTATAAAAATGCCATCTGTGAAGTTTTCAGGTGGTGTGTGAATTACAAAGATGCTTTCTGAACTCCAACTTTACAGGACAGGAAAAACAGTTTCCTTGATCTCTTTTCCCCCACATCTACACTCTGACCTGGACTTTATAAATTGTCCCATTCCACTAATGAGACGAGAGAGAGAAAAGAAGATGTTTCGGGTTTCTCATACCATGCCTCGTTTCCTTATGTATCTCACTTTAATCTTCCTAGACCTGTCACAAATGCAGAACCTTTCCAAAGAGTAGATAGTCTAGGTCTCTGAAGGGTGCAAAGGACAATGGAGGGACGTGTGTGGGGGGATGGAGAAATGAAAAGTAATTTGGTTAATTATAAATTGTTTATTGAATAAATATGTTTATCTTCCCTCTCCCCAAAATAAAAATTACTAAATATCATAACCAAAATTACATTAAAGGAAAAAAGAAGTATTGGCCTTTGAAGACAAGCAGAATGGAAAAACAACACAGAAGATGAAAGGTAGATGCTTCTGTATAAGGCAACTATAAAGAAACTACAATTCTTCATCTAGAAAAAATACCAATTAATATGAAGGCTAAAATTAAAAGGGATCCTCCCCTGGTGGCGCAGTGGTTGAGAGTCCGCCTGCCGATGCAGGGAACACGGGTTCGTGCCCCGGTCCGGGAAGATCCCACATGCCACGGAGCAGCTGGGCCCGTGAGCCATGGCCGCTGAGCCTGCGTGTCCGGAGCCTGTGCTCCACAACAGGAGAGGCCACAATGGTGAGAGGCCCGTGTACCACAAAAAAAAAAAAAAAAGGGGATCCTCAAATTTACTGCCCTTTCACCTACTGTTAGGACTCTACTACAGGATTGTCCTCCACCAAAATAAGAGGTCAAAACAAGAGAGACGAAAGTGTGGGATCCTGCAGAGGCTCTAAGAAAAATAGAAGTAAAAGGACCTTCTACAAATGATGAAAGAAAAACCCCAGGAGAGATATGAGGCAATTACTAACTCTAGAAAAAAACAGGAGTTGTACAGAAAGGACACGTAAACATAAAATATCACATGCCTATGCTGAGTAGCATATTATGTAATTATAACAATAGAGGAAATAAAAACATAAAGAAATAATAGAATAAGCTTAAAAATTAAAAATATAGCAGGAAATCATAGAGTTAACAGCCCTAAGTGGTTCCTCTGTGAAACAAAATTTGCGGATGACATTGAGGGGGCTGTGGACTGCTATTTTATTTCCCATCATTCTGGTACAATTTGAATTTTGAAACTGTGTACATTTATAGCATGATATATTTTTTTAATGATTAAAAAACAGTATGGGTTTATATATAAATGAAGTAACAGGAGTTTCCTAACACTTAACCACCATGCAGTGCTTGCCAATTTATTTATCTGCTTCTCCTTTTGGGAGCTCTTTGAGGCAGTGACATGTCATATTGACCTTTGGTGCCCACATGACTTGCATATAACAAACATAGCATATGCTCAGATGCTTCTCTTTGTTTTTTAAGCAAATAACATATAGAAGAATGAATGGCTTGTGGCTATTGAGAATCCACAAAATAGCGATGAATACATGAAAACAAGGCCAATAACTGGGGCTGAGCACAGGTGACAGAGTGACTGACTCAAATCTTCTCACTAAATTACAGCTTTTCGCGTCTCCTGGGTTGAGGGTATAAGGCTTCACATCCAGATCTTTATAAATTCACAGGGGTCCACCTCTCTGTCAAAAAACAAATGCCCTCTTTATGTTTTCTCTAGAAGTGCTGACAAACTTCAGAAGTTATCCACAAATTATCCACCTTCTTTCATCCTCTTTAATTTCATTAATGGAACCATCACATACCTGGTGATGGTTCACCCCCTATTATTCATAGTTCTTGTCCCTGGCCTTCTATTTATAGATTGATTAGAAGTTAGTATAGCAGTACTGCAATTCTAAGGTTCCCTGTTTATAAAATTTTATTTTAAGATGATTTGGATTTATATGCAGTTGTAAGAAATAATACAGAGAGTGCCCACATGCCCTTCACCACATGTCCCCCAATGATAACACCTTTCATGACTACAGTACAATATAACAACCAAGAAATTGACACTGATACAATCCACTGACCTTATGCAGATTTCACCAGTTTTACATGTACCCGTCTGTGTGTCTCTAGATTCCTTTTTCTGACAGCAGCTTGATTCTTTCCATCAAAACATGTCCAGTTGTGCCATACGTGTCCCCACATGAGGTTCTCACCAGATCACTGGCCTTGGGAACATTTCCTCATCCAACAATCTATATTTAAGTAAAATGTGGGCGAACTGCTGCTATGTCCTGGACCCATTGCCCTGAATAACTTATTTTCCCGCGTATTATCCCCCCAAACCATATAAAAGTTAGAATTATTATTACTTTGCTGATGAGAATGCTGAAATTTGGCAAGGTATATGTAGGGCTTGCATAGTGCCACATGTTATTAAGTGGCATATGTAGTATTTACAATTGTTAAAAATAAGACCACAAGCCCCAAAATGGAGTCACTTATGCTAAGCCCCATGTCACCAAACCATGACTTAGTTTAATTACAGTTTTGGCTCCCCCAGAAATGGAATCTTAAATCAATCAATTGGGAATCATCTGATCAGCACTAGGTAGGTCATCTGCCCGATAGACCCCTGGCATCCACTAAAGGAAAGTGACCTTGTCATAACCAATCTGCTTTTTTACCTAATGTATCTTCTTGTTGCTGCTTCCTTCTGCCTTTAAAAGTCTCTCATTTTGTACAGCTCCTCAGGGCTCCTTTCTATCTGCTATATTGGATGCTACCCGATTAGATTGATTTTTGCTCAAGCTCTTAAAATGTTTTAATATGTTTCAGTTTATCTTTTAACACACTTTATCTCAAAGGTCAATTTTTTTCTTCAGTCTGAAGCAAATTCTTAACGGTTATTTCCTTTTTAATAACGCACTGTGAAATGTCTAAACAGATAGAGCGAAAAATGAGTAGAAATGGATTGTATACTAGTATACACCCACCTATCCACCAATGTTGGGTAAATTTCCTTTGATGGACATTTTTAACTCCAGCATGTGTCTCAAAAAGACTTGAGGTATGACCTTCAAAGGAACTGAAGCTCATCTCTGGTGCATCATGGTTTTTATTTCTGACTTTTACTAGCCTAAAAAAAGAAATCCTGATACAAAAATAAGCACTTAGGGTCATTGAAACCCTCCTCTTATGATTAGGCATAAAAATTTGCCCATTTCAAACATACCCTGAAATAGTAACAGAATCAGCATGTAGCTCAATTCCAAGAATTCCAAGGGTGTTTTTCCACTTTCATTAAAATGCACTGCAATGTAGAAATTATGTGAATATCATTTAAAGCTTTACAAGGAAACTCTTTAAAATTGATAGTTATAAGTGTTTACAATACAAATTCAAAGTGATTACATGATGATTAGCACTTGCTTTTATGTGTCTTAAGAAACCACACAATCTGATTCCAAACAGCAATCTCTTTGAATACTTGACCTTGATGAGCCTGGTGCTGATTTTGGTGATAGGACTTTTTAAATTAAGATTTTATTATCATAAAGTGACAAGCAGTGGCTTGTCACTTTCTAGCATTTATGCATCCGGGCAAGAGTAGAATACCTACCTACCAGTAGAGCCTAATTTTGGTTTCAAGTGTCAAGTTAGTAATCTCAGGGGTAACAACAACAATAATACCTAGTATTTTTGACTATTTAGTAAATATGTGCAACACAATGCTATAAGCGCTTTTCTTGGAATTAATTCTATTAATTCTGCACTTTCTTTTTTTTAACAGACCCTGGTGTTCTTTAAAGGAAAACTAGGGATCATATTCTAGCTTGTCATTCCTAACTAACGGTGACTCCTCGATTTCTGCAGTTCCCTATATGTAAGTTCTTCACTCCAGCCTCTAGATGGAGCTCAATGCCTCTTCACCTGAAGGGATATAGACGTTGGATATGAGTCAGTGATGGTGTCTAGACAATTGAGGATGTTCTGGTATGGGCCATCATATTGCAAATGGCGCCTGCTTAGATGAATGAAAGCTGTCTTTCATCCTTTTACACTGAAATTTCTCTCTGTTTACCCTCTTTTGGCCCAACTATTAGAATCAAGCAGGATCAGGGTGAGGCCCAGAGATCTGAGCAATGAGAAAACCCCAAGGTATTATTTTTCTGTGTGTAATGTAAAAAAATCCCTTCAGTTTTAATACGGTCCAGCTTAACTAACAACATATTAGATATAACTAAAGTGACCAGTTATCCGCTCACGAAAAGCCACTATGAGATAAGGGAATAGGAGCAGGATAACAATCCCATCTGGAAGGACAGGTAGGGGAAACACTGATCAAATACGACTCTGCAGAAATCCTGATAGCCCTCCAACCTACTTTGGGGGTAGGAAAAAGTCCTTGGTTAGGGTTGTAATCCACCCACTGTCTGGGAGTAGACATTGTCCTTTTCCATTGTCCGTTGGGATCCCTGGCCACTACTGGGAAAATTACTCATTTCCCATCATCTGATTCCTTAGCCACATCTGAAATGGGTATCAGGGAGTACACCCTCCCTGGTCGCTGATAAGCTTTTTTAGCTTGGATCCTGCTTTCAAAAGGTTAAGGGTATAGAGTAGTTTCAACCTTAAACAATCTCACTCTTTTTCAGTCCAGGCTTGTGGTTCTTTGGGCAATACACCTCTCTCAGGAACTTAGTATCTTTTTTTTTCTTTTCTTTTCAGGGCATTTGAATCCCATCAATTCCATTTGGCAACTGTCACACACACACACAATTCTTTTGAGACCTAATTCCGATAGCTGTTATATTTATTCCACTACTTGCCTTTAATTTTCTGTTCAATTACAAATATATACTTGAGCCTGTCAGCTTTGGTGGGAAAGCCACTCCTTTAAGATCTTTGCCCTGAGCTATTTTGTCCAATTAAAAAGATCTACTGAGTGCCATAATCTTAATTGAGTCTTCAAGGTTCCATGGGGGTATGGCTCCAGTTTGAGTAGCAGATTTATTGAGACTAGAAATGAGAGCGGCATTGTAAAATTAACAGTTTTGAGTGATCTCTTAATAGTAACATGGCTGATGAATGAAGGTGAAAGTAGAGGAGCTGAAGGAAAGCCAATTCAGAGACTGTTTCCATTCATTCAATAGATATGTATGGTGTATCCACTATATTCCAGTATTATTCTAGACTTTAGTAATATAAAAGTAAACAAAACAAAACAACAACAACAACAAAAAAAAACAGACGATAGTTTCTGCCATTTTGGAGTACTATTTAGGTGGCCAATTTGAAAACGTCTTTCTGGCCTGGGCAGTGGCAGATACTCTAAGACCAGTGAGTTTCTTTTCCTCATTCAGGGTTCACCATTCTTAGTGAGCATCATCTCCTTCAGGCTGCTCGGTTCCTCGGTCTGATTCTCTCTCCCAAGTGTAGAATAAGATTCATTAGGATGGGGTGCTCTGGGATTCCTCTAAATTCAATGAAATTCTCCCAATAGCTCTATTTCCTCACAGTCCCTTTGACATCGCTCTATCCTTCTCAGAATGTCAGAAGATTCCAATTTCCTCACTAATCAGAAGGGAGACCTTTGACAAAATGACTGTTTGTGAACTCTATGAACTGCAGGTAAACTTTTAGTAGGCTACTATTATTTTGATTTTTCTTTCAATCACCGTGTCTTTGGCATTTGATCACTCTGCGTTCTTTTTCCTTTTCAAAATAGAATGTGGTCTTTCTGGATATTCAAAATGCTCAAAGATAAATTATAATGATCCTTAAAGGAAAAGAAATTACAGGGGAGAGCAGGTGGAGAGTTGGTTACAATTATACAATTTTAATATTTTCTATAAACTGATATAGAGAATCCCCTATAGAACTTACTGCAAAGTAGCAGCCTTATTTTTCTTTTTATGATACTATTAAAACTTAAGTGTGACATGACTTTTTCCACGATTATAACTCTTAAGGAATCTTTCTAGAATCATAAGCCTTACTGATTACTACTATTGGAACATGCTACTTTCTAGGATAAAAATCTGTAACATTCTGGAACAAAATCTAGATATTTCAGTTTAATATTTTCTGGGACAAAATTTAAGGATGATACTGGCTTATTATTGGACAACTTTTACTGATCCCTCTTCAGAAGCCCAACACACCTATAGGATTACCTTCTCTTGAAGAAAAAAAAAAATCCACTTCTTTGACATAGAGAAAGAAGTAACCCTAGAGACCAGTGACACAGCTACTTGTAACTGAAGGCAGTTCACTGACTTCAAGAGTAGTGGATGACTAGAATATGAAAGATACACCAAGTCTGTGTGGAGAAATAGATACTGCCTTTGCGGAGGACTGGATGTCCAAAGTTTACACAGCCGTTTAGTCTGCAATAACCAAAACGGTTGACCAAGTTTGCTGATAATGTTGAGATGCAGGTCATGAAGCTTCCATCCTGCTGAGGCAAACCACAGCAGGGGCAGCCTAGTTCTAGCCCTGCCAGCAATAGCATCAGACTCTGGACTGTGGTGTGGAGGTGGATCCTGGGCAAGCAGCTACAGTAGCAGGGCCCCAGTTTGGCAGATCTTCAATCGTAGGATAGCTAGCAGATCTCCTGGTAGCCGTGTTCTCCAGTATAGCTTAAGGAGCTATTTCCAAAGACTAAATCTAGAATCAGTATTTTTTTTTTAATCCTAAAAATAACTTTGTAATCCATTTAATACCCTGCAATAAATTCCTTTATGCTTTAAATGGCCAGAGCAGATTCCTTCTGGGCAAGTCATATTGTTAATATCAACACCACTCTCATCAGAAAACATTGTAAGTACTAGGAAGAATTTTATTTTCTAAAATTCTTTCACTTGAACACTCAGATCTTTGACCACAGATACTGATAGTTGTTTCCTTGAAGTGAGAGGCTCATTCTATTCATTTTCAAGAAAATGACTGCCAAATACACAAGTCTAATAACCATAATTTCCATTAGTTATTATTTTAAGTAAAAATGGTATTCTGAATAAAACAAAAACAAAACAAAAAACCCAAAACAGCTGATGTAGCTCTTAATGCAAACAACCTCACACGTGTTTTTTTTCTGGAGACACCCATCAGATTTCAGAAGTGCTTTATGCACACTTTCTATTTTGTCACACAGACTATTGAAAAGCTATATATTCATGACTTGAGATTTAACTGAATTAATGCTTTTACTGCTACTGCTTCATCAAATATAATAACTGCCAGGACCTTTTGGTGTCTTGATTCATGCTGAGGCACCAGTTGTTTTACCATCATTGCTCTTGTGTGATTATAATTGCACATGTCAACACAGTGAAAAGCAATTAACATCTTAATATTGTCATGAAAGGAGTTTTCATGTGATGGACCCCCTGAAAGAATGTTGGGGACATTCAGAGTTTCACAGACCACACTTTGAGTATGGCTAGTCTACTTCTATGTAAAGTTGAGCCCACACTCAGGATTGTGTACACATTTGGCAATTTTTGGTAGAACTCAAACAATTCCAGTATTTGTTTATGATGCGTAGCTGAGTTGATTTCTTTCAATAATACCTGTATTTATTTTCAATCTTGTGACATCTGATTTTGCCCCACCAAGTGAAGGGTCACTAAAACTGTTCATTAAGAAGCCCTTAAAAGAGCAAATGTGGTAAATATACAATAGTAGACTTTGTCTAACTGGAGGAGCTTTTTCTAATAGACATATTTTACATAAAAGTAGCCCCAGATTATAATTTTGACTAATAATAATTAAACAGATTTTTGTCCTCATATGTGTTGTTTTTATTTTAAAATTACACAATAGAAATGGAACTCAAATTACCACAACTCCAACAGCAAGAAGAGGCAATACATTAAAATAGGAAAATTGAACCAAGCATTTTTTCCCCCCCACTAAAACCATGAGTCCTGCTTCACCTTAGTCATAGCCTGGCTCCCACTTGGCCATTTATCAGATGCCTAAGGGAACTCCCTTCTAAAGAGAAGGAGACCTTGGGCTTTTCTTATCCCATTGATAACATTAGAGAAAAGATACTTTAAAGAATACATTTTAAGACTACAGTTAATAGAAAAGGGAACTTTAAACTCTATGCTTACTAAATCAAGAAATCCCAGCCCAAGGACTCCAGAAATTTGTTTTCTTTTCTTTCAATCTTAGTTATGATTTTTTTGTTTTGCTTTTCTTTTCTCAGGCAGGATAAAAGAGGCCTGAAGTCCGTTATAAAAATTAGACTTTTTCCATTAACAGATTTTTTTTTTCCCTCTGTTTATCATATAAGAAAACTAAGATGCTTAGATGCTAAGTGACTTTCACAATCAAGATGATACTGTTAGTAAGGGTTAGGACTGTTCATAAGTTTTCAATACCTTTTCATAAAATTTATTTCTGGATCTTTAAAAATGGCTGTCTAAGGAGACAAATGAGTGAATAAATAAATGAATGTGTGTACAGTCCAGTTACTTTTCGGTAGAACTTAAGCCACCAGTTTTTTGTTTTGTTTTTTTTTCCTGATGCATAGACAAACTATTTCAGGCCAAATATCATCTTTACTCCATTTCAATCTCCTGACATCTGATTTTTTTCACCCTCACTGGAAGGGTAACTCAAACTTTACTCCTCAAGTATCTATTGAAAGAGCAAATGCTGTTAATTCTCGAAGTTGAATTTAGTTTAACTAGAGGAGCAGTTACCAAAGGCTTTTTGTAATTTATGTATTTTACATAAAATCAGCCTTTCCTCCATTTTATCCACACTACTTTAAGTAACAGGTCCAGAGCAGCCTTTAGGAAGACGACGCTGGAAGCGTTTATGTCTTCCTTTATGTGTGCTGTCTAAACTGAAATGTTTTTTGCAATAGTAGACAACCTGGTATTGTTATAAACAGATTTTAAGTTATAGACGGTGAATTATCAAAATGTAGAAACTGCACTTTAATTGTACATACTTATTCTCTAGTCAAATTTCATGCTAGAATATAATGGCAATTTAATTACTTAATCACCTATCAATAACCTTTGCCTGCTGTATACATTCTTTCCTCGACAACATTCACAGAAAAACAAATGTGTGTAGTTCTTTATTTTCCTTATCCTGAAAAAATGTATTGTGAGAGCTCTCAAGAATCGTAAAATGCAAGGCCTACACGATAAGAAAGAAAACTAATCATTGACCTTTACATCTTTAGTTGTACAGAATGGCATTTCTGTGCTTCATAATTAGTTCATGCACTTGTTTGCTGAGCATGTGATGAGATCAACTCTCCTTAAAGCTTAGGACTTTTACAAAGAAAGAAGGTTGCCATTCTTGCATTGAAAACATTGTTTTATAGATAAGGTAGGTAACTTTTTCAATTCTTCTTAGTACTATGATAGAAAAGCAGAAAATGGGATGTTATCAAAAAGATAATTCATCCTTTCTGCCATACCACATTCTAAATCAATTCAATTTTATAGATACATATCTTTTCCTTCCATAATCTTTAAGATAAGCAGGGTTAATCAAGAAGATAAGAGGGAGAAGAGCAATTAAATCAGAGGTGAGAGTATATGCAAATCCACGGGATTATAAAACAACATGGTATCTTGAAACACATCTGAGTTGCCTCCGCAGGGGAGAGGGATGTGGAGGACTGTGTTCTGGAATTGCCACTTGACCTGAAAGCTACAGAAAGATACTCGCAGATCTTCAGTAAGAAGGTGACATAATCATATATGGTCCGTGTGCGTGCATGCTTTTTAATTTTTCTTAAGAACATTATGGCAACTGTGTGGAAGGTGGATTTTAGAGTGATGTGATAAAGACAGAGTTGTTACAGCAACCCTGAGGAGTGTATAGAGATCTGAGTCAAATCAGTAGCTGTGAATCTGGAGAGGAAGGGTGGCTTTGCATGATATTTAAAGAACAGCATTTGAGTGGCATGTATTGAATGCCAGAGGAGAAAGAGGGAAATTTAGAAAGAATCCGTAATTTCTCACTTGAACAACTGGGTCACATTATCATTATCTGGGATGATCTCTAATATTCGCAGAAGAAACTTTTTTTTTGGTAAAGATTATTTGTTCAATTTTGAACATGTCAAATGTGTGGAATGTTTAGAGGACAATGCTTAGCACACGGCAAGTACTCAAAATATTTGTTCAGTGAATTATGGCCATAGAGTCTAGGCTGAAAATATAAATTAAAAAAAATATTGGAATAAAGAGGTTAGTGATGAGATTCTCTCAGAGTGAGTATATGAAAGAAGAAGGAAAGAGAATAAATATTCCTTAGAAAATGATAACTTTTAAGAAGCAGAAGTTTCAAGATTAAGGCTGGGGATCATAGAAATTAAGAAGAGAGACTTCTGGAAGTAGTCAAAGTCATACAGAGAATGGCAGCGCTAGTAACAGAACTCACGTATCTTGATACTTGGACTACTGTGCATTTTCCTTCACAGCAAATGATCTTTTACTTTTACCAGGATCTTAATATGTCTCTCAGAAATGTAATTTGTTCAATCATTCATTCATTTCCTTATCCAACAAACATTTATCCCAAATACCTGATACTTCTCAAGGTTGAAGTCTTAAGAATGACAAAAATTCCAGGAGCTTTTATTAGCAAATAAGCCTGACAAAACACTGGATTTGTTGAAGGGTGTAAAATGAACATAAAGCTTAATGCCACTAGTGCCTTTTTTCTCTTTGTCATCAAGTAATGTTAGTTTGGAAACCTGAATCAATCCACACCCAGGACTCCTCACCTCACATGAGAGGTTAACACAAAAAGGTCTTCTTAGGTCAAAAATATTCCCTTCATTCTATAAAAAGCTAAAGTAGGAACACCCAATACTCTTTTACTTAGCTGGATGTGTCTTACACTTTGTGTCAATGTATTATTTATTTATTTCATTAGTTCATTCATCTATTCTCTCATGCAACATACCAATACTAAACATCCTGTGTGTGTCATTGAATGAGCTGTCTCTAGAATCACTCTGAGCAACTAAAGAAGGACAAGAAAATCTTGGGAGAAAGTAATACGGTTTACCTTTCAGCATGAGCAAGAAGAAATCAGACTGAAGAAAGAGGCCTGCAGGGCAGGTCACAAATCTATGCAAAAAGGAAATGCCTGATGTCAAGACTGTGGGAAACTAGAGTTGAGTTTCTGTAGGTAACTGAAGGACGATAAGGTTATAAAGAAAGTTTAAAAAGAAAAACAAAACAGATCATGAATAAGCCTAAGCGCTAAATTAAGGAGGTGGCACTATATCACAGATCCGCACAGTGCTCTTAGGGGAGTTTGAGCCTGGAGGGACAGTTCGATTGGCACCTTAGTTCCTTCTCTGTGGCAGCTGAGGAGAGGCTGGCCCAGAGGCAGTAGAGACTGGAGGCAGAGAGAGCAGTTGGGATGGCACCTATAATTTTGTTACCTTGTCACTTATCTGGAGGGGTAAATTACTTTGAATCATCATCATAAACATCTTTTTGAGTTTTGGCAATGACATTCCAATCAATTATGATTAAAGACATGACTGTCATTCTGGGTTCTTGGGAGATTGCTCTTAATATCTTGAACTTACGTCTTTCAGAAGACACAATAAGAACAGCAGCCTAGACCTTCTCTGGGCAGAGAATAAAACACACAAATGATAAAATAATAGGAAAGAGGCACTGGGTGAGGGCTCGAGGGGCAGAATTAGCATATCACTCTGTTGACATCAGTATATTTTAGAGAAAGATGTCATTATGTGCTGATAGCAACAATGACAAAGTTAATTATCTTCCAAATCTAAAGAACATGTGATATTATGTAGAAGATAGATTTTGAAGGCTGCCTCTTCAAATGGTGTACTATGTCATCTACCCACACTGGAGATCCAACTCTAACAACTGACTTGTATATTTCACTCTTACCTACTGGTTCCCCAGGGAACTGAAAGGTCATGGTTTTGCATTCGTTTCTCTCAGTTTATTCCTAACGGTAAGTCACTAAGGTGTTAACCATCACATTAATACTTGCTTTGTTAAACACAGGCTAGTGACACTAACAGCTCTCTTGACTTCATCAGTCAAGATGCCCTTTTTTTTCCTAGACTTCAGACAAGCCTGACTTTGCATGAGTCTAACTTCTCAGTGTTATATTTTCACTGTCACATTTTTTCGGCATCTACATGTCATCGTCACTTTGCGTGAGTCTATAACTCGCTCCTGATTTCTTCCTTTGGTTCTCATTACAGATAGCCTAGTTACCAAAGCCAGTTTTAATGGGCCTGCTCCTTTACAACCAGACTGCTTTAAATCAAACCAAACAGTGATTATGAGCAACTTTATTATTTTGGAGTTGTAAAAAAAAGTTTATGTCTGTAATCTTAACATATCCTTCTAATAATCCCATACAGACGGTATTATTATAACCTTTATATAAATAAGGAATATGTGACTCTGAGAAGTAAAGCAACTCATTTTAAGAGAGATTTGGGGGAGAGGACAGGGTTCAAATCCTCAAGCTGCTGCCTGGCTAGTTGTGAGACCCAGAGTAACTCTTTTCTTCCCTGAGACTCATTTCTTCATGGAACAGTATTGATGACTTCTAGGAATCTTGAAACTTTATAAATTCAGTAATACTAAGTCATCACTGCTTTTTCTAGAATGTTAGGTTTTATCTCTAAATATGAGTTTAGACCATGTGCTGACCTTTCCTTTCTCTTAAGAATATATAAGTGGATTTAAATTTTCAAAGCTATTCTTGAGGACTTAAGAGGCAAGACAGAATCAGAAACTATGATATTATACGAGAATTTTTTTCACATATTATTTTTTTTGAGGCAACTGAGGGAACTGATGATCAACTATAGGTAAAACTTCATGCCTCATATTCTTTCTTAATTCAAAACAACCAAATAACCAATATTTCAATAAAAATAAAATGTTTTTCTTGCAAAATCCTACTGGTGGCTGATATTCAATTTATATAGCTGAAAATTCTGGAATTAAAGAAGGTTTAAATGGTAATTTCGCATTCTGGCTGCCACAATCCTTTTGCAGCAGACAGCAGGAAATATTCTTAAAAATGCAAATGCTGGGGCCAGACTGCCTGCATTTGAATTCTGGCTCTCACTTACTATCTGTATAAACTTGTGCATTATCAATGAGTCATGACACAGAATCCACCCATGCCTCAGTTTCCTCATCTATAAAATGGGATGATCAAACAATGTCTCATTTTAGACTGCTTTTAAGAGTTATAAGTAGCCATAAGTATTAAAATCTCAAATTTGTGTTTAACACTTACATAGCATTTTGTAGTTTCTTAGTACATATGATATCTAGATGAGACTTTAGAATTAAAGGTAATAGGCTAATGAACTGAGACTTTTGGATGCTAGGATGGGGTGATGTATTCTGCATGTGAGATGGACATGAATTTGTGGGGATCATAGGGCAGACTGTAGTGGACTGAAGGGGGGTCCCCTAAAAATATGTCTGCCTCTCAGAAACAATGAATGTGACTTCATTTTTTTTTTAAAGTTTTTGTAGATTTAATCAAGTTGTGGATCTTGAGATGAGATCGTCCTGCATTATCTGGGTGGCGACTAAATCCAATGACATGCATCCTTATGAGAGAAAGGCAAAGGGAGATTTGAAATAGAGAGCAGAGAAGGCCATGTGAAGGTGGAAGCAGAGACTAGAGTTGTACAGCCACAAGCCAAGGACGCCTGGAGCCCCTAGAAACAGGGGTTAACACAAGATCATTCAAAGATCATTCAAATTCCAGGCAGAAGCAAAGAAGAGTTCTCCTCTAGAAACTCCAGAGGAAGTATAGCCTTGCTGATGCTAATTTTACACTTAAGGCCTCCAGAATCACCGAAGGATAAATGTCTATTGTTTAAAGCCACCTAGTTGATGGCAATTTGTTGTGGCAGCAGTAGGAAAATAATACAGGTAATTAGAAATATGGGCCTGGAATCCAGCTGAGAAATTAGAGCTGGAGAGATGACTTTAATGGTAACCACTGAAGACAGTATTCAAAGATATAAAACTGGATAGACTTCCACAGGGAAAAAGTATGGAGAGAGGAGAGATAAGATCAAAGGATTGAGCTCTGAGGGAATACAATGTTTTAAGAAGTGAGAGAACTGAGAAAGATCCAGAAAAAGATACTGAAAATAAGTAAGAGAAAGTAGAAGAACCCAAAGGGAAAAGGACGCTTGAATCCACATGAAGCAATAACTTCAAAGAGAAAGGAAGTGTCAAGTAATATGATGGCTAAGAATTTAATACTGGATCTGGCAAGTAGCAGTATCAGATAACATGCATAATGATAAATTCAAATACAAAGACCCAGTTGGCTTAGGCTCAAAAGAGATTATGGACTGAGGTTATGAAATTGCAAAGACGGAGAATATACTTGGAAGTTTTCTCATGAAATAGAAGTAGAAAAATCATGCAAAAAGTTTATCCCATGTTTCACACTACTATCACACAATTTCTCTGCATCTACTTAACAGGAAATGTTCCAAATATGTCTATATTTGCAGTAATGGAGGAAAAAAACTCACACTTTTATATACTATTAAGAAAGAGAAAATAAAGCAAGTAGATGAGACAGGAGAGAAAGCAAACAATTAGCTGTCTTGCAATGTGCAGTCTGAAGGAGATGGGGTACTGTGTACAAGTGTGAAGGTTTACAGACGGGCATGGACAGAGTCCTGGAACTGCATTTTCCTCCATGAGTTACTAGGGATGTTTATATACAACTGGAGTTTTTGACAGAAGAAATCAACTTCCAAGTTGAGTAGACACTGACAAAGTTTTCTTCAATGTGCTAATGTCATAGATGCTTAAAATGTAAATACCATTGTTCTGCTTTCTAACAATTATCATACCAACTACTGGACATGATGTAGTCCTTAAATTAAAAAACAAAAACAAAACAGAAAATTTTATTTTCAAACGGAGCCCAGCCATATTCACAAGGTAAAAGATGTGAATCAAGCTACTTAGCATCTTTCTTAATTTGTCAAGTATAAACAATAATAGCTGTCTTGTCCCTTTGCAGGGGGTTATTATTGATACTGAAACACAGTGTCTGATTCTGAGCAGGGAAAATAGTTTTGTATGAGCTGATCTGGAGACAAATGACTTTGATTCAAATCTTACTCTTATATCTTACTACCCATGAGACTGAGATTCAGGCATACAAATTCTTCAAACTTCAGTTTCCTCATTTGAATATAAAGATAATTATATCAACCTCAAATGGTTGCTGTGAACAATCTGAATAAGGTAATGAATTCAAATTGTGTGACATATATTGTGTCATAAATAAATATTAACTGTCATCATTTAAAATTACTTTATTGTTTTGACTGCTGTCCTCATTCCTGCCTTCAAGTGATTCAGAGTCTAGTGGGAAAGAGGTTTGGTTAAAAGCTAAGCACATAA
>NW_006791731.1:5913899-5921283 GCF_000442215.2 Lipotes vexillifer
TGATTCAGAGTCTAGTGGGAAAGAGTTTTGGTTAAAAGCTAAGCACATAAGATGGAAAGAGTTTTGGCGGTGAACGGTGGTGACAGTTGCACCACAATATGAATTCAATGCCACTGAACTGGACACTTAAAAGGATGAAGATGCTAAATTTGATGTTATGTATATGTGTGTATTTCATAATTATAAAAACAGTATTAAATAATTCCTAAAAAAATAAAACTAAGCAAAGATGCAGCACAGCATAAGTACTCTAATGGAAGAAGTTCAATGCTCAAGTAGGCACTAAGCTCAACCAGCTGCACCACTTAGTGCTCTATTAAACACACCCACGGCATCATATTTGGAACTGCGTTAAGTTTGTGCAAGAGCACAGAATGATTTATGGAGTGATGCTCTGCTGCTCCAACAGGACTTCATTTGCATGAAAAAAGGACAATTTGATCCTTCGGTATGTAATTTTCAGAGAACAGCTTTCCTTGAGCATTATTCTTGGTTTGCTTTCACTTAGGAAGAAATTCGTCATTTTAGAAATATAGGTTGCAATCACATGACAAGCGACAGGAGGGGAAGGTTGGAGAAAACAGTTTCTGGCCTTGAGTCACTTTGTTTTTGGTAAGAAGATTAAGTTGCTGGTGGCATTTAAATACGTGTGTCTGAATAAGAGTCTCCCACACAAACTCCATTCATTCAATAAATTCCCACAGTCTGACTAAATGTTCTAAGATCTGAAAGCTTAAACCAGAGAGAGCAGTGTGTGCAGGTGGTTCAGTGATTGCCTTCATACTTGGTCGGAAGGGCACTGAATGGGCACCTTTGACCCAGAGAATCTCTCCATGGGTGGTGCTAGTGTCAGAATCCCGGCTTTATTACTGTATCCCAACTAACCTTAATCCATCTTCACCTCATTCAATCCTCCATTCTTAATGCTATGTAGGACTACATTACTGGTTTATTAATAATCCTTTATATATATATAATATATATACTTAACATAACACACAAGGTCCTCCATCATCTGTCCTCTCATCTCCGGATAAGCTCTCCACCTTTTCATTTCTATTAACAGCCTGGTTAAAAGGAAGCGCTTGTAGCTCACCAAAGACACGGTGCTGTATCAATGCCTTTGCTTTAGCTGCCATTTTCCTCCTCCTTGTCTGACTTCCTCCTGGTTAGGCAGGTGCCAACTCTTGCATGTGGCCTTTTCCTGATCTCAGGTTTAAAGTTTCTCCAGGTGCCTCTATCTGCTCAACGTACTCTGTTCTCACAGCTAAGTCAGTCATTCTCAACTTATGGTGAGTCACAAATACCTTTGCCTATCTGTTGAGATTTATAGAGGTTCAGTCCAAAAAAATAAGCAACTTCACATATATACCTGTTTCATCCAGCTTCAGAGTGTTCTGGGATTCTTCTCTGAATGCATCTTGGGGAATTCCCCACTCTGGATTATGAGTTCTTACGGTCAGATACTGTGATTTGCTATTCCGGTATAACAAAGTTCTGCACCTATAATAACCCAACCGTAATATATGCTGAAGTGAGCCAGGTTAATAAGCTAAGCAACAATGACTAACTACGTACCTAATATACACCAGTCACTAGATGCCAAGGAGTCAGAGCCAGCATGCTTAGATACATAACTCTGTCCTTTTGCTCTACTGAGATATATTTCATGGTAACATCTGAATAAGAAGGAATACATGGGACAGCTCTGTGCCATGGAGTGGGAGTGAGCAGTCAAGTCCATAAGTAGGCCCTCTTCTCTTCTTCTTACATTATAGGTTCACCCTAAGCTATGTCATAAATCAGCATATGATTCAATTCTTTCTTTATGTCGATGGCATTTGCATTTCTATCTTGAGCCTTCATTGCTCCTCTTAGCTCCTGATCACCTAAAATTTTCTCTTAGATGTTTGAAAGGCACCTCAAACCAGCACGGACAAAATAAAAGGCATGATCATTTCCACTAAGTCTGGTTTTCTAAAAGCTCTGCTATTCAGACGGTTGGCTATATAAAGTAGAAATCACAATTCATTTTTGATATCTCCTTTTGTGTTTATATATCTAGATACGAATGTACATAAAACCTAACCACTTCCTACCATATAAAGTCAGTTTATTTAGAGTCAGTTTTCCTATTCTTATATTATGAGGGCTTAACACATTGCTTGGAACTGGAACCCCATAGATAAACTGGAACCCCATAGATAAATAAATGAACAAATGTACTGTCTGTGCTTTTTCCTGCTTTTTGAATTTATGCTGGTTGAATCCAGATTTGATGGTTAGGACGGGATAGCCATTTGGGCCTGGGAGTTGAAAGTTGTGAATGGAGGATAATGAATCAGTAATATGGAAGGATCTCGAGTTCCTGATAACTATGAAGTAACTGTAATAGACTGCTCATGTCTTCTTTACTGGACTGCTTATGTAATAGAACAAGGAGTAAACCTCTACACCATTTAAGTCACTCTTACGTGGAATGTTCTACTACTCAGAACCAAGGCTAAATGTCACTAATACAAGTAACCTATTCATCCACCATGAAACCTTCTGGATATTTCCAATTTATCTTACTTTCAATTTCTATATAATAAACATTAATAATTGCCTGAGATAAATGTTCTGGTTTCTTTAAGAAAAATTATGTTTTCTCTGAAGCTGGGTTTCCCATGAAGAGTGGACCCATCCTACTGCTCGGCTCTTGCAGTGCATATACCCAATGTTCTCGTGTGTTTGTTCGTGGCCTCTTTTTTTATTGGGAATGCAGTTCCTTGCTTCCTTTAATAGTCTTAACTCTTCTGGCGTCGAGTACGCCATGTTCAACAATATTTAATGAATAAGTGAATTTATTAACAAAGAATGAATGAATATTAAATTTTGATTCTGAGTATATACACAGGAATTCTTCTATGAAAGGAGAGATTCCTGTCAGCTTTTATACTTAGGAAAGTATCCTGGAGAATATTAAAAGCGATATGGTCCTTGAATATTGGTAAAACTTAGACTAAAGAAGCTAAGGAGGAAGGAGAAGTTCTTCCTTTATCATTCTCTTTGAAGAAAAACTGCATAAACCAAAAAACAGTGTTGGAATTGAACAGAACTTTGCTGTCATCACCATTCCTAATGAGAACTATGCTGCACCCTACCTCTAGCTCTTGATTAATCATCGTTGATCTTTAACAATCCATCTTCATACAGCTCTTTCACTTGGGGGCCACCATCCTGAATAACTGGTGCCGCTATTCGTTTACACATAACATTTCCCATGGTGCAAATATTATATAGGTAATTAATATGTATCAGACAAATCTTCAGTTTCTGTTCCTCCCCAATTAACCTCTCAAGCCATTTATTAATTGAATGTAATTTATTAACAACAGTCATTACACTCTAAATCTCAGTACAGCTTAAGTTCATTTAAATTCTTAATTTGCATTTTACATGTAAGTTTTCTTAAACCATTTCCAAACTTAAATAGTTTCCAAACTTTGGTATAAATAAGTACAAAATGTAAGTGTATTCCAGAACCTCAAATGCACAAAACAAACATCAGAATCCTTAAATGTGGCCTGGTCTCTAAATTTTAAGTAAGAAGACCTAGGTTAAAGTCAAAAGTCTGCTACTTTTTGTTGTTAGTTTGGACAAGTTACTTTAGCTCCCAGGGCCTCAGATTCTGTAAGGGATAATGGTAAATACCCCATGGTTTGATTCTTTTATCAGATTTCCCCAAGTGAATGAAATTCTTTGAAAAGCAGATCTTGTGGCTTATTTTACTTAATCCTCAATTACACGTAAGCTATTAAGTTTATACTAGGCACTGCATTTATACTGAATGAATGAATTTTCATTAGACAGATTAATTTATATAAAATAAATTAAGAAAGCCTAATGATGGAACAAGATAGGTAAATAGAAAAGGAAGAAGAAAATAATGGTACATCTTAGGTGTTCTCAACCATGACATCCCCAAGGCCCTTCAGTATTTATTTATTGGTCATACTCCCACTTCCAGCAGTAACACTTTATCAATCATAGACACCCCATGATTCCATCTTTTCTCCAGCATCATACTGGCTCTCAAAGCTGGGCATAGAGAGAGAGACAGTTTCTATTTCAGGAATCATTTTCTAAAATCATGTTTCCTGTGAGAAGTCTGCCCTCCTTCTTCTAATCTTCTAACCTTACGTATGTACGTGTGTACGTGTGTGTGTGTGTGTGTGTGTGTGTGTGTATATATATATATATATATGCGACATATAGAGATAATATATTAGGATCATTTAAAGTCTCAATATTAAGGTTCCCTTGAAATTTGACACAAAAAAGCAAGCAAAAATGGCCAACATTAATAGAACTTTACATATTTTTATAGAACCAGAGCTGAATTAATTGCAGGAATAAGGACATAATATTAACTTTTTGCACTGCATATAAAAACATTGACTCAGCTTGAAATTCAATTCTTTTTGCAGAAATTATTGCCTAATAACAACAAAAAAGGAATGAATAGAAAATAGCATATCAGTGATGCTATATAGCACAACAAACCCTAATGCTTCTATGTGAGACAGTAATATTATTCTGTCTACTCAAGAATTTTCATAAGTTGCCTGTCTCCCTTGATCCTATACTTTCAAGAAATCCCAACACTCTCATGTCCTACATGATTGCTATAACATAGTTACTCCCATTATTCAACAGTTCATGAGATAAAGAGGGGAGAAGTATTAGAGAAAGTATCTGTATCAAAGGTGAGCCAATTTTTAAGATTTTCTTTTAAAAAAATTCTATTTCCTAAATGGAGAGATTATTTTATTGAATCATAAGCATATAGACCCTTCTTACTGGTTTCCGCTCTGTCCTAATTCATTTCTGTCTTGGCTTCCGTTCTTTAAAAATTATTTACAGCTTGTTTCTATGGCTGCTGCTACCTCAGTTTCCTCATAAACACTTTGCTTAATTCTTTATTATTTCTTTATCTACTTTTGTTTTCCCAACCTAATTTGACTTCTAGGATCTAACTACTTAATACTGATTTGTTAACTTCTTATGAGAATAAGATAAGCAAGTCAGTCCAGAATAGGACTGGAGAAAAATGAATCAACAGTGCCACAGCAAAAATTGCACTGGACAAAGTTAAACAGTCAAGGAAGATTTCATTCAAGGCTATTGCAATAGGGAAGAAAGACTAGAACCAAGTCTACACTCCAATCTGCTGTGACAAAGGGCAGAAGGGTTTTTAAAGGCTGGAGAGACCTACCAGAAAAAGCACTGGAGAAATTTAGTAGGGAGGTTAATCACTGGGATGTGTTGAACACATTGGGTTATCTCCTTATTTTGCAGATATTTTCATCTGTGATTAGACCATCTGTGTTTGCTAATTGGCACCCACCAAAGTCCAACAGGATAGGGATAATATCTTCTTTGATGATTACATTTCCAAAGGACAGCTCCCAGGTTCTTGAGAAAGACATCCCTGGTTTGTAAAACTGGCAAGAGGCTTTTAAAAAGATTTACCTATATCTCAAGGGGGCAGAGAAAGAATTTACAGTTGCAAGGATTGTAAAGAAAATTCTTAGGAAAAGGGAAGTCAGTGCCTTGAGTCAGGAAGAAGCCTAACTAAAGTTCTGTCAGACTTAGGGCAATGTTAAGACATCTGTAGACAGAAAACTGCATAAAGCAGGATTTCCCATTCTTTTGCAAGGTTTTTGCTTATTTGTTTGTTTTTGTTTTTCTTCCCAATTATTCTATTTCCTATCTCCTTTACTTATTAGTAGATCTTACACTTGAAAAACAAACACACGTTTAATGATGAAATATATTTTGGAAATATAATATTGTATACAAAGCTAAAGTTATTTTTGGAGGACTTCTCAGAGTCTCACTTATGCTGATATTCATTATGAATCTTACAAAGAAGATTATATTATGCAGTGTTTACAGTGGATTGTTTTTAACAGAAATATCTTCAGGTTTAATTTTATATAGAATCAAATATGAGAACAATTACTCTAGAATATACTGTTTTCTAAAATATATTTCGGTAAGTTACATCATTTCTCTGTCAGGATAGGAGGCAAGAAATACTGGAGAAAGTAAACTAAATTTTCAAATTTCCTTTTTTGAAAACTTTATTTGCTAACACATAAACTATTTGACTAAGTCATATCTGCCTTCATTTGTCATAAGTCTTGTAATAATTATTCTATATAAAATATAAAACACCAAAACTAAAAGTGTATAAATAACCAAAGAAACATCTTATTATTTTTCAATTTTTCTGCTTTTCAGAAAAATTTGATTTTACCTGTCTAGATTTACAAGATAAAAAAAAAAAAATGATTCATAATTTATCTTATGACTCTTCAGACTTGGATCTTGGCTAGATCAACTGAACCAAAATCAACTTCTGTTTCAGTAGCCAACATTAACCAAATAGAAAAGAGCCTATGCAATTTTAACTTCACTAAATGGTCTAAATAATGCCCATCTTTGTATCACCCACACCACTGATGTACGGATATGTTGGAATTACTTGGTTCTGAAGAGTAGAGTTCTATTTACCCTTCAGATAATCATCTTCTGGAAAGACTTAAAATATAAAATAGTGTCCACAGAAAACTTGCAAAAGGACTCCCCTTCCCCAAAACAAAAGGTACCAAGTTGAGCAGTTGGAACTGGCAAGAGAGACAGAGCAACACCAAGCAGCCCATTCTGGGAAGTCTCTGTCACTCTGGGCCTGAGATTCCCCTCCCCCAATGAGAGACACCTGGAAGTTCAGCTTGGGAAATTTTTCCCTAAAGGCAGAACCACCAGGAACTAATAGAATGCCTGGAGGCACCATATTTTTTTTTAAAGATCAAAATAGCATTATAAGGGGTCTGAAAATCACTGAAACCACAACCCACAAAATTAAACTATCACCTTATGTAGAGAAAGCATGTGACGAAATCCAACACCCATTAATGGTACATTTAACAAAATCCAACACTTATTCATGGTATAAACTTTCAACAAGTCAGGAACAGTGGGGAATTACCTCAACTTGATTAAATATTATCTACAAAAAACTTACAACTAACATCAAATTTAATGATGAAAGACTGAAATGCTTTCCCCCTAAGATCAAGAACCAGGCAAGGATGTCCTCTCTCACCAATCTTATTCAGTATAGCACTGAAGATCTAGCCAGGAAAAAAGAAATAAAAGGTATAAATGTGGGAAAGGAAGAAATAAAATGGTCCTATTTTCAGGTGACATGATTGTTTACATGGAAGATCTTAAGGAATTTATAAAAACTTCTATAACTAATAAGCACATTCAGCAAACCACAGGACATAAGATCAGTACACAATTTTTTTTTTTTTTTTTTTTTTTTTTTTTT
>NW_006791731.1:5921427-5944805 GCF_000442215.2 Lipotes vexillifer
TGCGGTACGCGGGCCTCTCACTGTTGTGGCCTCTCCCGTTGCGGAGCACAGGCTCCGGACGCGCAGGCTCAGCGGCCATGGCTCACGGGCCCAGCTGCTCCGCGGCATGTGGGATCTTCCCGGACCAGGGCACGAACCCGTGTCCCCTGCATCGGCAGGCGGACTCTCAACCACTGCGCCACCAGGGAAGCCCCAGTACACAAATTTTAATCACAATTCTAAATTCCAACAAACATGAAGAAACTAAAATTCAACACAGTATGACTTACAATTGATCCAGAGAAAATGAAATATATAGATGTACATTTGTTGAATATTATAAAATGCTAATGAAAGATCTAAATAATGAAGATCTAAATAAACAGAGAGAAATACTATGCTCCTGGTTTGGAAGATTCAACATAAAAAACATATCTATTCTCCCCAAATTTATCTTCAGGTTAAATGCAATTCCTAACAAAAATCCCAGTAGGATTTTTTTTTTATAGAAATAGACAAAATTGTTATGAAATGTATATGAAAAGATACAGGCCGAGAATACCCAAAACAAACTCAACAAAGAAGAATAAAGTGGGAGGTGTCACTCTATAGGGTACTGAGACTCACTGTGTAGCTACTATTATCAAAACAGTGTGGAATTGGTGGGGACATGAACACACAGATCATGGAACAAAATAGAGGACACGGAAATAGAATCCTATAAATATGCTGAATTGATTTTTGACAGAGGAGCAAAACCAGTTCAATGGAAGAAGAAAAGCATTTTCAAAGAATGATGCTGGAGCAGTTGGACATCTATAGAGGGGATAAATGGACTTCATCTTAAATGTCATGCTTAATACAAAAGTGACCTCAAAATGGACCACAGATTTAAATGTAAAACATAAAATTAAACTTTTCTAGAAAAAAAAAGAGAAATCTTCAGGATTTCTACGGTTAAGCATTGGGTTGTTTGACTTGACACCAAAAGTACAATCCATAAGAGGAAAAAAAGAAAAAACTGGATAATATAAAAATAATTTTTAAAAATTTCCATGAAAGTACACATGAAAAAGATGGAAGGAAAAGTTACAGAATGGTGTATAAAAGGGCAAAATAAAACATACTTATATTGAACATACTGTTCAATATCTTAACTCTGTGCATAGATACACAAATCACACATGTGGTAGAACTGTACAGCATTCGGCACCTGCATACACATACAAGGGAGCATAAGTAATACTGGGGAAAACTGATTAATGTTGGTGTACTGTATGAAGTGTACGAACTGACACAATATTGATCATTATCAGTATCCCAGTCCTCACAGAAGGAAGGACAAAGGTTGCAAGGATTAGTAGGTGGCAGAGTCTAGATCTGAAACCAGGCATCCTGGCTACAAAGCCTATTCTTAACCAGCCTATGTACCTCCCTTTACTGAAGGGAGAGATGGAAGTGTGGGGAGCCCATCTGGAAATCAGGCACAGCTTGGATTTCTATTCTGGTCACTAATTCTCTGAATGACTTGTGCAAGTTGTCATTTCTTCTCTAGGTGGCATTTTTCACATGAGTTAGAAATATAGCTTCTGCTATTAGGTAGACCTGAGTTTAAATTCTGTCTCTGTGATTTTGGGCAAAGTGTTCAACCTTTCTGATATCCTTACCTCTCAAGCATATTCTCCTTAAGAAATGTTATATGTATTAGGTGAGATTACACTTGAAAAGTGTTTTGTTCATCACTTGGAACATAGAAAATATGCAATATAGTATGTTGTTTTTTTTACCTCAAAGTAGAATAAAGGAATTATAAGTGAACAATTTATCTTTGAGATTTTATGATACAAATATCTATTTTTAAAAGTCATATTTAAATCACTTGCAAGGTCCTTATCATTGCCAAGATTTTATGAAATTTATGATTGGGATTTGTTAGTAAATGTTTCAGGGGGAGTCACTAATTACCTTCCACTAATGTTATTTTAATTTAAAAAGCATTTAGTGAGGGTCTAATATGAGCCAGACATTGGAAAAAAAGGAAATGAGCCCATCAATTCTAGAGAAAGTTCTATTCTGGTAAAAGCAAAGTCTGCAATACAAATTATCTCTAGAGCAGCATGCCTGGTAGAACTTTCTGTGGTGATGAAAACGTTTTATATCTGCTGTGCTGCTGATACCACAGTCTCTAGCCACATGCAGCTACTGATTGCTTGGAATGCGGCTACTACAATAGGGCAATTGATTTTTAATTTTATGTAGTTAAGCTACATTAGGTAGTCACATGTGGCTGGTATCTTCTGTGGAGCAGCATAGGTCTAGGGGTAGGAAGTGTACAATAAGTGAGAAAGCTTTAAATTTAAGAAGGCAAAGCAAGAAGCAAGTGAAAAAGCAGAATAGTGAAGTCTATCTTCTTTACTTTCTTTTTTTGTTGATTGCAAGATATGTACACCCTCACATTTTTAGATTATATTATAAAACTTTTATTTGGGATTAAAGTACTTGCAAAGGATACACTAAATATTGGCAATTTTAAATTCAATTGTTATTTTATTTTAGAAATGACTCGAAAGCTAAATACCAAAATAATTTGAAAACCATCAAAATTCATTTAGAGCAACCAGTAAATAAGTTCCTTTTAATAGTCTAGAATAGTATAATATTCATTTTTCTCCAAAAATGTACACTTCTATTCAAATTCTATCTCAGAATTTCACTGTAATGAATATTTTATGTTTAAAGTATTTCATCAATGAATACCCATAGTTCTTTCCAATAATTTTTGCAAAAATAAAAATCTTTGTTGATCATATCTCTAATGCTAACAAATTTTTTTTTTAATTATTGATTGTACTTATTATCATTATGAAAATTAACAGGCTATTGATGAGATAAATGTACTCCCACATTCACTGTAGCGTTATTCACATTAGCCAAGATATAGAAACAACCTAAGTGCCCATCAACGGATAAATGGATAAAGAAGATGTGTGTGTGTGTGTCTGTGTGTGTATTTATATATATATTTCATTGTGTGTGTATATATACAGATATATATCCCTTATACAGATATATACACACACAATGAAATATTTTTCATCTGTGAGAAAGGACATGCTGTCATTTGCAACCTCAGGGATGGACCTTGAGTACAGTTGCTAAGTGAGATAAGTTAGACAGAGAAAGTCAAGTAATCAAGTACTGCATGACTGCATAATATATCACCTATACATGCAATCTAAAAAGGCCAAACTCAAAACAAAACAAACAAACAAAAAAAAGCAGATAATAGAATGGTGGTTACCAGGGCCTGGGGGATGGGGGAAATGGGGAGGTGCTGGTCAAAGGGCACAAACTTTCAGTTATAAGACGAATGAGGTTTGAGTCTAATGTACAGCATGGTGATTATAGTTAACAGTACTGTATTAAATCCTTGAAAGTTACTGAGAAAGTAGATCTTAAATATTCTCACCACAAAAAAGAAACGGTAATTATCTGAGGTGATGGAGGTGTTAGCTAACGCTACAGTGGAAAGCATCTTGCAATGTATCAGTATCTTAAATCTACACTTTGTTCACCATAAACTTAACACAACATTATATGTCAATTATATCTCAATAAAGCTGAACATAAAAAAAGAAACACATCAAATGTGTTAAAATCATCCAGCCAGTAAGCTAAAGGACCAAGTTGACAACAAAGTCTTTGTTCAAGGACTCTATCTCAATTGATCCAATATGCTCTGGAGGTGTCTACACGCCAAGACAATGTATTATATTAAGTTTCTGGGTAGGTGAAGGACAGGCTCTTATGCAAAGTGGAGGAAGGACAATTGTGAAAGGGGCAGTGGGGAAAGCAAGTCTCCTACAAAGGCCCTTTACTAGGCAGATCAATATTAAGAAAGAGGAAACAAGAAAGATCTTGTAATCAACTCCTTAAAACTGCTGATGCTATCCGTTTCCATCCTACAGATGCACCTTCTCTGTGTAGATGCCCACGGTGTGTTTCTGGAGCAGCTGGCTGTATGGTGTGACTGGAGCATAATGTACGAGGAGCAAGAACTTGTGGCCAGATTAGGACAGTAACATACACACGATGACAGTCACAACTTCCACCCAAATTACTGACACATCCATTCATACATGTATGCATATATGCATTCAGAAGGTTTTGTGTTCAGGGACTTCCCTGGTGGTGCAGTGGATAAGACTCCGTGCTCCCAATGCATGGGGCCCAGGTTTGATCCCTGGTCATAGAGCTAGATCCCACACGCATGCCGCAACTAAGAGTTCACATGCCACAACTAAAGAGCCCGCGTGCCACAACTAAGAAGCTGGCAAGCCACAACTAAGGAACCCACAAGCCTGCCTGCTGCAACTAAGACCAAGTGCAACCAAATAAATAAATACATATTTTTAAACAAAGAGAGGTTTTGTGTTCACATGTGTGCCAGACACCCAGCTAAACAAGTAGTTCTTAATCTTGGAGGTGACTCAAAGTCAGAAATGGAGATTTACAAAATTCGGTTACTGAATCAGACTCTCCTAGGTTTTTATTTATATATTTTAAATTTATAAAGAAAAATTTAACATTCAGACAGGAAGAGCAAACTGTGTATAAAAGTGTAATGGGAAGACAGTTAATAGCCAATCCCAGACAAAAGGCTCTTACAAGTGAGAGGAAAGAGAAAGAGAGACATCATTTTAGCAAAGAGGCAGAGCAAGAATGTGAGGGTTTTATCCAAACACATGCTGTGCTCCACCTCAAGACTGATGCTTTCCACCCCATTCTGTTTTCCCTCATCCTCTTCAGGACCTCACTTATGACATGGGGAGTGGCAGAGTTGGCACAGACAGGGTTTATTTAATGAAAAGATGTAAATATGCACTTTCATAATGCTGGCGGCAGCTCGGTACAAGTTCAATTGAATCCCAGCAAGATTATTCCTGCCCCAAATTGCTTTAGATACGGTTATATTTATTGTGTATTATCATATCCTAAATTACTTTTCCTATTTTATCTGCCTTTGTCCTTAATCATCAGGCGCCTTATCCTAGTCATTGGCAATTTCAAGGAAGATTTTCCGTTTTGTGTGTGGGTATTAAATTGAGATTCTTTTAGGGTTTGAGCTTCAGCAGATGCATGGATTCATTTATTTTTTCATCACTCACTCATTCAATACACTCCCCTTGTGACCCTGAGCTAGATGACGCACTGAGCTGGGAGTCGACGAACAAAGAGAAGAGGACACGTACCCCCTGTGTAGGCAAAAACCCCTTCCACTGTTAAAAAATCTGAGGCTTCAGGTGGTGTGGTGACTGTACCAAAGTTCCATAGCTCAGTGATGGCTAAATAATGATAAAATATTTTACATGTCTCTATGTTTTGTCTCTTTACTATATATTTATGCTAGGGCTATGCATGCCTATTCATGAGGAAGAAGACGCCTGATGACGGAGATCCATAAATATGTCCACATCTACTGGAACTATGAGTTGCCAGATTTCTATCTCAGAATGACCATGCCTTTCTATTGCTCGAAGACCATGCACAGTGTTTGAAATGTATGCAGGGCTGGTTTTGATTACTTGCTTCATAAGGAATCCTGTGATAATCACACCCTAACCTTCTTCAATAGGCTTTTCTTGCATTCCACCTCGCCTCCCCTTGTATTTCTGGAATTAGAAATTTCATGCACATCTGACGAACCACGCATTGTGATGTTACATACTTTTGTAAATATTGTTCCATTTACCTAGAGTCCCATACTTGCTGCATCGTCACATGGGAAAGACCAATATTCCTTCAAACTCTCTCCAACCATCTTCTCTGAAGCTTCTCTGGAGTAACCTCTGAGAGGGTCAGGCTCTACTCTCTCGGAATACACACTGCTTTAATATTGGGGAACACCCTGCTGTCCTCTACCTACTTCAACTTTCACTATTATTTATTTCTATTTCCTGGGCTAGTCAAAGAAGAGAAATTCTCAATTTTTTTTCATCTCTTTATTAGTCATTAGTTAGTAAGCTGACATGTCATAAATAACCCCACACACATTCTCTTGTGTGTAAAATATATACGTAAATGTATAATGGACAAAAAACACAATAGAACAGAAGTTTATTTTTGCTCATATAAAAATACCATGGGGCTTCCCTGGTGGCGCAGTGGTTGAGAGTCCGCCTGCTGATGCAGGGGCCTCGGGTTTGCACCCTGGTCTGGGACGATCCCACATGCCGCGGAGCGGCTGGGCCCATGAGCCATGGCCGCTGAGCCTGCGCGTCCGGAGCCTGTGCTCCTCAAGAGGCCACAACAGTGAGAGGTCCGCATACTGCAAAAGAAATAAAAAATAAAAAAATAAAACAACACTAAAATCACATCAAAAAGAATAAAATACCTAGGAATAAACTTACCCAAAGAGGTGAATGACCTATATTCTGAAAACTATAGAAGATTAATGAAGCAATTAGAAAATGATACAAAGAAATGGAAAGATATTCCATGTTCTTGGGTTAGAAGAATTGATATTGTTAAAATGGCCATACTACCCAAAGCAATCTACAAATTTAAAGCAGTCCCTATTGACAGATGAATGGACAAAGATGTGGTACACGCACACACACACACACACACACACACACACACAATGCAATACTACTCAGCCATAAAAAAGAATGAAATAATGCCATTTGCAGCAACAGGGATGGACCTAGAGATTATCATACTAAGTGAAGTAAGTCAGAAAGAGAAAGACAACTACCATATGATATCACTTATATGTGTAATCTAAAATATGACACAAATAAACTTATTTACAAAACAGAAATAGATTCACAGACATAGAGAAAAGACTTCAGCAGGGCAGGGGTGTCCCTGACTGCAGGCTAACAGGGCACTGCCCTCTTCATCATATGGCTTTTGAGGTCAGCCTTGGACTTGTCTCCATTAAAGCCAGCTGCTGCAGATAAGGGCATGGAGGAACATGCACGAGGATTTTAGAAATAGGTGCCATCACTGCTACTGTTCAACTTTCACAGCTAGAATTTAGCCATGAAGCCGCTTCTGAATGCAGGGGAAGCAGGACTAGGTAGTCTAGTTGTGTGCCCAGAAGAATAAATGGGTTTTTGTCCAAAGCTGTCAATCTCTGTTAACAATATAGACTTCTGTTCACCAAACATTCATTTGCATCTTTCTTCCTAAACAGAACTCTGTATCATCCTTCCTTAAAGGAGATGGCCCAACATACATCCCAGTTACCTCATCCAACTAACTGGGGTTTCTGGGTGAAGAGCAGTCCTCTCTGTTATGTCTAGATGTGGCTTACTGTGCTCGAGATAACTAGGAACTACAAAGGAATAAGCACTCTTCACTATTCAGGCACCACAACACACACACACACACACACACACACACACACACACACACACACAGAGTATTAAAATAAGAACAGGATAAGCCTGTTTTTAAAACACACCCATTAAAAATATAGCATCTATATATAATAGACAAAAGTACATTTCTTATATTTAATATAAGGTGTTTCTCAATTTTCATCGGGTTGAGTTCAATTTGTAGACTCAGAACAGGAGGTCTCGTTGTCCTCCCCTTCCCTATGGTAATTGTCTTCCTACTGCCAACGTGCAGGGTTTTTTGATTTAGACACAGAACCTGAGTTCTTGGCCTTCCACTCTTTGTCAACTCCTGTGTACTAGCTCTTTCCTTTCCCTGTAATTATCCTCCTCCATCTCTTCTGGCTCCTTCTTGCTATTCAGTTCTCTAAACTTAAATGTCACCTTCTCTGGGTACCCAATCCAAGGTCATCAGGCATTAACTATATAACACAACATCAAATTTACTTTCACAGTATGTATCAGCATCTAAAATGATCTTTTTTATGTATTTGCTTATTGTCTGTCTCCCTCCAGCTAAAGCCAGCTCCATGACAGCAAGGCTTTGTCTGTCTTATTCATTGCTTTTACTTCCATCACCTGGAATAGTATCTGATATATATTTGTCACTCCGTAAATACTTGTCTAATTGATTAAGTAATGAATAAGTCATTCCTCTATTTTGAGCCTCAGAAGCTTCATTCTGGCTTCATTCACATGTAAATTCAAACTGGCCATCAACACACTGTAAAGTCAACAAGTTTAGTTCTCAGAAGCAGTACAGAGGAGTGGTTAAGGGATGCTTTTTACTGCCACTTATCCATGGGTTTTATTGCCAGCTGTCACTCACTATGATTGGCCACAGGACAGTTATTTCAACTTTCTTTTTTTTTTAATAAATTTATTATTTTTATCTTTGGCTGCATTGGGCCTTCATTGCTGCGCGTGGGCTTTCTGTAGTTGCAGCGAGCGGGGGCTACTCTTCTTTGTGGTGTGCGGACTTCTCATTGCGGTGGCTTCTCTTGTTGTGGAGCACGGGCTCCAGGCATGCAGGCTTCAGTAGTTGTGGCTCGTGGGCTCTAGAGCGCAGGCTCAGTAGTTGTGGCGCACGGGCTTAGCTGCTCCACGGCACGTGGGATCTTCCCAGCCCACAGATCAAACCCATGTCCCCTGCATTGGCAGGCGAATTCTTAACCATTGTGCCACCAGGGAAGTCCCTATTTCAACTTCTAATTCTAATTTCCCTTATTGTAAAATTGGAATAATTAAAAATATTATCCACAGTAGGCTGTTACATGAAATAAATGTTATAATACCTATAAAATACAAAGGTGTTCAGTAAACGTTAGCTTTGATACTATTCATATTTTTAATTCAAGTATCTCTTGGTCTCTGGGATCTTTTTTACAGAAAACATGATGGGTTGAATCTGTAAACAACAGGGTAGCCCATGAAGGCAGGGACCGGCCATTAATGTGTCATGAACTTTAGTGTCCATTAGTCTTTCCTATTGAGGTCAGTGGCTGTCCATTGAAGACCCTGCATTTGTAACGACTTTGGGGATGCTTTCATCCCTGAAGGCAGCCAGATGTTCCTCTAACTTTGGGTACCATAGATGTCTTTGGATTATAAATAGTGTTCTGTCTCATTAATTATGGATTTAATAATCACTTCCTATTGAAGTAATAGACAACTAATTGTGCTAATAAGTTTAAATTGGATGTGTGCTTATGAGCTTCAGTGTTATACTGTGGCATGGTTTCAAGCCACAGTTTAGCTACTGGGGAGAATGAGAGCGGCTGGTTTTATTTTTGTTTGTTTTTCTATTTTTCTTCTTTTCAATTTGGTAGTGGCCAGGAGCCTGTCAGACCCAGCTCTGAAATTACTGCAAAGACTATGATCTCAGGCTAGTTACACCTCGTCTTTGAGACTCATCTTCTCTTTTAAATAGAGTTAACAAGTAACACTAGCAAAATGTTTTGTGTTTGCTACTTGTTAGGCACTGTCCTAAGCACTTTACATACATTTAGCCATTTAAACCACATTAACAGTTCTATTAGATATGCTAATATCATCACCCCATTTCACAGATGAGAAAACTGAATTACAGAGAGAATTAGTAAATTGTTCAAGATTGCACAGCATACAAAGGTAGGCTATCTGGCTGCGACATCTGTGTTCTTGACCACTGTGACACAGTGCCTCTAAACTGAAGAATCCACTGAAAGGAGACATGAATCCTTGAACCTCTTATTAAAACTTCTCTATTCTACCAACTTAGGTAACTCTCTTGGAAGGTAAGTACAAGGCTTTAGGTATTGAGCAGTACCTTGTTTACCATAGACTCTCAATATATTTTGGTTTCATTCCCTTCTGTTTGCCCTGTAGGTGAAGTGGTAGACTGGAAAGCCGGCTCTGAGAAGCACTGGATTGCAGCCCAACGCCTAAGCTAGAATGTGACAATGGAACCAGACAACTCCTCAGACACATCAGAGAGAACCACGAGGGCACTTATCTATTCTGTACTCACAGAAAGATACTGTCCTTTTTACAGGTCTCCTCCACCATGCTGTTTTATGGTAGTGGACAGGGAACTTATTATCATGCCATGGAGATAAAGGGTATGCAACATCAAAGTCTAGCTGCATACACTGTGTGATCTGGAGGCCCTCATTTGAAAAGACCTTGTCAACATCTCTTGTTTCACTAGAACCAGAAGAGTCTAATGCAGGGGACATGGGATCACTGTATCTGTGACACATCATGTGGGCATTTTCTGCCAAACTTACACTTGGTAGCTTTGATGTACAGCCCACTTTTCTTCTGGTGTCTGTTTGTCATCAATACCCCAGGGGAAACCTTCCAGTACATGCTATAACTCTCACTTTTGGAACTGTCTCAAATTTATAGCTGTCCCTAAAGTTTTCACCTCTCCTTTTCTATCCCAAAATGGAATTGTCCAAAACCCCCAAAATTTAGGGACTAAAGAGAAGGCATGAACAGAGGAATGAAGTGAGAGGATTTGGCTCTGTCATGGGGCAATTTCTTAGTAACAGATTGATAGCAAATTCCCTGGGAGTTATCAACATGAGGCCTCAGTGAAAGAGACCCTATCTTGAAGATGCTGGTTTACATGAGGAAGGCATAACCAAGTGATTTGTCTATCATAACTGTGGAAATGTATTATGATGGGACTATCAGGGTCCCAACATTCCTGCATGGGATTTATAAAAATTGAGCAATGTGATCAAAAATTGGACTCAACATTTCTTTCTCTCTCTCTTTTTTTTTTTTTTTTTGGCGCTACCTCTATGTAGCTTTTTATCATGGGCAGCTGTAAGCCACACGTATTACCTTGTTTACCTTGTCCTACTCTTTAAAACTTAAAAATCTCCTTTTCCCTATCTCCGCTGACAATTTCTTACTTCAGAACTTTATCTTTCGGTCATAAATTATCAAGCAATTAAAAATGATGATACACCCATATGGTCAGAATCTTTAGGAAGAACACTGCCCTACCACACAGTACCCCATGGAGGCCAGTAGAGGAGGATCTAGATGAAAAGAGGGAGACTCCCCAATAGAAGATGTGCCTCAAGGGGCATGATTCATTCTCTGGTACGTAGTTACCCCAAACCAAGAGATGATTTTCTCTCCACTGACAACCTTGGATTCTTGAATCCTCTGAAAGCCATCTATTGACAGATACCAATAAGGAGAACAAGTCTAAGAGACTAAGAGACTCTGTTTTTCTTTATGGCTCATAAAGCAATGCCAAAGCGATTTCCAAAGAGGAAACAGAGATGTCTTCTTTAATCTAATATTCTCCAAAAGTATTTTTAAAAGAAAATTTTGTTATATATTTAAAAAACCATACAACTATTGATATCTTCACCAAATACGGAGAAAAAACTCGTGCAGCAGTCTCTGACAAACCTCTTGGGGAATACTGTTCTAATTTACTATCTTCATTTAATAGATGAGGGATCTGAGAATCAGAAAGATGGCATGACTTGCCTATGGCCCCCAATTATTTAGCAGCAGATCCAAGACCTAAACCCAGAACTTCTGAATAATAGGTCAGGGTGAATTTCTATTATACAAGGTTGCTTCTCTATGCAGCATTTAATCATCTTCACTTTGGTCTTATAAGGGATAAGAAAGCAGGTTTTGATCAAGAGATATCCATGAAGAACCATGAGGGCACTGCGTTCCCAAAGGTGGATGGCCAGGCATAAGCCACCAACTGTGGGGCACAGCAGGGGGAAGAAGATCAAACAAAGCCTTAAGCATATATGATGCACACCACGTATTTGGCTAACTGCTTTATATATGCTACTTCAGATAATCTACAAATCAAGTCCATAACGTGCACGTAATTAGCCCTAATTTACATGTGAGGATGCTAAGTTTCCAATATGTTAAATAATATTATCATCTCTCCCTTCAGGTAAGCTGTGAATCTGGTTCTCCACCTTGGGTCTACATGGAGATTCTATAGATGGAAAGACTGAATCAATCTGCTTTTGAATCTTACCAAGAGTTAGGGAAGCCCCTACAGAGAAGAGAGAAGCAGGAGTTCTTTAGACGTTGATTTTTCTATACTTTTTGGTTTCTTAGTTGTTCTTTTGTTTTTCTCTAATACACTTCCCCCTCCAGTTCTCTTATCTGGATCCCTGCACACTGCTGACAGATGTTTCATTCTCAGTTCTCAGAGGAGACATCAATACCTTTACCATTGTGAAGAAGCGACATGAGGTAAGCCTGTGCATGTCACCTCAACTATGTGAAAACGTGAGTGTGATGGGGAGCCCAGCTGTCTCATACAACTGCATTACTACTGGGAAGAGAACGCAATGTGAGCCCGTGGGCTCTTTCAGAATCCGCAAAATGCCATGGGATACAAATGTCAACCTTATGTTTTCTTCAATATCCTGCAGCAGTGAGTACTGAGCTCTCATGCCAACATACAGAGATGGTGTTGGGAAGTGTAGTCAGTCATCTAAAAGACTTATTTCAAGGGTCACTGAGAGCATCTCCCTGCCTTTACTGATTTTGTGTTGTTAGCAATGCTCACTTTAGTTCTTGAAGATATTATTTTGCTAAGTACCTTATGATAATGTCTTGCCACTTTCCTTCATTTATACTATGCTCCAGTCACTTGACACTACTTGTGGATGCTGACACATGCTATGCACTATCACATCTTTGTGCCATTCCATGTGCTGGCTCCCATCCTCTTTTCTGCCTAGTGAACTCTTAAAAGCAGTGTAAACTTTTTCAGAGTCACCGTCTACACTGAGTTGATCCCTTCATTGTCTGAGTTCCCATGGTACTTGTAGAGATCTCCTACCATCTGCCTAGGTTTATACTAAGTTTTGGTTTGCTGAGGACCAACTTGCCATATGGTTTTTGTCCTGGTAGAGTTTTTTATAATGCCCCACTTACATACTCAAAAGTACATGGTTAGGATGATAAATTATATGATCCTCTACTCTTATCCTGCTGTGGATATTCATCTATTTCCTTCCCTATATTGTGAACCCCTTGTAGGTCATGTATCACATTTTATATGTCATAGTATCCCCTGTGGCTACCACAGTGTTTGACTCAATAAGCTTTTGTAGGGTGAATGCAAACAAATATTTCCCAAGGTCACCCAGGTGTGTCTTAATCCATATTTCCCACTCTCTGCAAGATATCACATTGGAAATGAGACTAATTCATACAGAGACACTGGCTGACATCTTTCTCTTTCTTTAATGCTCATTTGCAGTATCACCTTCACTAAGAGGCTTCTCCAATCCTCCACTCAGAATCACCACTTCCCTCATCCACCATACTATAGCACCTTATGAGTGTAATATACCACATCATACTCTGTGATACAGTTGATGATCTGTCCTCCCACCCTAGTCTGCAATTTCCTTGAAGGCAAATGATATGTTTTAATCATCAGTGCACACAATACCACAAATACTTTGACTGTTACTAATTGCTAACTGTGGCTTCAGGTTTTCTATAATTTAGGTGTGGTGCCAGGAAATTTATGTGTATTATCTTATTTAGTATTCTCAACAATGCTGTGAGTGGTAATATAATTTTAACCAATTTTACACCTAAGAAAACTGAGATTCAAAAAGTTAAAATAATTTATCCAAGGTCATAGTGCTTATAAGTGGTAGATTTGAGATTCAAACTTACGTTTCTCTATGTATAGATCATATTATTACATATACAGTACATATATTTTTTACCTGATGGAAATCCTTAATTTCTTCATTTATGTCAGATTTTTTTCTATATCTACATCTCTACCTGTATCTTTTTTTTTTTATAATTTTCTTTTATTAAACCAAAGAAAGGTTTTTATTATTTATTTATTTATTTATTCTGGCTGCGTTGGGTCTTTGTTGCTGTGCGCGGGCTTTCTCTAGTAGCAGTGAGCGGGGGCTACTCTTCATTGTGGTGCACAGGCTTCTCATTATGGTGGCTTCTCTTGTTATGGAACACGCGCTCTAGGTGCATGGGCTTCAGTAGTTGCAGCACACAAGCTCAGCAGTTGTGGCATGCAGGCCCTAGAGCACGCAGGCTTCAGTAGTTGCAGTGCATGGGCTCAGTAGTTGTGGCTCGCAGGCTCTAGAGTACAGGGTCAGTAGTTGTGGCACACAGGCTTAGTTGCTCATCGGCATGTGGGATCTTCCCGGACCAGGGATCAAACCCATGTCCCCTGCACTGGCAGGCAGATTCATAACCACTGTGCCACCAGGAAAGTCCCCTATATCTATATCTTGCCAGATATTTTTTCTCCCAGAAATCTAAGCCCTGCTTCAGATGTCTTCCGAAAAAAACGTCAGAATATACAGTCTTCCTAGCTGACATTTCTGAAAGAGAGGCATCTGGACAGAATTGGCAGTTACTGAATGGCATGTGATTTCTTCACTGTTCTCTCTAGAGATACCCATTATCCCTTGATCCAAACAAAAGGCGAGCCTGATATCAAATTCTGTCCTGCCTTCAGCCCCAGTGGAAGGAATTTAATTCTTGGCTTATTCCACAAAATCCACCAACACATCTTTCAATACTTTAAGCCAGAGACATAGCTAAAGAAATTTTTCACCACGGGTGTCTGGTCCACATGGGAAGTGAGGTTCTGTATCCACTTATGAGCTGTGTTTCGCTTCTTATTCTATTAATGATGCTGCCTAAGTGCAAAGAACTGTTCAATACATAGTCGCAACAGGCATCTGTTAACTTTGGACACATACCGAACACTTGACAGTTCACAGTTTTTGTGCATTATCTCCCTTGATTCTGATGAGATAGGCAGAGTGGAGATTAATGAGGCTGTTTTCCAGAAAAGAAAAATTAGACTAAGAAAGTTAAGTGAAACAATCATAAACTAATAAGAGCAGAGATGGGTCTCTGACTTTTGTCTTCTAACTCCAATTCCAGTTTTCTTTCTACTCCTTTTATTCTGTCTTGCTCAGTTATAGAACTCTGAATTATTAAAAGTTAGGCTATTTTACAACCAGATCACGGGATATCTTGAAAAAGTTAAATTCATGAGCCATTTATTTAAAAAGTATCAGTTATGGTTGCACACTAAAATATCTCCAGAGACCAGCCCATATTTGGAATAAGTGAAAAGTAGAGTTCAGCAACCACTGTTGTGAGAGCCATCAGTATCTGCAATGGGCAAGCCAGCGAAAAGGCATTCATGCAAAGTAAGACTGATAATGCCAGCTTGTAAACTGTTTTCAAATTCAGGATAGTCTCATACTCAAACCAGAATTCCTCAAACTTTTAAAATAAATTTTCTACAAAAATAATGTTCCAGAGTCAAATACATTTGTAAAATATGGAATCTATATTGTATTCATGAAAATTCAAAGTGTAATTAAAATATTAATACCTCTGAGAAGTCTTTCACTTAAAAACTAAATTTTAAAATATTTATTTTTGCTAGAGTTTTGTATTGAACAATTTAAAATGAGACTTTTTTTTTTTTTTGCGGTACACGGGCCGTGGCCTCTCCCATTGCGAAGCACAGGCTCCGGATGCGCAGGCTTAGCGGCCATGGCTCACGGGCCCAGCCGCTCCGCGGCATGTGGGATCTTCCCGGACTGGGCACGAACCCGTGTCCCCTGCATCGGCAGGCGGACTCTCAACCATTGCACCACCAGGGAAGTCCTAAAATGAGACTTTTCAATCCATTTTTATACATACTACTATCTTTGGTGTACATTTTAAGATAACTTGCTTAAGATAGTACCTCAGCTACTGAAGGACACTTAAGGTTTAAGAGTTTATGTTTCTCTTCATATTATTTTAGTTTCCCTTAAATTCCACTGACAGAATCTGGAGTAGTAAATCTAGGACCTGTAAGCACAACGTTACAGAGAGAACAGCAACAGATTTCTTTCTGGTATACAAGTCATTAGGGTAAATGAAAGGTTTTCTTTGAACCCCTGACAGGCACTTTTCAATTGATTCTATTATTTGTTTTTCACAGCACACTAAAACCAAGGTAAATCCACACAGTATCTCCTGGTGATGCTCTTCTTTGTGGTAGAGATACCTAGACCACAAGTCCAGATATCTGAAGCATCACTTCAGGTTTTACACTCTAGTGTGTGTGATGGTTTTAAGCTGTGTCCACGGTTCTTTAACAATCCTACCTGCAAAAGGTGAAGCCTACTTCCCTCCCCTGGAGTTGTTCGACAGGCATATTTAATTCTGACACACACAGAACACTTTGCAGTACACGGCTGAGTACTGTATGTTGTCTTTACTGATCCTGATGAAATAGAGACTTAGAGACTCTCTTCTAGTGAATAGAATGTGGTTGACCCTGGTGGTGAAGCTGTCAGCAGTGAGAAGAGATGTAGTATGGAGTTTATGGCAAACCTCAGTGGACAAATCCCAGTGCAGGTCTCTGGGATTCTGAAGGAAGCCCATTCCATCAGCAACAAGAAAACGTTACGCCCTTTTAGAAACGGTGCTTGGTGTGTTACTGGGCTCTGGTAAGGATGGAACACTTGATCCTGGGACACTACAAGACAGGGCAGGTCTTTTCTCCTTGTGGCTTAAATTAAAGTTGGTCAGACTGCTAGAGCCTCTTTCTTTGTGAATCTCCAAATATCAGCACCTTAGGGTATTTTCACTGGATCATTTCAACTTTTCAAGAAAAGTATCTCCAATGTAATTCTTGAGGATGCAGGTGAAATTGCTAAGCTGCGTGCTGGCTGTGAAGAGTAGGTCTGGGAAACTGGGGGTTTAAGTAATCTGTATAGAGAATCACAACTGATAGCCACTACTCCCCACCCCACTTTTCAACCACATGTTTCAAAACCAGCTCATAGCCCAGGGTATTTGGTTTTCCTCTGGAGGCTCTCAGGGGACTGCTTCATATTTTAAGAGAATACCCCCATGTTATACCCCCATGAAGTCTCTATGTTATAACTTCCTCTCTAACTTTACCTTTCTGAAATTTGCTGCAATTACTTGTGTGTTACTGTCTCCTCCCATATCACCTTGGGCCTTATGAGATACTACTTTTTTAAAATTGAGTTTTACTACAATTTTATAGGGGTCCTAAAAGGGGAAGCAAATGCCTGTTGTTAATCAAGCACCTTAAATTCTAAGTCTAAAAATGTTTTATTTATGTTGAATTGCCTAGTATGAGGCAGTGACATCCTTTACATCAATCTTTAAGATCCACAAGTTAAAAAGAAATATGAAAAAAATGAGATGACATAGATGAATTTTCTGAACTTCCATCTCTCTAACAAGCCAGATATATGGTTCTTCATACTTTTTGATGTCAGTCTTTACTGAATATCCAGTTTGTGCCACTTTATTAAGTGCCTTAAGATGCTGTGTCTCAGACCTACTAGAGAATGGACTTGAGGATATGGGGAGGGGGAAGGGTAAGCTGTGACAAAGCGAGAGAGTGGCATGGACATATATACACTACCAAACATAAAATAGATAGCTAGTGGGAAGCAGCCGCATAGCACAGGGAGATCAGCTCAGTGCTGTGACCACCTAGAGGGGTGGGATAGGGAGGGTGGGAGGGAGGGAGATGCAAGAGGGAAGAGATATGGGAACATATGTTTAACTGATGCACTTTGTTATAAAGCAGAAACTAACACACCATTGTAAAGCAATTATACTCCAATAAGGATGTAAAAAAAAATTTTTTAAAAAACCAAGTGGAAAGAAAATAAAAAAGATGCTGTGTCTGATCCTCATGACCACACACGGGTATTGTTTCAGTTATGCAAGATGAACAAGTTCTAGCAACTTGTCTCTACACTTCTGATAACACCTGGCTATCTGGTACTTTACCTCAGTTTAAAGGTGCTTTCCCTCTTTAAAATAATATTTTTTGGTAGATAGGATGAGTAATGATTAGTGAATTCAATAAATATGTATTCCAGGCTGTGCATTTTGTTGTTTGCTGGTGATGAGGAAATGAATAAGAAACAGCCATGGCCCTAAAAAATTTACATTTTAGTGGTAGTAAAGGTATGTAAACAAGTAATTACAATATCACCACAATTACAAAAATTATAATTACATTAGTTGCAATATCTATTCTAAATAGATATCTGTAACATGAACTGGGATCAGGCACCTATAACCCTTTCTAGGGATGCCTCCTCCACTTCAGGCTCAGAGTTGAAAGTAAGTTAATACCGTAAATGTCCCACACGTAACTCCAATAAGGCAACTAAGGAAACATGAAATGATGAAAAGCCCAGCCACTGGAGGCAGGCAGATATGGATATGAGTCCTATAATTCCATTTAGCAAAGTCTAAGCCTGGAATACAGGTATCACTTAGATTCTCTAGGCTTTATTTTACTCATCAGTACAATGGGGGCATTAATATCTATCTTGCAATGTTGTTAATAAGTATCAGATATAGCATCATAACTGAATTGGCTAGCTCTAGACTTTGTCCAGACTGTGATTGCTAGGGAATTGGGGGGTAGAAGTTTATTTCCCAACAATATGCTACCCAATGAGAAATTTTACCACAAGGGAAGGAAAACTGCATTCAGCCAATCTAACGAGGGACATATATACTAGAAATATTATTATAATTAGGATATTTGCATTTTTCATAAGTGGAGGCTCACATGCTCCAGACCTCTCTGAGAAATTGCAAGAGTGGGATTCTAAAACAGATATGTCTGACTCTAGAGTCAGGGTTCTTTTTTCTTTTCTTTTGAGTTTTAATTTTTTTTTATTTTTTATAAATTTTTAAAAATTTATTTTATTGAAGAATAGTTGATTTATAATGTGTTAATTTCTGCTGTACAGCAAAGCGATTCAGTTATACATATGTACACACTCTAAGCAATTATACTCCAATAAGGATGTAAAAAAAAATTTTTTAAAAAACCAAGTGGAAAGAAAATAAAAAAGATGCTGTGTCTGATCCTCATGACCACACACGGGTATTGTTTCAGTTATGCAAGATGAACAAGTTCTAGCAACTTGTCTCTACACTTCTGATAACACCTGGCTATCTGGTACTTTACCTCAGTTTAAAGGTGCTTTCCCTCTTTAAAATAATATTTTTTGGTAGATAGGATGAGTAATGATTAGTGAATTCAATAAATATGTATTCCAGGCTGTGCATTTTGTTGTTTGCTGGTGATGAGGAAATGAATAAGAAACAGCCATGGCCCTAAAAAATTTACATTTTAGTGGTAGTAAAGGTATGTAAACAAGTAATTACAATATCACCACAATTACAAAAATTATAATTACATTAGTTGCAATATCTATTCTAAATAGATATCTGTAACATGAACTGGGATCAGGCACCTATAACCCTTTCTAGGGATGCCTCCTCCACTTCAGGCTCAGAGTTGAAAGTAAGTTAATACCGTAAATGTCCCACACGTAACTCCAATAAGGCAACTAAGGAAACATGAAATGATGAAAAGCCCAGCCACTGGAGGCAGGCAGATATGGATATGAGTCCTATAATTCCATTTAGCAAAGTCTAAGCCTGGAATACAGGTATCACTTAGATTCTCTAGGCTTTATTTTACTCATCAGTACAATGGGGGCATTAATATCTATCTTGCAATGTTGTTAATAAGTATCAGATATAGCATCATAACTGAATTGGCTAGCTCTAGACTTTGTCCAGACTGTGATTGCTAGGGAATTGGGGGGTAGAAGTTTATTTCCCAACAATATGCTACCCAATGAGAAATTTTACCACAAGGGAAGGAAAACTGCATTCAGCCAATCTAACGAGGGACATATATACTAGAAATATTATTATAATTAGGATATTTGCATTTTTCATAAGTGGAGGCTCACATGCTCCAGACCTCTCTGAGAAATTGCAAGAGTGGGATTCTAAAACAGATATGTCTGACTCTAGAGTCAGGGTTCTTTTTTCTTTTCTTTTGAGTTTTAATTTTTTTTTATTTTTTATAAATTTTTAAAAATTTATTTTATTGAAGAATAGTTGATTTATAATGTGTTAATTTCTGCTGTACAGCAAAGCGATTCAGTTATACATATGTACACACTCTTTTTCATATTCTTTTCCATTGTGGTTTATCACAGGATATTGAGTATAGTTCCTTACGCTATACAGTAGGACCCTGTTGTTTATCCATTCTTCTTCTTCTTTTTTTTGGCCACGCTGCGTGGAACGTGGGATCTTAGTTCCACAACCAGGGACCAAACCCATGCCTCTGCAGTAGAAGCACAGAGTCTTAACCACTGGACCACCAGAGAAGTCCCTATCCATTCTATATGTAATAGTTTGCATCTGCTAATCCCAAACTCTCAGTCCATCCCTCCTCTACTCCCCCTCCCCTTCGGCAACCACAAGCCTGTTCTCTATGTCTGTGAGCCTGTTTCTGTTTCATAGACAAGTTCATTTGTGTCATATTTTAGATTCACATTCAACTGATATCATATGGTATTTGTCTTTCTCTTTCTTTCTTCACTTAGTAGGATCATCTCTCGGCCCATCCGTGTAGAGTCAGGATATTAAACCACTTTACTGTTCTCTTTCTCCAAGTAATCTCTTCCCAGACAGGCAATAGGTAATGAAAACTTTGTTCAATGAGAAATGCTGTCCAAATGCAACAGATTCTTGCTCCCAACTACATTTCTCAGATGCGATCTTTATAGCCATTTAAAACAGTATATCATAGGAGGTACCGATACTAACATTGCTGCCTGGGTTTAAATCTTAGCTCTGTCACTTACTAGCTGTGTGATTTTGGACAAGTTATTCAATTATATGTGTTTCAATTTTCACATCTATAACACAGGACATAATAATAGAACCTACTTCATATGATTGCTGGGAAGATTAAATGAGCTAATATATGTCAAGTGCTAAATGCAACACATGTGTGAGATGTTATTACTATCAGGGTTAGGGTTTGAAGCACTGGGGTTTGAATGTTGCCAATCACAGGCAGAAACAGTACACTGAGAAGCAATGTATGGAGAAAAGATAGCTCTTTTGACCAGTAGGGGAGGATAACCAGAGAATATATGCAAAGGGTGGTCCTGATAAATGCAGGTGTGAAATTAATTCATGTTCACAGTCTCACTCCAGGATGAGAAACTTCCCACTGGTTCTAATAGTTTGTAACAGCCATCACTTTCTCTAAAGCAAAATTAAACAAACAAGAAAGATAATTGCTCCTCACTGGAAGAATTTCTCAAAGGTCAGTAGATCATTTTTTTTTGTGATTCCAGTGACTAAAGACACATGCATACACATAATTTAGTTTCGGTCCCCAGCAGTGGCAGAAATGGGGCTACTTTATGATAAAAATATGAAATGGCTTAATTTGAAGAGGAATTGAGCAATTTTATTCTCCTTTCAGCTTGGACAGCTGGTGTGTGCAAGCACATAAGTATACTAAGGAAGCAAAAACAGGTTCTTCTTGCTAAACATGAGAGTTCCTTAGGTTTCAGATAGCCCATGATATCCCTTAGACAAATAATGACAATTATGCCTAGAGAAATGGCAAGGTGTAATGAAACAATTCTGAAGACCTAAACTGTGGTGTATATTCAGCCACTAGCCAGAGCTGAGAGTCTGCAGAAGCCCATTTACCTCTCTGGTCATCAGCAGCTTCTTCTAGTAAGTAAGAGAGTTGATGTAAATGGCCTCATGTTTCTTTCAGGCTAACATTTATCTGCAAGGTACTTCTTGTTTCATTGTGGTTGATGTTTGTTTCTTTGTTTGTTTTTAAAACCAGGGGCTTGTGATAGTCTTCTCAGGTCTTTTTGCTTCGGGGAATCACACCAGTTCTTCCCCTCCCCCTCTAAGACTTTCAATTGATTGGCTTCTCAACTCCATCATAGGGCTGGACACATAATCTAAATTCGTCAGAATATGAATTTTTTCTGGCTGCATAGCCTTAGCTGGGCCAATCACAAGCATTCCTAGAAATTTTGATGACACCATGAAAATAAGCTTTTTCTGCTCCTCTGAATTTCTGCTCTTTTTCTGCTCCTCTGAATTTCTATTGTAAGAAGGATATTATTCCTAGAAGCTCCTATAGCCTCATTTGCCACTGATTTGGAAAGATCTTGCCTAAGTATGAAGATAAAATCTCCAAATTCCATCCTTTGAACACGTGGATTAAGCCATACCTGAAGCTATTTGTGACTTCGGTTTCATTTGCACAAGCTAATATTTTTGCCCATTTCATGTTCCATTTGTTCAACTTGACTCTCTGATACTTGCCACCAAAAGCTCTCCGGCTAATATACTGTAGTTGAGTAACAGAAAAAACGTACCTTTGAGAGTTGAAATTTAGCCTCTGACAACACCATTAATGCACAAATGATCTGTAATATCTTGGACAAAGCATTCAACTATAGTGAGATTTGGCTTCTGTGTTTACAAAATGATTCCCTAAATGGTGACTCTACATTTTATTAGATTTCCACTACTTGGGTTTATACCTTATCTCCTTTATGAAACTGTAATCTTTTTAAGGATTTTTTTTCAACTTTTGATCTCTATAATGCCTATTGTCTAGCAGACCAGTGTATGTAGGATGAAACAGAACACTGAAAATCAACCTACGTTATATTTTTAGGGATTTCTTCATAGGCTCTATTATACGTACGGTAAGATGGCAACTGTCTGAATTAAAATCATTTTACCATCTTCCCCTTTGTTTCCTGAGTATTTCATGGCCAGAGACCATGCTGACAGCTGTTCTCCACTGCAGTGCAAAATATTCCTGCAACAACGATGTGTTATTTGACCAAAATTTGTCAGTGCAGAAAACATCACATAATAATTCTCAACATTCCTTCCATCTAAAATTTCAAATCAATCAATCAATTAATTAAAAAATTTCAACCTCTTAGCCCTCCTACCTGATGAACGCCCTGGAGAAGACGGAGCCTTGCAGAGTTTCTCAGTGTGACCCAGGTAAACAGCCTGGAGTGGTGGAGAAGAATCAAGTGCCTCACACTCTCCCAGCTGCTCAGACCTGAAAGAACATTGTTGAACTCATCTGTAGACACAGGTTGCCATTCAGTATGACTTCCCCTAAACCTCCACTGAATCAGAGCCATACACGTCACTCACTGACATGTTCTTGACTATAAGAACCATCAAATAAGCCAGTCACCAATTTGATGAAGCTGTCCACAGCAGCAAGTGGCCAGGGAACAGAGAGTAGAACTTCCACATGTGGTGTACCAGTCCCCAATTCTGAAAACAGTGGAATTGCCTCTTATGTACTTAACTGTATGTAGCCCTTGAAACCACACAGGGCATCATGCGCCTGAGAGCAGGGAAAACACTCAGAAAAAGCAGAGATCAGAGGGTGCTGGAATTGCAGAGAGGAGCAGCCAGGATGTGGAATGTCTGAAACTTGTACTGGGTTTTGTTACAGAACTAGCCATCCAAGTTGTTGCTGCTAAAAATTCTTAAGTAAATCAATAACAAAGTGGTTAAATCAGATTTTGCTGTTGGATTCCTGCT
>NW_006791731.1:5944959-6001586 GCF_000442215.2 Lipotes vexillifer
ATTCCTGCTGATGGTTCTCAAATTCTACTCCCTGGAAAGGCAAGATTCATGACGAGCTCTCGAGGAAAGAGACATGGTGAGATATATTTGAAGGAGAGGGTAGCAGGAGTCAAAGAGAATATAGCAGATTTCAAGCTTCCTTTCCCCATTTCAACAAAAGAATCTAAATATTTTACACATTGAGGTTTCCTGTCAGATTTTGTTTGGATAAAATAAAGGGATGGTACAGATAAATGAAAGTCACTCTTCTAGGTCAGGTCAGGGACCAATGGGCAACATACCTTCTGATCGTGACACTGCACAGGCAAAAGGAAAGGTGTCAAAAACACCTATCAAGGGAGATTTTTCACATCCAAGAACATAGGAAGATGCGTGTGCTGTTGAGGGGAAGTTCTATAAACGATGTGGAAGACTGTGATAACTGAGAAATTGGGTGTGGGGGACTGCAGACTGCAGCACTCAAGGGCGATGGGCTGAGCGACGTGTTCCTTCTACAGGCAGATGGCAGAGCTGTTTGCACATCTCCCTTGGTTGAGCATAGGGCCCAAAATTTTTTCTAAGAAGTTTTTCTATGGTTGCTTCTGAGACTCAAAGTATTATCGATCCATGTCTTTTTGGTTCATTTGGCCACGTTAAGCCAAAATGTATGTGGAAAGTTGCTGAGGCAGTCATTGGACAGATTTCCATCTGGTCTTATTTCTGGGCAAGTTTCTGGCTCATCACCCTTTTCTGAAACAAACTAAAGTCATAGAACTTTGTTTGTTTTTGTTTTGCTTATTTTTTATTGTTTCCCTCCTCTTTTTGCTTCTCATTTTTTTTTTAACCTCCATTGTCCACTGATTAAGAAATGTATCTTTACCATAGAGCAAGAGCATAAGGCACAGTCCCTCTCCTTAAGAAGCTTGGAGTTTGGTGAAAAAGACAAGCATATGGGACACTAACTGCAAAGAATTAGGTGTAATGGTTAAGAGCCCAGGCTTCAGGATCAGAGTAACCGGGCTGGATCTTGCTCCTGCAGATTAATGTCTTGATGACCTTAGAACATTTACTGATATCTCTATATCTCAGTCCCCTGATATGAGCGATGGAGAAAACAAACATACCTACCTAACAGGGCTGGTGTGAGGACTAGATGAGGTAAAATACATGGGTGTTGAACAGAATGCTGGCTCCCCCAAAAGATGTCCACATGTTAATCTCTGGAACCAATGCATATGTTACTTTATGTAGCAAAAGGAACTTCGCAAATGTGATTCAGATAAGAATTTTAAGACAGGAAGGTATCCTGCATAATTTGAGTGTGCCAAATGTGATCACACGGGTCGTTAGGAGGGAGGAAGTAATTTCAGAGTCAGAGAAGGATGTGTGATGATGAAAGCAGAAGTCAAAAAGAGAAGCAGGAAGATGCTACTCTCATAGCCTTGAAGATGGACAATGGGGCCATGAGGAACAGAACACAGGCAGCTTTTCAAGATGGAAAAGGGAATGAATTCTCTCCTGGAGTATCCAGAAGGAATGCAACCCTTCTGATACCAGTAAGACACATTTTTGATTTCTAACCTCCAGACCATAAGATAATAAATCTGTATTGTTTTAAGCCCAAATTTTGTGGTAATTTGTTGATAGCAGCAATAGAAAACTGATACAGTATGAATAGCATTTAGAAAAGAGCTCAGAACATAGAAGGTATGCAGTAAGTATAAACCATGGTAAGTAATAAAAGAGAGGAAAGTGTGGGAAGAAGATACACATCTTGGAGGATTCAGGTGAATCAGAATTTAGCAGACAGAACATACCACTACTGTGGAAAGCACATGGATTGTGATCCACCAGTTTATGACCAGCATGTCCTTTGGCAAATTACTTAACCATATGGGGCCTCAGGGCCCTCATCTCTAAATAAAGGTAATGATGCAGGTCTTGATGGGCTGTGTGAATGTGCACTTCTGTAATTACATAATCATTGAGCTCTTTCTCTTGACTCCCAGCTACTCAGGAGCAGGGTCTATTTTTTATGCCTCAGACCTAACACTGTTAGGACTTAATAGAGTTTTGCTCAATAAATATAAGTGTGTGCAAAGTAGTATGAAAGCAAAGAGAAGGGAAGGACTCACTGCTTGCAAGAAGATGGGGCTTTGGGAATGGTTCAGAGAGATGGCTTTTGAGCTGGTTCAAAATAAGACAGATGCACAGATTTCTACCTCAATTTACTCTCCATTATGAGATACGTTTAATGTAAATAGCTATCACTTACTGAGCATCTACTATGTTCCCTTTATTAATGCAGTACTTCTGATCTTCCAAGTCCTTACAATTTATTATGCTCCTTTTACACAAAAGGGAAGTGATGCTCAAAGAGGAAAAATAACACATGCAAAGTCACATAACTTACAAGGAGTAGAGTCAGAATTCTAGGTCACTCTGTCTTACTCCAAAGAATCCTGCCCAGATCCCTGACATGAGCTCTTGGGGAGGGGCAAGACAGACAGGCAAGTGCTGGTGTTGACTTGTGATAGATCTGCATTCATTTTCATCCTCCCCTGCCAGGCTCCCAGTCATGCTGTCCCTGCTTCTGAGGAGAAGCTTGCAGTATCTCCAGGTCCCAGCTGCTACTCTGTCTGATCACAGTACTGAGAAGGATCTCTCTGATCCCAAAGATGGCCGACCTGATTCCTCATCTTTCCTGAGGCCTCAGAATGTTCCACAAACACGAGGAAACAAGTCTCTTGGTGGGGTCCCATTCAATAAACGTCTAAGACCTTTCTTGGTTTGCAATCAGCATAGTATTTTGGAAAAAGGTGTGTCTGAGTGAAACTGCCCTGTTTCTTGCAATTCAAGAGAAACCTAACCACGGGTTGTCCTTGCTGTCAATCATGCATGCTGTGTCCCATGCAAGAAGGACATGACTTTTAAGATTCTGCAAGAAATAATCCTGGATGTGACACTTTTTTAAAGCAACACATCATTTCTAGGACAAAAAGCTTACACTGTTGATTCATCACTTAGTATTTTTTGTCAAAGTCCTCTGCATCTTCTGTAAGTCCATTCTTTTCAAAAAGGGGAAAAAAAATAACAGAGTAAAGTGGCTCACCCAGAGAACTGAAGCCAGGATCAAAAACAATATAACAGTAACCAGACATTAAGCGATTTCATTCTGAATAAAATGGTGGCCTTGAGCCAGCAAAGGGGTCCAGAAAGTTATGACAAATCCCAAACATATTTACAACATTTTGTCTTTATATGCTTTCTTTAAAATAAAAGGGTCCGTAACTCATATCATATTCTCAACTGGACCCATGACTTCAAAGTGGCAAAAACCTACTTCTCCAGCTGATAACTCAAGTCATTTCCAATCACAATATTATTTTTCTATGGCATCATTATTCACATCATATTGCAGACAGTCTGTTGCAGGTACAGGAGGGATGAATAGTCAGAACACAGAGTATTTTTATGGTACTGAAACCACTCTGATTACTACCATACTAATTGATACATGCCATTATTCATTTGTCCAAACACACAGAAAGTACAATGCCAAGAGTGAACCCTAATATTAAACTATGGACTTGGGGTGATTGTGACGTGTTAATGTTCATCAGTTATAACAAAATGTGCCACTCTGTTGGGGGATATAGGTCATAGGAGAGACTATGCATGTGTGGGTGCAGGAGTTGTATGGAAAATCTGTGTACCTTCCCCTCAATTATGCTGTGAACCTAAAATTTATTTAGAAAAAAATTTTTTAATTTTTAAATTAAAAAAATTTCTTAATAAAAATATATGTTTATTAAGCACACACTGTGTGGTAGGCAACAGTCAGAACAACAGAGCAAGCAAGGTAGTCAAGGTTCTTGCCTGCAGGTACTTAAGATCTGAAGGGAGACAGATAATTAAATACAACAGAAATGAAGCTGGATGATGGTCCCATAGGGGTGTTCATAGGAGCCCTAGGAACACTGTGGCCAGCCAAGCACCTGACTGGGTAGGGTAGATCAGGAATGTTCTTCATGGTGATTTTAAGACTGGCTAATTGCACCTAGCTGTGCAGGCTGAGAACTACACCATAAGAGGTACCATTCTCACAGTTGTGATAGGAATCATCTTCCTTGGAGGTGATACAGTGGAGTGGCCTTGTCCTATGTATAAATAAATGAGTAACTACTATATATCTGCACCTTTCTAGTTTTGGAGGACAAAAGAGAATAAGTGAGCATCCCTCCTATGCTGAAGCTTAAGTTTTAATAAGAAACACAATCCTGAATGAAAAATACAATCACAATAAATGTTACAGTTTGTGACTAAGATGATCATAAAATTTATTATTAAAATGGAGACACTTTTAAGAGAATCGGAGATGCTTTGTTACGCCAGAAAAATACGAGTAAACAGGACTGTCCCCGGGAAACCTAAATAGATGGTCCCCCCTGCTTTGATGGGCAGTGAAGACATCAAGAAGTGGATGTCAACAAGAGGATCTTGAGTTACTCTCTCAGAATGAGTTATAGCTAAGGAAATAGCAGCTTAGCAGAGCAAATGTGGGCCAGATAAGCCTCCACCCCGCAATTGCCAACTTTCAACCTTTGGTAAAAGAGTAAGTCAACAGGAGGCAAGAGGATGAATGGTCCTGCTAAAGGCACTGAGTACCTGCCAGCCTTGCTGAGGTATGAAGGAATGTGGGCACTAGGAGATGTACAAAGAGGCCAGATCTTCTGGTCCGATTATGTAGATTGGATTTTTTTCCTGAGACAACTGGAAGTCATTTAAGTATGCTAATCAAAGATGGAACATGACCCATTTTGTCCTTAAAAATATCTCTGGCTGTGGTAGGGAAATGAATTAGAGGAGACCAGGCAGGAAGAAGGGAGGACAATTTGAGGGCACTGTGATAGTACAATGTGGTGCCATGGGGGAGGGGCAGGGGGATGGACAGAGTAGACAGAGCTGCAGGCTATTCAGGAGGTAGAATCACTAAGATTGATTGATTGAATGTAAGGAACTGAGGGGGGAAAGGGAAGTTCAAAATGCAATTTTATTAAGAATGTTAAGTTGAGAGAAGGAGGGACATTTATGAGATCACTTTGCTGAGTTTTAAGTGTCCTAGGAATGTCCAAGTAGAGACATTAATAAACATGGTGGACATGAGGCTAGGATTTTGACTAGAGACAGAGCTTTGAGATCAATTATAATTCTAATGTAGATTGACATATACAAATGAAAAAGTTCTCTGAATTTAATGAGAAGAGAGAGACATAAATAGAATTTAGAATTACCAGTATTAGAGGCAAAAGAGCAGAACCTTGGAAGGTTCTGAGAAACAGTGTCCAGAGAGGCAGGAGGACATCCAGAAGAAAATGGAGTAATCCTTCCCCTCAGAGAGACAAACAGACTTCAAAAGAGAGAGGTTCAAAAAAGAACTAGTAGGTAACAACAGTCACTTATTAGTATCACAAATTAGACGATGATCGAATATTTAAACTATACCTAATTAAAAGTAAGACATCAGTAACCCAGAAGAGAATAATTTTATTTGCTCTTATTTCTCCCCTTTCTCCACATCCACACATTTACTAGAAGACAATTCCTTACGGACAGAAATTCTGTATTATCGATCTCTGGGTATTCAGTACAGGGAATAACGTCCAGCTCATGGGTGATGCTCAATAAGCATTTGTTATTAGATTCATGGAAAACAAATAAGAAGAACAGAACTGTGGAGAATGCTTTTCTAGAAATCTTGACTTCCAATGAAGAGGTAGCCTGAAGGCGTGGTTGTCTCAATTAATTTTAAAACAAAATTAATTCTGAAAAAGTACAGGAATGAACTGAAAATAGTATGCTCTAAGTAAAGAAGTTTCCACCCAGCCTAGATTTGACAAATTGGGAATGAAATTGAACAAGATAAAGCATTTTTAACCCTCAGCCAAAATATGCCAAAATCCATCTCTGAAGCCGGTCTTAATCACAGTCAAATTTCTCCTCTAAGTGCATTAAGGTTATATAAGCCTCTGGGCTCCATTCAATTGAGCAAGAACTCTTTCTGTCTCTTGAGTTTTTTCTCAATTATCATCATCGCATTATTAAGGCAACAGATCATACCTAAGTATGTTCTTGACAAGTTCTTACCAATTTAATATAAAGTTGAGAAATGATTATTTAAGGAGAACACCACACAAAATTTACTAAGGAAGAAATGCAGATCTTCCACTTTGCAGACCACCACCCAGAAATTTGTGTTTTGGTAATATCAGAGCTTTTCTTCCTCTTCTTTGTTTATCCATTTGACATTTTGTTCTCCCATGAAATTTATCTGAAAGCCCAGGAATATGAATATGAATATGGCAGGTCAGGGGACTTTATCTATTAACCACTATTATCAATATTGCTTTCTTGTTTCTTAGAAGAAAAAGAGGACTCCAAATTAGACTGAAACTTGGATTTTCCTTTTCAGTGTATTTCCTGGTGTCATTCCTTCCTCTCTTATTCCTAGCTTGCTGTGCCTGAGGCAAAACATGAAATTTTCCTAAGTCAGGATAACCACAAGGCTACTGACATCATTGAACTGCAGCCAAAAAAAAAATCAGAATTTGTTTCTCTCCAGTTTCTCATTACATACAAAATGTAAATCGTTATCTACTAACCCACTGTTGTTTCTTGGTCACTTGCTGATAAAAATCACTCTGGAGAGAGCCTGTCTTCCAATTTGGGTTCACATCCCCTCCTTTCCATACATACTGCAACTCTTCACACATTTCAAGATCCAGCTAAATACAACTTCTTTCATCAAACATTTCCCTGTGTCTTAAATTGACATTAATCTTTCCGTAATCTTTGTCATACCCCTCTACAATTTCACTTCTGAATGTTTACATGTATATACAATTATTCTCATGCCTGTCTAGAACATGGAAGAATGCCATTATTTTTGGCATCTTTTATAGCAGGGGTCGGCAAACATTTTGTGTAAAGGACCAGGGAATAATATTTTAGGACTGTAGACCATATGGTTGGTATCTGTTGCAACTACTCAATTTGCCATTGTAGCGAATTGAAAGCAATCATAGACAGTATGTAAATGGATGGGAATGACTAAGTCCCTATAAAACTTTATTTACAAAAATAGATGGCAGGCCAGATTTGGCCCATAGACCATAATTTGCCAACCTCTGTAACAGAGAATCTGTAACATCCCCTTGAATATTCTGAAAAAAATATTCACTGAATGAATGAAAAAAATGTATGAATGGACTGTAACAGACAATTCCCTTTTGTTTTCCTCAAGTTTACGCCACATATTAATCCCAGAATAAGTAAGCGTCAGACGATGAGGGGCCATACTGTGAATGACAGTACTTCCCAAAACGTGGGAATCAAAACCATTACCACAAATGGCTTTTTGTAGTTCACAAGATAATCTAGGAGTTAAGAAACTTGCCATTAAACTGTATAATTCACACGGTTTTAATTAAGGTCTCAGTTTAGTGCTCATCTCTCTTAAACACTATAATTTTCCTGCTCAAAAAGAAAGAAACCCCCTGCAAACAGACAAACAGACAAACAACAACAGAGCAAGTCTTTAAGCAAAGTATTAACATTAATACTGCTTTGTATCTATATTTAAAATTATTTATTATATATATCAACCCACCATATATACCCACATATTTCCTTTAAAAAACATTTAACTCAACAGAATTAACTTCAAGCCATGAAAAGATATGGAAGAAACTTAAATGCATATTACTAAGTCAAAGAAGCTGATCTAAAAAATTTACATATTGTATGAGTCCAACTATATGACATTCTGAAAATGGCAAAATTACGGGAAAAAAAAAAGATTAGTGGTGCCATGGATGGGAGGAGGGTATAAGTAGGTAGAGCACAAAGGATTTTTAGGGCAGTGTAACTACTCTGTATGATATTATAATGGTCAATACATGTCGTTATGTATTTATCCAAAACCATAAAAAGTACAACATCAAGAGTGAATCCTAATGTAAACTGCAGACTTTGGGTAAGTCTGACGTGTTGACTTAGGCTCACCAATTACAATGAACGTAACACTTTGGAGGGGGATGCTGATATTGAGGTAGGTTATGCATATGTGGGAGCAGGGGGCATACAGAGAGTCTCCATAACTTCCTAGCAATTCTGTTGTGAATCTAAAACTTCCCTAAAAAAGTCAATATATATAGTAAGCAGAGACTACGTGACAGGTGATAGAAATAACAGGGTTGAGTAAGGTAGGCAAGGTTCTTGTCTGCAGGTACTTCAGATCTGTAGGAAGACTGACAATTAAATACTATAGAAAAAAGCGAGATGATGTTATGATGGAGGTGTTAATGAAGCCCTAGGAACACTGTAGCCAGTCAGGCCAATTCAAAAACAGAATTAATGGATTTATTTTTTAAAATCATAATTAAGTGGCATGCAGGCAAAGTAAAAAGTTCTGAAGGTGACGTGAATGACTGCAGTTAGAGAAATGTTGCAATTTTAAGGATGGATAGTTGGGTTACTCTCTAATGAAAATAACTCTCTTCAAATCATGGCCTTGCCATCGACAAGCTCTATGGCTTGAGGAAAATCTTATGATTACCTAAAGCTAAATTTCCTCTTTTGTAAAAAAGATCATAGAGGGTCAACTTACATAATGCATGAAAAAGTTCATTATAAACCACTGTACAAATTTCAGTTATTAATGACAAATCTGGTTCATCCTGAATCTGAGAAGCTTTCAGCAGGTTTTTCTAAATCACTAGTATTTCTTTGCAGCCAGTGCCTGAGACAAAAACGATCAAGTGTTTTATTAAACATGAAGACATCAATTTTCTGTTTTAGAATCAATGTACAGACATACTTGACCACCAGTTTAATGAAAAATGTAGGCATTAGTAACTCATTTTGGTTGTAAAATTAGTTATTTAACATATAACTACATTCTAATTTGTAACATGTTTATCAAAATTTAGTGCCTTGTCGAGAATGCCTTCTTTTAGGAAATTTATTACTCAGTTTTACTCTAGCCTTATAATATTAGCAATAAATCCAAGAGTTATATTATGGCATTTTTCAATTGATTAAACTGAAATCATGGGTAGAAATTAAATGTTAGTGATTACATTTCACTGCTGATCTATAATACATAATTTATGTAAGATACATTTTAAATGGTCAAAGTGTTCAGAATATTCAGAGAGAATTCATCCAAAATATACCTCAAAATATGATTTCGCTCTGAAATATCACCAAAAGTAAATAAAAAGCTTTATAAGCCAAATGATCTTCATAAGAACAGAAATTAATTGTATTAACAGTGTCTGGCACATGGTAGGAATTCAGTAATTGGTAAAGGTCCTGCATTAGTTTCCTCCTGCTGCTGTAAGAAACAACAACAAACTAAGTGGCTTAGAGCAACACAAATTGATTCTCTTAGATTTCCAGAGGTCAGATGTCCAAAATGGGTGACACTTGGCTAAAATCAAGGTGTGGGCAGAGCTGCATTCTTTTGGGAGGCTTGGGGGAAAATCTAGTCTTTGACCTTTTTCAGCTTCTAGAGGCTGTCTGCATTCCTTGGAAGGCTCATGGCCCCTTCCATCTCCAAACATCTTCAAACCAGCAACATACTTCTTCACATCTTGGACCTCTGCTTCCATCAACACATCTTCTCTCATTTCAACCCTCTTTTCTCCGCCTTATAAGGACCTTTGTGATAACATCAGGCCCATTCTGACAATCGGGAATAATATTCCCAACTCAACATCCTTATTGCTAGCACATCTTCTAAGTCCTTTTTGCCATGTAAGGAATAATATTCCTCACCTTAGGTCCCAGTGATTAGGACATGGACATCTTTGGTGAAGAAGGTGGTCATTATTCTACCTACCATAGGTGTGTAAGATCAATTTTTTAATTATTAAAGGTTTCATTATATCAATTTGCTACTACTCTTGCTATATTAGCACAGTCATATAACTGCTAAATACTGCCAAAATATTATTTTTTGTCCCGTAAAAAATATTAGTATCTAATGATAAAATCCAGCGTTCACAGAGCACTGCTTTGAGTGCTTTCCATGCATTATTTCACTTAGCTCAGGAAACTGAAAAGATGCCAGATAGAATTATTAATATATAGAAATTACAGGATGCATGAATATGGTTTTATTTTATTCAAGAAGAAAATTCATTCAAAGATAAAGTATTACCAAGTATACAGAGATCTACTATAATTTATCAGTAAGAAGTTCAAAGGAGATTGGGATTGACATATATACACTAATATGTATAAAATGGATAACTAATAAGACCTGCTGAATTAAAAAAATAAATAAAATTCTAAAATTCAAAAAAAAATTTTTAATTAAAATCAACATAAAAATAAATAAATAAAAAGTTTTATTTAAAATTAATTATTCTCATGGGCTAATAATTTGTACTTTAAAAGTAATAATAAAGTTCACACAGAATATTGCTTATACTGTTTGTTAATTTACTTTGTAATACATTCTTTTGCATTGCAAGATGAAAACATATAAAATGCAAAAATAAATATATTTGTCCTACAAATCACAAGAAAGTTTTTGTTACCAATTCTTATTTATTCTGTGCAGCATTTTGTGAGTTAAGCCTGGCAGATATTATTACCCCCTTTTATAGATGAGTATCTGAAGTCAACAGGTGCTAAGAAACCAGTCAAAGCTGTGTACATAGTAAAGGTTGGAGATAACTCAGACATAGATCTCCATACTCTAATCCTGTTAATTTTTCACACATGTGAACATAAAGTATTATTACATTTACTTAGATTGTATTATTTGTTAACCCAAAACAATTTGGTGCCAAAGAAAAAAATGAAAGGGAAAGAATTAGAGGGATGAAAAAGGTCAGCAGTAGAGATCGAGGCAGAGGCAGAGATACGTTAAATTGACATCTATGATCAGTCATGCCATTATATGCCTGTGGTTAGAATATAGGGGCAGAATGTCCCTAATGTTAAATACTTATCTTGCCTCTTCTAGTGTAATTAATCTGACCCTAAAAACTATACGTGAATGTTGATTTAATGAAATTGTTGTTGGAGATTATCAAAGAGACTTTTGTTTTTGTCTTAGGTCCTACGGCATAGTAATTTTAATAAATCTTCCAGCCTAAAGCAAAACTTAAAAGACTATCACTCTCTTCCCGCACTCTACAGCAGTGTCTTAATTATATGTTAATTTAACAAGCTTCCATGATCTCAAGACAATTTGCCAACCACCTCAACACCATCCCTGGAGTGTCTTAAGATATATCCCTTCCATCATAAGCAGCCTCAGAATCTTTTTTCCTGTACTTTGCTTGTGATCATTTTACTTTCTCCAATTTCTCTCTAAGCCTCTGGCTGTAAGTTTTTATTTTCTGTTATATGATATGTATAATGGTGCCAATATCATTCAATATGTTACATAAACATGAAGGTAGAGATTGGGGGGAATGTGTCTCCAAGCCGAGGAATGCCAAAGATTGCCAGCAAATCACCAGAAGCTTGGAGAACAGATTCTTTCTCAGAGCGCACAGAAGGAATAAATCCTGCCAACACCTTGATCTTGAACTTCTAGCTTTCAGCACTGTGAGACAATACAAATCTATTTTTTAAGCCACCCAGTTTTTGGTACTTTGTTGTGGCAGCCCCAGCAAACTGACACAGTGACTACCCTTAATTTGCCTGTGGACCCTCTGGCCAAAGAATGGTTGCACTTCTTTCCCGAACAAAACACACTCACAACCTCCCAAGACACTCAAAGGGCTCATCCCATTACTACTTCAGGCTCAAGCTGGAGGTCCAAGATCTCATTATCTAAATTAGATCCAGATGTGGAGGGAGCGCCTGGACTCTGGTTCCTCTTAAGCTTAAAACTTGTGCATTAAAGAGACCTAAGATCTGCAACTCTCCATCCCCTCAACATACACAAAATACTAAGTGGTGAGCCAGGCACACGGAAACCTTAATAGATAGTTCTCTTCAAATAAGAGGAAATAGAAGCCATGCAATTGTCAATGACCCATAGTAATTCTGAATCCAGGTGGGCACACGTTTCTAGCTTTTTAATTAGGAAATGATTCCCTGAAACTGATGCCTGTACCTTTTTCAGCTCTGGGCTGCTCCCTCTGAGACATCTTTTTCCCTATAAAAATTAGTATTTGTAGCTAAGTAGTTTTCTCTGCCAGATTATTGCCCATAATTAGGGATCTAAAGGGTTATTTTAATTAATTTTTTCCCCATCTCTCTCTCTTTCAATCCAAGCTCGTATAATTTCCTTAAAAGCTTTATGGGACTCCAGTATATCAAATCATATTCCACTTTATTAGCAACACCCATATTTATATTTTGAAACTTTGAAAAACCTGTAAAGCTACGGTGAGACAAAACTCAAGATTCATAGGGGCCCTACTGTTTGAATGAATGGGTCTACAGGTCATATAAGTAGGTCTATATGACACTTAGAGATCCATTTGTTTAATTAAGAGGGTCTTTGAAGTAACTCCTTAAATCTTTCTGAGGTCTCATCAGCTGATTTTACAATATATCCTTGATTTGAATTTTACCATGAAACCACATGTCAAATGAGTGGCACTACTCTGAATTTGATCTTGTCCCTTGGGCTAGGTTTTACTTTGACACCATTTGCTAGTTAGAAATGTGGTTGATGAGAAACAGTTTTATGTTTCAAACCAGATAAATCATGAGTCATTTATATTCCCTATAAATTATGTTAAAAACTCAAATAGGTTCTTCTTTAACTGGTCTAGCTCTATCCACACCTTTTCATACACATCTAAAAGGAACCAGTTAGCACTTTCAACTTTCTGCCTAAAAAAAAATCTCTTTACTCAGATCCACCAGTTCCTTAATACATAAATATATGCATACATATATATGTACAAGTATGTATATATTATACACACACGTGCAGGCACGCACGCACACACACACATACATGACCACAGGTGACAATTTTGCTGAACCTTCCACCACCACAAAACACAGTTTATCTTTTATCCTCCATCCAGTGATACTTTTCTTGCTGCCCTTCAAGCCTTCACCAAGAGTGTCCTCCTCAAGCCCAGCTCAGATTCAGTGTAGTAACCAGACCCAAAGCCAATACCACTTGTTTAAGGTAGCATTCTGATTCCAGAAACCAAATTGTGTTCCCAGTGTCTAATGCTACACCATTAAAAAAAATTTCTCAAACCTTAGTGGCTTAAAAGAAACTTTAATTTTCCTCACGATGTTGTAGTTCAGGTATTCAAAAAGATATCAGCCAAGCTGATCACCTGATTCACAAAGGATCAGTTAGGATATGGGATCACATAGGGCATCTGAGGTAGAGGATCCTCTTCCAATGTGGCTTCTAGTCTCACATCTAATACCTTGATGATCCTGTCCAAGCTCTCTTTCCTCCTGCTCTTTTATCCTCCAGGACTTCTTCTCATGGCTTGCCTTTCTCACAACAGGGTGGACTCAGGATAGGTAGACTTAATCTAGTGCTGTTGTCCCCAACAGCAAGTTATCCAAGAGTGAGTATTCCAAGAGGTAAGTTTCCAAGAGGCAGGAAATGAAAGCCACCAGTCTCCAAAATACCTCAGCACTGACACCAGCAGCATCACTTCCTCTGTATTTCATTATTCAAAACATACACAGAGCCCACTCAGATTCAAGGGAAGAAAACATATACCTCAACTCTTAAAAGGAAGAGGGCCAAAAATTTAATCTATCACACTTACTTTGCACTTTATGACTTTGCACAAATTATTTAACCCTCTCTGAATCTCAGCTTTCTCTTCTATTAAGAGTAGATGAGATAAATCATAAGTATACCATACTGCTAAGGCTATAATAAGAGTTAAATGAGACATCAAGGGTGCAGTGCCTATTACAGTAAACCTGGTATGGAACAATCAATAAATAGTATCTGTGATGAAAATGATTATATTAGCATGAAAAACATTTCCATTTGCTTGTATCATCATAGGAGCAGTTCACATTACAGTATCCACTGTTAACAATTTAGACATAGTTATTTTCTGATACATGTCTTCAGCAGACAAGGAAATCCCATGTCGAAAAGGAAACGTCTATGGAACTGTGAGTGGGCACACATCTCTTTGGGGATGTAAGTATATACTTTATATTTATTATCTGTTTTTTTTTTAATATTACCATAGTTTGTAAAATCTCAGCTGGGGTTTATTAAGGTATTATTTATAAAGATGTGCTGCATAAATATGCCTGACCTAAGAAGAAAAGCAAAGCAAAAAACATCAATTTCAAAAGGTATCAACAAATCTGCCAAATACCTCTAGAAATACAGGCACAACACACACCTCCCACAAATTTAGTAGAATAACACAATAGGAAATCACCTACAATGGTCATTTAAAACTTACATAATGGCTCACTTCTGGAGAAGGGTGGGCCCTTGCCCCCTGTGTCAAACTACATTATGCCCACAACCTTCTCAGCTCTATGCCTTTCATCTTCGGGAGGACATGTTCTACATCTCTGGACATAGAATGACTCTCTTAGGATCTTTGCTTGTACTGGCATGAAAGGCTTTCTCTGCTCTTTGTAACTACAATTATGGGACCAGATATTGTATAATGAAATTAACAATGAATGCATTGTAAGAAGAGGTGGGATCAAAATCTCAAAGTCTTAGCCAAGCAATTTGTTTACTATTTGTCCTTAATGGCATTATAATAGTATAAGTGGGTCAATCACTGCAATCATGCTGGTTTACTAGATCATGCCACTATGTCTACAGAGGTTGTATGGGAGTCAAGACATCTAATTCAGCATTTCATTGAATATAATTAAGAGTCTTGCCTCTTTCTCTCTTTAGAATTATTTTCATCCTAATGCTGGTTCTCCTAGCAATGAAACACCAGCAGCAAATGAGACTATATTCAGAGCCAGCAAAAGAAAGTGTGCTTTTGTTATAGCACTGGAAGCGAGAGTTCTAATATTTACTTTGAGTTGACCATGTAGCTCACAAATCAACCCCTAATAACAACAATAACGATGGCTACATTTTAATGAGCACTTACTATGTGTCAGGCACTATTCTAAACACTTAATAAGATTTAATTTATTCTTCTCTATAAATATGTAAAGACATGCCTATAACTATTCCCATTTCATAAATATAGAAAATACAACATAAGGTTATTAAAAATGCATACATTTAGGCTGTGAAGGAGCTCAGCTCTGACCCATGCAGCAGATTAACTCTGGATAACTTTTATTTAACCCTGCGCTAACCTTCCTTGCTGAGCCAATAATCTACTATTAAAGAAAGTGTTGTTTGTCTTGCCTTAAGGCAATCAAGGGCCCCTTTCCAGAAACCATGGCCCACATGTACGAGGAGTGCTCAACTGAATGAAAACATTCATTTAATGGGAGAATAAGACCACTAGGCATAGAACTTTTAATTAGCAGATTTCCCAAACATGCTCTGTGACAGCTTTGTAGCCTCTGAAGGGCTGCCATGTAAAAGAATGATTCAGGCCAACATATAAGGCTTAAAGCAACAACAGGCAAAACTCAGGTCAATATAAGGAAGTTCCATTTTCTAAACACAGAATGAGATTCTAGTAAAATGTGCACCCAAAACTGACCATAGATGAAGCACCGTGGTGTTTGTTGTCTAGTTCAACAAAGATGATTTTCCTGGAGTGAAGGTTACAGCACCTGGCTTGAGTGAGTTTAAAGGGAATGAAATATAAAGAGGGGAGCCAGGTTGAACAGAAAACTCTTCTGAGTTTTACTGTAAAGGAGAGTAAAGAAGCAAAGGTTGAGATGAATGAAACATTATGTTTTACTTGTTTTATTTTGCATAAGGTGAGAGACATTTCAGCCAATTTATCTTCTGGTACATGTGGTTTAAGAAGGAGGTACATTCATAACTTTGGTGGAGTATTGCTTATTTTTAGTTTATGAAGAGAAATTAAGTACAAATAAATCATGGTCATCAATTGAGTGGGTGGAAGGGAAGGACATTTGGAAGTTATCGACTTAAGCAGAAAATAGCCTGGGTAAATATAAAGTGATAGAACAGTGCTCAGGGCCCATGGGAAACTTGTGAACTGAAATTAAATGAGATACCATTAAATCACAGTTGCATCTCTTTCCTTTAACCAAGTTGAGCATGTGGGGAAAAGTACAACAGAGGATCGATGTAATATTTCTGTTTTTCCAGGGACAGAGGACTGAGTAGTTGTCAGTGATTGCAAGGGAGAGGTTACGATGATGGTCTTAACTGGTTTTATAAGGAGAGAGCCCAGGACAGTGTGAAGGCCTGTGGAAAGACAGCACAATCAGTGGGTTTGATGTCCCTGGGTATGCGTCACATTCTTGAGAATGAGGTGTGGCAGGGAAGCCTCATAAGCTTTGCATAGGCTACACTGTTATCCTTTTGTTTAGCTAGTGTTTTATATGGTCTTCTCAAAGTTGTTCCAAATACCTCTCTCTTCAACATTTTTAAATTGAATATATAACTTAAATATTCAGTGTGTTCTACTAGGTCTAAGAACCTCACTTCCATGAAAGAATGCTGCCCAAATTAGAGTACACACAATTTACCTCACAGACTGCAATTCCAACACAGTAAATGAAAGCGATAATTCTGTGCTTCAGGCAAGACCTCATGCGTGTTTGAGTGTGTGTGTGTGTGTGAGTGTGTGTGTGTGAGAGAGAGAGAGAGAGAGAGAGAGAGAGAGAGAGAGAATTTTCTCTCAATGGAAAAGCCTTTGCATTAAGCCACTCTCCTTTTTAATCACTGCAATTCAATGAAACAGACCACAGTAACAAGCAGCTTGTTCCAGGTTTTCAAGATTCAATGCAGACTCCATTTTCAATAATTCACATTTTCCCAGGTGTGCTGGACATTTATTGGAGCTTAATCATTTTCTCTCTTTTATGAAGTTAATTTTCTAATACATTTTTAGTATAAATGAGACTGTGAGAAAGAAATGGCCATTACTCCCTGTCAGAATAAAAGGGGATATTTAAAGATGCATGATTGCAAAGAAGTTGGAACCAGGCATTTGCTACCACAGACAGTTTATTTCAGTAACTATTCATCTTAAGAGATAAATAATTATAGTTAAATGTTAACAAATATTTTTAACATCTATTTTTTTCCAATTATTGTTCTAGACATTGGTGATTCTAAGGTGGGTAAAACAAAAGTCCTGCTTTACAAAATAGTAATAATAGAAAGAATAAGTTATTTAACAATACATTTTTATAATCATCTTACTTTTATAATGACGATGATAAATAAGGTTGTAATTATTATTATCATTATCATTGTCTTTCTTTTAGTGTAGTTGACAGATAAAAGGACTCAAGGGTTGAATTTTGAGGAACATCAATTAGGGTGAAGTTACATCCATAAAAGAGAAAACAAAGGATTGTATAAGCTCTCCCCTCCCACATACATGGAGGATTGTGTTTTCTGTAACCCTTGTGGTTGGGTTGATAATGGGGGGAAGAGTTAGTTGATCTTAACTGTTTCGTTGTAATAGTCCTTCTAGATCCCCACCACCTTGTTTCAGAACAGCATCTTTCTTTGCAGATGGACCGTATCAGCACCACTTCTCGAAAGGCTGTGGGATGTGGGATTGTACTCTTCCACCACCACAGCCTAGTGGAGTAAATTAATCAATTTGGTGCTAAATGGCAGCTGAAGTGATAAATGCCATAAAAGAATTACATAATCTTATATAGCACTGGTCAGAGGACTAATCTTAGTGTTGTCATACCTTTATATGGGGTGAGACAGCCATAATCACATCTCCTTACAGAGGCTATCCACAGAATTCTCTAATAATAATGGAAGGACATTTTGCTTTTGTCTTAGCTGATAGTTACATGGACACTTAGCTCCAATATATATCTATTCTGGGAAGATTATCATGGCTCTTAAAATAAGGCAGAGATTTTTTTCCCCTAAATTTCTTTACTTTCTCTAGTATTCTTAGTGGATTATTCAAGCAAAAAGAAAAAAAAAACAATGGCTAGAAAAGATTTAATTCTCACTGGCATTTGCCATTTAACTATAATGACCTCATTATTGGCACACCTTAGCAGAAACCTGGTGAACTAATTTAGTAGCCAGTTAGCTTCCCAGCAGCCCCAGCTAGAGTGTTCAGATTGCAGGTATGTGTGCCAATTACAACAAAACACTTTAAAATAAGCACAGTAGAGAGTGTTAAGCTACTTAATGTGTCATATTAAGATTGCCTTGTCCTTTATTCTTAAAAAAGTCAGGAAGACAGCTTACAGGAAACAAATTGCTCAGACAGATCTAGGAAGTACATATTGAGATATTTCTCCATATGGAATCTCAGCACTGTGATGGCAGGGAAGGGGCCATAGTAAAGGTAACATATAAATGAAGTCATGTGCCATGGAGCCACACACTGGGTCCTTAGTAATAATGAACCACAGCAGTCCTTTTTGTTAGTTCAAGAATCCTTGGATGATTACAGTTTTGTCAGAAAAAAATAATACTTGAAAGAAAATGGAAAGGCTTGGGAATAAAATAGCCACCCTTTATTGAGGATTACATAAATGCTAGGGTTAAGGATTAAGAATGAATTAAAATTATCTAATTTTACAACAATCCTGCATGATATTATTTTCACCGATATTTATGTCAAATGAAGAATCTTGGTTAAATTTTTTTACCTTACATATATGATATTTAAATATTTTATATCAGTAACCATTTTTGTGCTTTTCCAATGACACACTGTATTAAAACTTTGCAGTTTTGAAATACAGAGGTTAGATTTGAGGGAATGAAGATTGGCAGTCGGGAGACCAGGTATTTCGCTTTTGAAAAAGAGTAGGGAAGAAGGGATGATAGAATCAACTAGAGTAGCAAGCAAAGGGATAAGAAATTATGCATGAAGGGAGTGTGCCAGGAAAAGCCAGAGCTTGGATACTGGCTGGGTAACTGAGATGGAGAAGCAGCGTGGGTGAACCGTTAAATGATGACGTCACCGGTTGACACCTTAACTGGGGAGGAGAAGCATATCTGAGACAAAGCTGGTGAATTCCTTGGTTTAGACTTACATATTTTGAGATGCTGATGAGGCAACTAAATTTTAACACTGTGCCCTAAAGTCATCCCACCAGGTGGTAGAAATCATCATCTAGAGCCATTCTATCACAAAGCTGTACCTCCAGAGCATACCTCTATTCTGGGAGCCAGACCTTATATTTGACTGCCTACTCAATTATTTTGCTCAAAATATTTAGTGTCTTTTGAATTAACTAAGCCTTAATTCAAGGTTAAACTTTCGAATTAAGTTAAAACTGACAACGTAGTCAAGTTTTCCAGTAGAATCACATCTGTGCCTAAACCTCCAGCCTGTTTTGCAGCATTGTTCTTCACCACTGTGATCTGCTGTGTGCCTTTAAGAGTGGCCAGCTCTGGTCACTTTGGCTTGTCACTTTTTCTGCTTGTCTTTCTTTAAACAAATCAACTGGAATATGTTCAGCTGCCCCAACCTTCTTCCCTCCATTCTTCTTTTATCTCATTCTCACCAAAGTGTTCTTCAAGTCTTAGGTTCAGTAAAACTTTTGTGGAAGCTTTGATTAGTTGCCTAGACTTGGTTATCTACTTCCAGCAGTAATATCCTCAAGAGTGCAGTATGATTTTAGCATTTATCACATTTGAATCCTGTGTATTAAACTGTAAGCTCCATGATGGCAAAGAAAAATGTATGTTTTGTTTCCTCTGAATTCCCAATATTTAGCAAAATATCTAACATTTAATATGTACTCAATAAATACTTGTTGAATGAGAAAAGTAAGAGTAAGCCCACAGACCAATTTTATTTATGAACTTAGATGTAAAAAATTAATAATGGATTATCAAATCATATCCAGCAGTATAATAAAAGAATTATTCAACATAACAAAGGAAAACATATATAAATATTAATGCCTACCTTCAGTTTAAAAGTCTTATAAATTATGTAAGTAATAAGAAGGTAAGTGTATCTAAGTGTGATGAAATAAAGTCAAAACTGGTTAAAAAAAAAATCAAACAGTAAATAGGATTAAATAGTGAAATGTTAAAGCCTTTGATTACAGTGAAAGAGCAAGAAAATGTGCACCATCACCACTTTATTCAACATTGTCTTGGAAGGTCTAACTAATACCATGAGGTAAGAAAACAAAATTTGTAATATAAATATAAAAGAAGGGACAAATGTATCTTCATTTGCATTTGATATGATCGTACATGTAGAAAGTTCAGGAACCTTAGTGAAAATAATTTAAATCAAAGGAGAATTTGGTAAGATGAATAGATGTAAGAAAATTGAAAAATACATCAAAAATTATCTAAATTGTAATTATAAATATACTAAACTTATGTCCTGGCCTAGTGTGTTAGAAGAGCCACTCATATGACTTGAAATTAGGATGCAATCTCAGGGCTGCAGAAGATGAGGTTAAATAAATCATTATTATGAATATCGCTTACTGGGTGCTGACTATGAGTCACGCACATGCTAATTGCTTTAAAACTCTTGGCTTGTTCAATCAACATTTTTTGACAGGAATTATCTACCTTTTCATATTAAGATACCAAGCCCTAAAATGTTTAAGCAACTCAACTGCAGTCACAAAACCTGTAAGGCAGAGAACAGGGATGAAGAGGTGACCTCTTGAATCTAATGCACTGTTTGTAATGAATGAGATCCTGTCAGCAGACACTCTGGGGAGGGAAACGTGTTGGCTTTGGAGGCTGCCAGGTTCCCAGGGTTTAGTGCCATGTTCCCAAATTGGCTGGGGGCCAGCTGGGTTCCAATTACTTCTGCTAGACATGTATCTCACCCAACTGGCCTACCTTGGGGCTTATTTTTTTAATATATATTTACACTTTTATTAGAATTCTTCAGAACTGTGAACAACAATTGGGCAACATATCAGGGAAAAAACACACAGAACATCAACATCCTTTAAACTTGCACCACTTACATATTTACATATAAAGTTACTGTATAGTGGCTTCCCTGGTGGTGCAGTGGTTGAGAGTCCGCCTGCCGATGTGGGGGACGCGGGTTTGTGCCCCGGACTGGGAGGATCCCACGTGCCGCGGAGCGGCTGGGCCCGTGAGCCATGGCCGCTGAGCCTGCGCGTCCGGAGCCTGGGCTCCGCAGCAGGAGAGGCCACAGCAGTGAGAAGCCCGCATACCGCAAAAAAAAAAAAAAAACAAACAAAGAAAAAAGAAATAATAAAGTTACTGTGTATATAAAAAATATTTTCAAGGACTCACGGGCTTGGGAATATTCAAAAGACATTACTGCTACATTTCAATATTTACCCAAAAAAGCCACAAAATAATTTCAAACATTAAGCCACTGCAAAGAAACATCGGATGTAAAAAAAAAAAAAATTATAAAAATATAAACTTTCAAGAATATCCAAGACAAAACTCTCAGTGAAGTGCCCCTGAAGTACCTAAACATCTACAACTAAAAACCATTTTTCTTACTATAACCAAAGTCAACAGAAACACAAAGGAAATTTTCAAAGTATGGCAAACAGCGACAACCTCCTACATGACAACAAAACGCCCCAACCTGTTACCTTTGGAAAGGTGCGAGAGCATAGAACTCCAGGGCAAATGGTTACTTCCAGCTAAATGGCCACAGTTCTCTAAATGAAAGCTAAGGGATCTAGAAGGGTCATTCAGGGTCTGACAGGAAAGCATCAGGGCAGTGCTGAGAAGACAGTGTCTTGCAGAGGCATGTCAAGCAAACTCATGTTCTGGCTAGGCCTACAGCCTGCTAAATAGACAAGCAGTATCAGGAGCTGCCTGCCTTCCGGGGGAAAAAGGGCAGAGATAAAAAGAGCAGCAACGTATTTTTCTTGTTTGTTTTACTTTTCGCTTGTTTTCTTCTTTTCCCCGAAGCTCCTTTTATCTGAGGAAATGTCCTAGACCAATCCATATGTTAGTGATTCAGCTGCTCTGGGCTGGTCTTTTCTGGGCTGGGTCAACTAGGCTAAAGTCCAGGCTTTGATTCAGGGTCACATCAGCAACACAGAGCTTCATCACTCTGGGAACATCAGAAATGTACCTCACGTTCTTCTCATGGTAGGAAGGCCAACATGCAGGGATCCCAAGCCAAACACTGGTGAACATTCCATTAGTAAAAGCAAGTCACTTGGATAAGCCCAAAATCAATGAGAGAACATACATCCCACGTGGAGGCACTATGAGGCCACAAGGCAGCACAAAGGATGAAAGGACTGAGAACAGTAATCTAAGCTACCACTCTTAATTCACATAAATGTTGTAGAAATGGAAAAGTGTTCCATAGTTTTGTCCTTCCCAAAATTCAGCCATATCAATTTTACCTACAAGATATTTTTCCATATCTATATACCACCCATATGGTTACTTGCTTTCTGGTTTCCTTTTCACTGGTGGTTTTGCAAGTTTATAGAAATCTATATTTTAAAAGAGCTTTGCATGGCGACTATACTTAACAATACTGTACTGCATATCTGAAAGTTGTTAAGAGAGTAGATCTTAAAAGTTCCCATCACCAGAAAAAAAGTTTGTAACTATGCATGGTGATGGGTGTTAGCTAGACTTATTGTGGGGATCATTTATTTCTCAATGTATACAAATATCAAAGCATCATGATGTACACTTGATAGTAATATAATGTTGTATGTCAATCATACCTCAGCAAAAAATATTTTAAAAAGCTTTGTTTCACCATCTTAAATGAAATAATTTGTTTTACTCACCATTAATACAAGATAATTATAAAAATAAATGATTTCTTTTAAATTATAGCAAGACACTGTGGCTATCAGAAGTGCTGAACCTCTCTTTCTTAAATATGTAATTAGCAAGTGCTATAATAGTATAACATAATAAACCTTTCTCCTTGAAGTCATCAGGAGAATTTAAAAGAAATGAATGATGATGATACCATCATGATTTATTTAATGCTCTGTCTCAGCACCACCTAAAATCAACTCCTGCACTGATAAAACCATCTGATGTACCAAATTTGGGAAACACAGTCCTAGTAAAATCCCTTATTTCCCATTATACACATGGGGAAAATGGTACCCAAACACTGCGAGACAAGACCAAGTTCCCACAAACAATATCAGAGACAGAACTAAAGCATCATGCTTGTCCCAGTGTTGCAGAACACAGCCGATTGTGGCAGTCTGCCTCAAAGTACTTCAGGGATGAGTTAACACTACTTAATGAGGCAAGATTTAGAAAGAAAAGGAGAAACATGAACAGAGTTGATATAGGGGAAGTCGATGAGAGCAGGGTTTTGTTTATGGCTCTGGCACTGATTCACTGTTTATCCCTGAGTAGCTCGATTAATCTTCCTGCATCTGTCTCTTGTTCCCAATTGTAAATGAGAGGTAATGAATGGGCCTTACAGAAATGATAGGAGGGATTAGTAATAAGGTAATGCATGTTCATTGCTCTGAGCTCATTAAGGAAACGGCTCTGTGTACAGATGCAGCATGTTGCTGTGATCAGAAAGGCAACAAATTAGGAGAAAGGATAAAAGGAAGAAAGGAGAGAGGAAAAAGAAGAGGGGTGAAAAAAGAGCAAGTGAAATAAAATGAAATGGCAATGGATTAAGAAAGAGGGAAGGGGAAAGAAAGAAAAGAAAAAATGTGTAATAATGAAAGAAAAATAGATTCAGAAAAAGTAAGACTAAATTTACATGGATCTGAGAGTCTTGGCTGTAATTACCAACTGGAGGAAATAAGTAGATCAGAACATAAAATAGTACAAAAACATGACAGAGACAACCCAAGCTGTGGGTTAAGCCGGTAGTAAGCAGATTTTGTTTCCACCAGCTCCATAGCTATGGGAAAGCCATTTTATGGCCTCTAGCTTTCCTCATCTGTAAAAGGATGATGCTGAAAAGCTTTGAGATATCTTTCAGAGAGACTGTATGAGTACAGGATGTTAAGAAAAGCTGAAGAGAATACTGGCAGAAAGAACATTAGGAGGAAAAGCAAGGAAGACAAACTGTCAGACATGAAGAAGTCATTTTACTTTCTTCAGACTGTAAATAATAATTCTAACCACTTTCAGTGAAGAAAAAAAAATACATTGCCTTTTTGAACCCTAGAGAAAACCAGTCTCTGTCAATTCACTGTCCAAAAACTTTCTGTCAAAAAAGGCAGGCAAAATTATTAGCTCTCTCTTTTTTTCCCCTCTTTCTCTTCGACCTATATAAAAATTAATTTCTTAATCTTTTAGAAACTGATTTTTTTTAATGAAAATATTTCAGTAGCAATGGAAACTGATGCACCAGGAACCTATGGGAAGGAAAAAGGAATTAAAAAAAAGAGAAACAAAGGAAGAAGGACAGAGAGGAAGGAAGCAGAAGGGGGAAGAGAAAGGAGGAAGGAACCCACTTGGTTATGTGTCTCATGCAGATAATCTTCTTTTGAGAAGTGGTACAAGCATGTTTGGCCTTGGCTGGGAGAAAATTCTCTCAAAAAGGAGTTAACTTAGGTAAAGGGAGTAAAAGAAACAGATGCTACCATTTACTACAGTTTTCAGGACTAGATTTCTTATTCCCCTTCACCCTCAAAGTTTGCACCACTTCATATCAGTGTGTTGGGCTTTTCCCTCTTTTCTGCAGACATTTCACAGTTCTAGAGATGAGGGCTACTTTTTACCCTGCGTTAATGACCTGCCCACCAGTTTCAATGTACATGTGGAGCTGTCCCTGTGGCTGAAGTCCTGCTCCTACCTCAGGCCTCCTGGGAAGCCCAGATCTGCCCTGGTTACCTACTTACCTGGTGCTGGTGTTTACTTCCTGCCAGGTCATCAGGAAACACCAGCCCTTAACATCCCCATCCTCCTCAACTATCCACTTGGGTACCTTGGCTGTTTGGCATCAAACTCCTCAGTCCCCATCCCGATTCCAATTACAGTTGACCCCTGAACAGTACCAGTTTAAACAGCGCAGGTCCACTTACAGGCAGATTTTTTCAATACTATAGCACTACATGATCTGCAGTTAGTTGCATCTGCGGATGCAGAACTGATAGGAAGGAACCACATACACAGAAGGCCGACTATAAATTAGACTGGGATTTTCCACTGCAGAGAGCGGGCCCGCCTAATTCCTACCACATTGTTCAAGGGTCAGCTGTGTGTGATTACACATTACCTATCTTTCTACACTTCAGGTACCGTGTTTTTCCTGCCAAACTGCCTGAAGACCAGGCAATAGCTCACCTCATAACACTGGAGAAACCGAGGCTCACTCATGGAACTATGCAGCTTGGACAGCCCTTCAAGAGAGAACTAGTCATTCAACGGCGAGGGTGCTGGAAGCTGATAGCCTCCAGCAGCAGAGCCTTTGGGGTCCCTTGCAATGTTTGACAAGGGCCAAGACATCAGGATGGAGAAGGGAGGATTCACTGACTTGGGGACACTCCCTTAGGATATCTCACTTAATACACTGACGAGGATTCCAGGGCTTAGTAGAAACTATCTGTTAAAATCGTCCCTTGAGGCCTGGGAAAGTGATAGCCCAAGGTGAGTGAAGTTGAAATCCCCGAATTTCTATAGCAGATGGTTCAGGAAGGGATTAATGGCTGAGAAAATTCAGCATTTTCAAGTGTATGTTATGTGATGACATCAAATGACCTCCCCCTGCCCCCAGCACGGTGGGGAAACCCAGAAGACTCATCCAGAAGGTGCTGGTGAGAGAAGCCCTAGAGTCCCTGAGAATTGCAGTGGTAGCCTTGCCCTGCAGGCCAGAGCTAACGGTGGGAGGGGTAGTCACAGAGCTGGGTTCATTGATAAAAACGAGGATGATGGTACCATGAAGCAACAGAGGTCAGGTGGAAGTAGTTAACCAGAAGTGCAGGAGAGGCCAGAGTGGCAGCCAGGTAGGCTTAGTCTGAAGAGCACTGTGGAGATGATTAATGACATATAGCATCCTTAGAAACAAAATAGAGGCAAAGCAGACAGGCAGACAACGAGGGTACTGCTTATCATATATACTAATAATTGTGTTCAAAGAACAGAACAGCAAGAGGACAAAGGAAGTTACCCTAATAAAAAGTAAAGATCAACTGCCCAAATCCCAGACCTGAAAACATACAAATAGACAGTCAACAAACTCAAAATTTATTCATTGAAAAATCTAATTTGGCTGTACCCTGGCAAGACTAAGTAAAAGAAAAACAGTATCAATATTCAGAATGCAAAATGATACATCAGTACAGATCCTACATGTAAGAAACGTAATAAGAATATTGTTTAATAATAATTTCATGGCAGTATGTTGAAGTTTAAATAAAAATACAAATTCCTATACAAAAGAACGTAAAATTGACACAGGAACTAACAGAATATCTAGTCTGAAATCTATTAATAATAGTAAATCTTGACTACTCTTCCCCAAACAAAATCACTCCTGTCCTGAATGCTGTCAGGAATAAATATTTCTAAACATTTTAAAAAGAAAGAAATCCAATCTTACATAAACTCTTTGAGAAAAAGTGGAACAGACTGAAATCATTTTATGATGCAACATAACGTTGATACCAAAATATGACAAGGATGCTACGATGTGGAAACTTACAGGCCAATCTTTTTTATGACTACAGATGACATACTCTTTAATAAAACATCAGCAGGCTGAATTCAGGGATACACAAGCAAAATATATAATAAAACACAAACCGCATTTATTCCAGTAATTAAGTTTGGTTACCATAGGGAATCAAGGTAATTCTCCACATTAATAAAAATAAGGAGAAAAATTATTTGATACTCTCAACACAAACACAAGAAATTGTATTAAAATTCAACACCCATTCGTAGCATTGCTATCTGATCAGATACCCCTATTATTTCTTCAGTGAATAACAGACATTTATGGAGTAACAAGTCTATCTACTAAAACTATATGTAGAGAAGCCACGATAATCAAGGTGTTGAAAATGCTACTTGGACTGTTCATTTGTGGTGGTGTCAGTTTTAGATGTCAGAGTGGACTTGCTGTCCATAACCACTGCAATTTATCCTAGCGGCTATATTTGTTTGAGACTCAGTTTCCCATGCCCCTCATTCCAGGAGAGTATCTAATGTCAGGATCTGGATCATTCTTGTAAGTCTTTACCCTACGGTAATTAAAAAGATTATTTATTCCCAAGTATTGGAGCATATTGCTTATTTTGTAATCTGTAACTTAAATATCACATGTGTCTCCTATCCCCACAAACTTTACACACCAGAGAACAGAACAGTGATTTTTTTTCTAAGTCTTTAGTGGACTGGAAGCCAACAATGACATTATTTAGAAAGTGAATTATTGCTCTATATAGGAATTTCTGGCCTCAGAGAATTGGTTCCTGAATCACTTCGTTTTAATTGTGAGCTATTCCTTAGAGATTTTCTAGTGAAACCTTCTTATTTTACAGATGAGGAAATTGAAGTTAGGTGATATTATCAAGCAGGATTAATTAAGCCTGGAGGACTTAGAAAATCTTGGCTTCTTCTAATAATGTTTTCTCTATGCAACAGATGATCTTCTCTATTTCTCACTGAATTAGCAGAAAAGGTAATTATAAGATAAATCTCACCTTTGAAACCTCAAATAAAACAAGAGTAAATTAAAACACATGAAACATTCTAAGACTTCTCCTATTTGCTTAGTATTTAATAATTGCCTAATTAATGAATACAAAATAATTGCTTCAAGCTAAACGGTGGAATGATTAAAGGGTGCTCTAGGGATTAAAAAAAAAAAAAACCACAAACCCAAGCTGAGATAGGCCATATAGGATGTAAGAAATGTGGATACTCTAGAGGAAAAATGGTGCTTTAGGATGAAAGATACGTAGTTTTTCTGACTGGGATCATATCTTGACACATGATTACTCATCCCAAAGTTAAAACGAGAGCACCAATGAAAAGAAAGAAGTCTGGTTTATGAAAATATAATCTTTTCTTTTACCGATTCAAAAACCATTTCTTGGCAAAAGCAGAGGAAAAGCACAAGCAAATACATACTGGAATAAGAGAGAATGAAAAATTCAGCAAATACCAAGATAACTGGAGTTTGGAAGCAGCCTTTAATGAAGTTCAAAGTAATGAGGTGAGAGGCATACTTAGAGATCTGATGAGGGAGGTTTCTGTGGCAGTCATTAGGCGGCTACTTCTTCTCTTCTGAACACATACTGGGATTGTTTTCTGACTAATATTGGCGAACAGAAGTGACATTTGAGGATTCCTGGCCAGAGTATGTGATTTCTGGTTTGAGAACTTCCAGAACTCTCTTTTCCCTCTGGTCATCAACAACATTCAAGATGGTGGTTGTTCTGTTAGCCACCATCCTAAGTAAATATATTAAGTAAAGATCCCCTGTGACCCATGATGCGTAAGTTACATTAGTGAAAACTAAAACTTTGCTGTTCTAAAGTTTTGATTTGGGGAGTGGTTGTTACCAAGCGTAACCTCATTTGCCTGTTATAGTCTCATAAGAAATTTCAGAATTTGGGTCTGTATACTGTCCATGGACGAGTTTAGTTATCCCTGAACCACGATGCGGTGGGCAATTATGTGCCTATCAGGTACCCCTTCAGGGAAGAACTTGTCACAGCAACAGGCTGCATCTATCAGCTGCTTGAAGAGATTGTTTTAGCTGCAGATAAACACCACAGGCATGCTCACCTCTCTGCAGCAACTCACACCTAATGGCTCACTGCGATGGGGTCTAAAGACTTGGACACTTCAGGCTTATTCTAGAAAACGGTGCTGAGCCAGTTTCGCTCCAGCCCTGCCCGCGGAGCGGGCTGAAGCTGTTCTCAGGCTTACGTCATAGCTCAACTTCTCGCCCTGCCCAAACCGCTTCCTTCCCCTTCCTTCTACAGGTGGACACCAAAATGAGTGATGGAATTCTCCAGAAATGAGCACTTGCCAATGCCAACGCCCCCACTCCCCCCCAGAGGACATGAGACCCGCCTCTGACCGGCCTGGGTGGCTCAAGCTCTCCCGAGACCCCTGGACGATTTGAAAACCAAGTGGCATCTCCAGGCCAAAGTCTGGCCGACTTGAACAAGCCTTGGAGGACTACGTTAACTCTCATTCCTTCTAGAAAAGACCCACCCTGCCGGGAGCGCGGCCCTGGAACCAAGCCTGGTTCCCGCTCTGAGGAGCCGCGGGGACCCCCCGGCCGGCCCAGGACGCTTCTGGTCCCGGCAACAGCGTCCCGTGGCGCGACCCTCGGGAGGCTGAGGCCCCGGCCCCAGGTACTCGAAGGCACAGCTGGGACTGGGATGGGCGCCCACCCCGCCAGACCAGGGTTTCCCTTCCCCGACGCCGCGCAGCCGAGGGTACCAACCTGGGCGGAGAGCGGCCCGAGGAGGCGGACGACCGAACGCTGACGTTTGCGGTGCGGCGGGCGGGCCGCGCGGGACTCACCCCGGAGCGGCGGCGCCTCCCCTTCCGCGGAGACCCTCTCGGCGGCGATCCGGCACTACTCCTCCTGCGGCCCGGGCGGTCTGGGCCGGCGCCAATGGGGCTGAGGGAGCTTCCGGCGTGGGGCCGCGGGGGCGGGGCGGGCGGCCTGGGACGTCCGGGTTTACGAAACGGCCTGCAGCTGAGGCTGGACCCGCTCCCGGCACGGCTCGTAGGCGCAGGCGCCCCTCAGCCCGCAGGAGGCCGCCCAAGGCGACGCGGCGGCGCCGGTTCCCCGGGAGCTCCCGGCGGGCGGGAGGGAGGCCCCGGGGCGGGCCTACTCCGCGTGTCCTGGCCCGGGCCTTCGTGGACGAGCTGCAAGGCGGCCCGAACGACGTGGACGCGATGCAAAAGGAGACCCTGCGTCTCAAGAGCCGGCCGAGGCGCTGCGGGAGGCGCTGGAGGCGGGTCGGGGTCGGTGTGAGGGGCTTGAGTTGAGAGGCCCGCGCAAAAGAGAAACTCGAACTGGCCGAGAGCAGGTGGTCCAGGCCCGGAGCCAGGCCTCCGGAAGGCCTTGACCTTCCACGTGAGCCCAAGGAAGAGCAGAGGGGCATCCACTCACCGGAGGAGAACGTTGAACAAAAGACAAAAGAAAACGAGGAACGAACTGACCCGCATCTGTGACAACCTCCTTTCCAAGATGGAGCAGATCTGACGTGGAGTCCCCGACCTGCTCAGCCTCCCTCCTGTCTGTCCGGCTCGGTCTGCTGGAAGGTTTCATGCTCTTCCTGCTCTTCGCCTCGAGTCGTTTTCAAATTCGATTGCCTTGAAAAGAAGACTAAAAATGTTGTCTTTAAAGTTTAAGAAAAAAAAAAGTCACCACCTGGTAAATGTGCTGCATGATTAACTCTGTCTCAGAGAATAAAGGCAGGGAACGTCGGTGCTAGGAGTCTAGACCACAGGCAGGAAGATGGGGTGTAGTAGATACATCCCTCATCGCTTGGCTGGCAGTGAGGACTCCATCGGAGTGGTAGGGGGAGCACGTTCCGTCCCTCGGTACCGAGGTGGTCCAGTTGCTCAGACTCTCACTGGTCATTAATTGGGATATTCTTATATCTGTAGGAGCACATGCGCTCCTTGATACAGTGTTTCAGCCATTGGAGAATTTGGGGAGAAATAGTAGCAAGGAAAGCAGACCTGGATGGCTGTTTGGAGACTTCATGAATGATCATGAATGAGGAAAGATAAAAAACAAAAGACAGCAAGGGAGAGGCTGAAAGCCATGAGTGAAAGCCATAGGGTCTCCTTTGTACCATGAAAATAAGCTCTTCTGCATTGGAAGTTTAGAGAAGCCAAAGACAAGTACTGGCACTCAGTTTTCAGATAACCGAGTGCCAAAGGATGTTTTATTACCAACCAAGGCACAAGCCAAGGACCCTGATTGAGAAAGAATGAAACTTTTAACATTTGAGATGGGGACATATGGATTCTATGACCTTAGGATCTTGAATTCCCAGATTCACCTGAAGTGTATGAGTCGTCTGAAGTGGTCCACCATGTCCTATTAAGAGTGAGTACCCTACTGTTTTTTTTAAGATAATTAAGATGTTTCTGTCCTTCGATACAACCCTCTATCCAGGAGCTGCCCCCACTTTTCCTGCAGGATACTAAGTCTCTACCTAGTCTTAAACCACTGAATAATCCAGCCAGGAGCATATTGGGTCTGTTACTAGAAGAAAGGGACTATATCCCCAAGGAGCTGTAAGACATTGACAGCAGCTAGAAGGTGTATGCATAGAAGGCATATGGACTCTGAGGGTGGTTATTATAGGGGAATAGGAAGCAGTATTGGATAATGGAGAGTTTTTTGTTTGTTTGTTTTTTAATTTTGGAGCATTCTTCCAAGATAGAAGTTTTAATACTCTGGCAAAGACCCTAGGAGATGGTTCAAACTTGATACTAGGCTGGTTCTTAGGAGCACTTGAAAAACAATGGCTCATGTTATATGAAATTTAAATATCTGAATTGCCAGGGCAGACAGTAGAAGAAGGATTTAAAAGTCCCAGGGAGGTGGTCACACCCTACCTGGAGTGTCCTGTGTTGTTGGACGAGTGGCATGGGTATAAGATGCCCAGCCTTTTTGGCTCGATATGGGATGTTTGCTGAGCCATTTTGTTCCTGAGCTCTTCCTAGGGTTAGACAGTGTCTTTGTTGGGACCTCATAGAAACTCAACATTTCCCTTTGCTCTATCCACTCCCTTCTTATCCTTTCCAAAGGAATTGATCCCATTTGCGCTCCATCATAGATGCACTGCGTGCTAATCTACGTATTAGCACTGTAGAAGCCAGTTTGTGATGCATGATTACAAGCATCTGGAGACAAATTTGTGGGCAAGTGAGTTGCTGAGCACCAACTGCTTGCCAATCACCGTTCTGACATTCATTTTATTGAATTACTTATCATCATCTCCATTTTACAAATGAAAATATTGTTTCAGATTATGACTCGTTCACGATTGTTTAATAAGTTATGCAGTTAAGTCTCATGTTTCCATTGTAGAAGCTTTTTCTTGCCATATTGTTGTCTATAAAATGGTTTCTTCCAAAAAGATCTTCAGAAACCTACTGGTTACACAAAGTTTCAATGAGATAAGCATCAAGAGAACAGGCTTAGGGACACCCATCCTGCTCAAGCCAAAGTAAAGCCACCTTTATCCATTTTAACACTGATTCAAATAAGATTTTGTCCAAAGGAGATGCTACTGCTACAAAAAAGAAAGGAAATCACTGCCCTATTATGACAATACAATTAACTGAGCTTAGCAGAAGCTTCAAAATTGAAAATGAATTATCTTGAATATTTTACACGCACGCACACACACACACACAAACACACACAGACAACCCCATTGTGACTATTAGGGCACTTAGAATTTCAGATCACAAAATGATGTTTCCTAACACCTTTCTTTATCTTCCCTTTAGTTAATTTTATCATTGTTATTTTTACCATGGTTAATTTTACCAGGATTATTGTACCATATGATCTTGGTAATTACAATGTACATAACAATAAAATCGCTAACTTTGCTATAATGTTTATGGGTATAAACATACTGTGAGAAAACAAATAATTTTGAAATTCAAAAGGCTTAAGGATATAAATATTGAACTGGAATATAAAACGTCTGAAATCATTTCAGTTTGGGGGGGGTACATTTAAGGCCAATGTTACAAAGATAATTATGTACACAAAAGATTTATAGGATACCTGGGCATCAATTATTTTATGAAGAATGATAATCATACCTTAAAATTATATTGTGACGCTCAAAATATTCCAAATTTTATTTTCAGTAATATTGATTTCCACTTTATCAATATAAAACTCTTTCAAATGTTTAAATTTATGTGTCACTGGTTGCTTTTATATATTATGCAGTATTTTAATATCACAGTCCAAAATAAAATCAACCAAAATGGAACAGAACAACAAAACATAGAGAGATAGGTCAACTCAGTGACCAACAATGATATTAAACACATTTGAACAACCAGATGCCCACATGAGCAATTTTTATTTTCTTCACAAAATAGAAATAACAGTAAATCTTTAGTGTGACAACTGAAGCACTGTTGTCATGAGAAAGAAATCCCATTTTCAATATTTCAAAAATACAGTTCATTTATCTTTATATATTTTGTAAAGCTTCTTTTGAGAAAACAGAGTATCATAAAAAAAGATACTAACTGTAAAGTCCCAAAACTTAAATTTCAGCAAACTTCAAGATTTCATGCCTCTGAATTAGAAGTCCAAATATTTAAGCAATATAATCTTTAAGGTTCAACTTGAGAGAGGTATCCACCTCCAGTAACTGACCAGCAAGATTATATTACAAGTATAGCTAGTAGTTATCCAAATATATGAGCAGTGTTGAGATTATATTCTATGAAGAAAGGGAGTCAATGTGAGTTTGGAAGATAGCTTATAAGAGATGTGTGCTGGCAAGAAAGGAAAAGATACTGAGATGGAGATGGGGGTGGGGTGGGAGAGATCTCAGGAATTTCTCCTTAAAACCCAGAGAAATCTAGAATCCATGCTAGATCATGACCATTACCTTCCTGTCTACTACGTCTCTTTTGTTAAATACTGCAATAGCTTCCTAACTTTTCCAGGATCCACTCTTAATTCTCAATTGATTCTCAACAGAGGCAGAGTGATTTTTTAAAAATGCAAACATAGTTGTGACATTTATTTCCTTAAAACGTTTGAAGGGCTCCCCATTGCTCCTTATCACAATGGCCACAATCCTTAGTTTGGCCTTTTGAGTAATGTGAACTTTTCAAGCCTCATCTGCTTATATGCATTCCTCCTTGCTCACTTTGTGTTGTCAGGCCGACTTTCCTCAGTTTTTACAAACTGGCTGTGCAATTCCCTCTGTCTCTCTCTCCGAATTTATCAACTCCTACTCATCTTCATATCTCAGTTCAACTCTTAAATTCTTCCAGAAGGCCCTCCATGATGCCTACAGACCAGATCTGATTTCTGATATGCACTGTCCACTTTTGATTTTTTAAAAAATTTATAATACTTTTTTTTATTACAACGTTTTGTATGTCTGATTAACATCAGACTCTACCAGTAAACTATAGACTCTGTGAAGGCAGACTTTATGTCTATTTTATTCCCTTTCTGGTTTCTATATCAAGCACTGCAAACCTCAATAAATGTTTGGGTGATTGTGTGAATGATTAAGTAAATAAGTAATTGATTCTTATTGGTTATCTGTTGGGTCCAATACAATCCTTGTTCATATAGAAGGGTTAGGTTAATCTAATTATGAACTTACTTTCTGTTCCTAGGAGTAAAGTTCAAAGTAGAGTCCCTCAACAACAACAACAAAAAAGTTAAAATAGAGAGAGGAACTCTTGACCCAAGGAACAATCCAGAGCCACACCTTGTATGAGTCCATGGTAGATCATACATGGTCTATGTATACGGTATCCCCTGGAATGGAGGAGCCATACCCAACGCTCCTGGAGAACACAGCCCTGACTCTATGAACTGGTAAAATACTAGCAACCTTTAATGCTACTTCCTGCCTTCTCTGGGCCAAATTTAAAAGAAAAAGTAAAAGCAGAGATGGAGGAAAGAAGAGAACACTTAGCTAAAGAGGAAGGGTTCAATTTTACAGCATATTCCAATCCAGATGGATGTAGTGCAGCTAACAGTAGAGAAAAGGTGGAGTATTTTTTTAAGTTGCCTGCAGGTCCTTGAGGAGTCATATGCTCATATTTTAAACATGAATTCAATCCGTGTGGTTATAATTACATTTTGTCAGCTGGATTTATAGTTAAGACACTCAGGCTGGAACTAATTTAGGGGGATGTCTAGTGGCCAAAGAAATAAAATTTTGTTATAAATTGGTATCTTCTTTGGGTGCCCCAACCCACAAATGGAGTTTCAGGGACCTCTACAAGGCTATACCAATAAGAGGGTAATAGGTCTAGGTATAGAAAGGATTCATGTGGGTCAAGGTATTTGGGTTTTATACATACTTCAAAATATCCATATTATTAAGACATTAGATGGATAAGCTAATACATTAAAATGAAAACAAATTCTATATTAATGTTTATCATCATCATCACCATTATCATTTTCATTATTGTAAAACATATTTCTGTAACTTATACCAGAATGTACTACCATTTAATAGTTTGGGCAGGAGGCGGGGGACAGTTGCCTTGATAAAAGACTGAAAGCAAGACAAAGCTGGTTTAAAGGTTTGGGGACACATTTTTGTTTCCCTAGCCCCTGCCAGAATCATAGGTGCGGGCAATTCAGCATATCAAACTGCATCCCAAATATAACAGTCCCAAGAAGATTAGTGTAGGATATGAACCATTCCCAGTTTAAATATTACCCTCCTACCTTTTCCCTCCCACAGCTGGAAAAAAAACCTGAATTCCAAAACAATTCTCAGGGCTATTAGTAACAATTTTTGAAATGGTATCTTTCTGAGAAAAAAATACAAAGATCTTGTTATATCTTTAAGAACAATAGTTAAAAGTCACAAATGGTTTTATTCATCTTTATTTTTTCCCCATAATAGAGGAAAGAAAGTAATTTACTATATGGTAGGTGTTAGGGAGGCTTTAAGATGATAATGAGGCGTTTGAAGTGGGTCTCCTGGAATAGCTCTACATGTAATATTGCATTTTGTCCTCCTGACTATCCAATAAAGTAGATTATACTCTGTCTCCATTCTATAGATAAGAAATTTACCTGTGCTCACTCACAACATAGAGTAAGCAGGATTCAAAAACAAGTGCTCACATTCTTAGGCACTGTTTCAAGAATAATCTCTCCTATTACCAAGGATATTAATTAGTAGAAATTAAATGTGTTATGCCAGTAACAATGTCAGGGCTTTAAGATAAACAAATGAGATAAAGAAAAATGATTGCAGCCACAAGAATGAGGTGAGAGAGGGACAGATAGGGACCCGAAACCAGTGAGGCCGAGACTGCCTAGGACTAGACTGTGAAGGCTCCACTCCCAGGAACCCCAGTGTACAAAGGCTCCATCTCTAGTCAATTATATTGTAAGTAGAGAAGTAACATATGAATTTGGAGGATAGGAAATAAAGAGCAAAGAGTGGAAGAAGAGGGCCATGAGAGGAGTTTGGGAGAGGTTGTGTTTGGGGTGTGATAGAGCATGAGATCAGAAGACATCAACCTGAGTAATAATTGAAAGGCAAGACATGGGCTTGAGAAAAATAAGAAGATAGTCTATGGAGGTCGACTGCTGAGAAGTTCTTGGAGACCACAGAATTTAAGATCCCCCTTATCCTTGTATTAGCATTTCTTCACCTGTTCTGTTAATTCATGAGTGAAAACTCCATTATTGGGAGACAATAAGGCAAAAAGAATTTATGCCTCTCAAAAGATGGAAATGAATGAAATGTGCAGTTGCTAATCCTTACAACAGTGTTTAGGGTCATCTATAAACTCACCAGCTGGTATGTTTAATGCCTCAATGAAAATTTCTCCTGTTTCTTCACTCTCAAATTAGTTCTAATTGATATATGGAATTTATTTAATTTATTGAGGTTTTATAAAATCTTGGCACTCTGCTAAGTATTTTTACAGAAATCATTCTTTTTGTTTTTTTTTTTAATTTCTTGCCACATTTTTTTAAAATTTATTTATTTATTTTTGGCTGTGTTGGGTCTTCGCTTCTGTGCGAGGGCTTTCTCCAGTTGCAGCGAGTGGGGGCCACTCTTCATTGCGGTGCGCAGGCCTCTCACTGTCACGGCCTCTCCCGTTGTGGAGCACAGGCTCCAGACGCACAGGCTCAGTAGTTGTGGCTCACGGGCTTAGTTGCTCCGCGGCATGTGGGATTTTCCCAGACCAGGGCTCGAACCCGTGTCCCCTGCATCAGCAGGCAGATTCTTAACCACTGCGCCATCAGGGAAGCCCCAGAAATCATTCTTGCCTTCATTTATTCATTAAAAAATTTGATTACCACCAATACTGTAGACATTGTAATGATTCCAAAGATGCAGAAAAGAGTGGCCGGGTGTTTTATCCCTTGATGTTTTTGCTCCTGCTGCTCTTTCTATGAGGACCATTTATCTTCTCTCTCAGATAAGCAAGCACCTACTTGTCTTTCAAGACTCAGCTCAAACATCACTATGTGATTATGTGATTGGATCTTTCTAATGTACTATAACTACATAAGGGCAATATCCTTGTCTGATTTATTTTCTATTCCAAACACTAAGAAAACTATCTGAAAGCAAGTTATTGTAAAGAAATATTACTTGAATTACATATAAAATGAACATATAAATGAATAAGAGAGGTAGATGTTGTTTGGGTGGTTTAGTACTAGCATAGAGAACAGATGATTTCATCATACTGTGGTATGAGCACAAACTGATAAGAAAGAACAAAGAAGTAAGAACAAATCAATATAATACAATGGAAGGGGCACTTGAGTCCAATGGATTGGTAAGAGAAAACTTCTCAGAGGATGTCATTTTAGCCATGAGATGTGATGGAAAATCAGCAGTTAAGTGGGGAAATAAGGGTGAAGGAGTAACTGAGCAGAGAAGTAACTTTTAAAGGTTTTCCTTGCTAATATTTTGGGTACTCCAGGACTTCTCTGACTGTAAGTCTGTTTTTTTTTTATGTTATTACTCTGCCCTACCTCCAAATCAACCACCCCTAGGTTAGATGAAGAATAGCTACATTTATTGAGAACCCCAACTATATCCCAGATAAAACATATGTATATAGAGATTATATAGATAAATAACTGAAAGATGATAGATGATTAGATAAATATATATGCAAATGATAGATCAGATAAATACATATATTCTAGATGCATAAAAAGACAATTCATTTTAATTCATATGTTAATTTACATTTAGTAGTCATAGGCTCAGAAAGGATAAGGTCTTTGACCAGACTCCTACAGTTGGTAATGTGATCTCCCTGAAGGTTTATGGCTTTGTATTAATTACAACAAATCTTGGAAACAGATATGCTTATACATTTAAAATACATTCTAAAATCCAAATTGAATTCATACTCTGGAAAACACATTTTATTAACTTCTAAACCTGACAGCTTATAAAAATAACTTTATTTCAGCCTCACCAATCCTTTATCTGCATCATTAAAAAGCATGAGGTAGTCTTACAATATTTCTTAGATATTGTAATAAACTTTCAAATTTTTTGTTATTGAGGCTCAGAGTAAATATTTTCTAACATCCAACTGTACAGTTATCTGAACTGACTACAAATGTCATATAGGGGGCTTCCCTGGTGGCGCAGTGCTTGAGAGTCCGCCTGCCGATGCAGGAGACGCGGGTTCGTGCCCCGTTTCGGGAAGATCCCACATGCCGCGGAGCGGCTGGGCCCGTGAGCCATGGCCACTGAGCCTGCGCGTCCGGAGCCTGTGCTCCGCAAATGGGAGAGGCCACAACAGTGAGAGGCCCGCCTAACGCAAGGAAAAAAAAAAAAAAAAAAAAAAAATGTCATATAAAGGCCACACAACTTCTTTAACCTCTTATATGTTGTGGACTCAAATAAAAGCAAGAAGGCATCAAGAGGACATTCTTATTGGCCTATATCAAGAAGTACTATAATAAAGAAGAAACCTAATTTGTCCAGGCAAGTGGCCTAAATCCACAGAATTTTATGTATCTCTTTAGTACTTTGGAAAATGAGAAGAATAAATTAACACTCAATAAGATTGATAGTATGCTGAGGAACAACAAGGAATGGCATTTAATAAGAACGCCATGTCCCTAAGATGAAAAGCAATATGAAAACACTAAGTCCAATTTTCATTAGGCTACAATTTTTAGTTTTTAGATGAACAGTTTGAAGAAAATGATATATAATTAGAGTTTTCAGAAATATGCAAATAAAACAATGGCATTAGATTAAAAAACTCAGAAAAAATTCAACTATGCATTTGGAAGAGATATTTCTAGAGGACAAGTAGAAGTCAAGAAAAATGCTTAAGGAGATGTACTGTAGTAGAATAAACTGATGGTCTGTTGACTTTATCAGACAGTATTGAACTTATCAAATAGCATAAATTAGGAATTAAGAAATCAGATCTACTGCTATGGCCATTGCACTTCACCGGAAAATAGATTTCCTTATATTTAGGTATATTGTCACGAGGTAACTCAGTTTCTCTTGGGAAAATAGTTGAAGAAAATGCAAAGGAGAAATTCTCTTTTTTTATATACTGGATAAGTCAATGGAAAATGATCAGGTTTCAAAGCTACAATGATATCCTGACTTGGTTATGAATCACCATTATGTAAAGTTATAACTGGGATATGAGCTCACTGGTAGGAGTGAAAGAAGAATTATAATCCATAGTCTACTCTGAATTTTTTAAATTCATTTTATTTTTATTTTTTTGCTTTTAGTAACTTTATTCATAATAGCCCAAACGCAAAATAACTCAGATGTCTGTCACCAGGAGAATGGCAATCGACCGTGATAAATATGTATATTAGAATATTATTAAAGTCACTCAGCCGCTTGTTGGCTGAGCAGAGATAAAATGTGCATTTATTTACTCCACTTCTCATCTCTCCTCAGTCCCACAAGATGATTTTTCCAAGTCTCATCCAAATCTCTATGTACTTTTCAGTAAAGAAAACCCTATGACCAAGACATGGGAGCTCCAAGACTTCCTCTTTTAAAACTCTTCCTTCCTTCTCTCAAAGGGAAGTCCCCATCGTTTTATTCACTATAGCCTCTAAGAACCTGCCACCTTGCATCTGGTTCATGAAACTTGGATCTAACCATTGCCATAACTGATGGTGAAACCAACGCTGCTCTCAGCAGGAGAGGACCTGAGCATTCAGGTGCCCTGATATTCCTGGGCCCTGGTTTTACCTAAGAACTTTTACCTATTTTTTTTCATTTTTTTTTTTTTTGTGCATTATAAATGGTATTTTTAAAATCTTCACTTACTAATCATTCATTGGTAATATGTGAGAATGGAATCTAGTTTTGTTATGTTAACCTTGAATCCTATAATCTTGCTATATACACTTATTAGTTCCAGGACTTTTGTTGTTGTTTTTGTTATTGACTCTGGGATTTTCTTTTTTTTTTCCTTAAAACTAAGAAAAATATATGATTTCACAACATGGTATCTATGGTATCAAATTAGGAGTACTGTCACTATCAATTAATATAACTGGTTGGGCAATACTTGGGCTTTTTTTTCTTTGAATTTTATTTTATTTATTTTTTTATACAGCATGTTCTTATTAGTCATCTATTTTAAACACATCAGTGTATACATGTCAATCCCAATCTCCCAATTCATCCCACCCCCACCCCACCCGCCCCACTGCTGCTTTCACTCCTTGGTGTCCATACGCTTGTTCTCTACGTCTGTGTCTCAATTTCTGCCCTGCAAACCTGTTCATCTGTACCATTATTCTAGGTTCCACATATATGCGTTAATATGCGATATTTGTTTTTCTCTTTCTGACTTACTTCACTCTACATGACAGTCTCTAGATCCATCCACGTATCTACAAATGACCCAATTTCGTTCCTTTTTATGGCTAATATTCCATTTTATATATGTACCACATCTTCTTTATCCATTCATCTGTCAATGGGCATTTAGGTTGCTTCCATCACCTGGCTATTGTAAATAGTGCTGCCATGAACATTGAGGTGCATGTGTCTTTTTGAATTATGGTTTTCTCTGGGTATATGCCCAGTAGTAGGATTGCTGGGTCATATGGTAATGCTATTTTTAGTTTTTTAAGGAACCTCCATACTGTTCTCCATAGTGGCTTTATCAACTTACATTCCCACCAACAGTGCAAGAGGGTTCCATTTTCTCCACACCCTCTCCAAGCATTTGTTCTTTGTAGATTTTCTTATGATGCCCATTCTAACTGGTGTGAGGTGATGCCTCATTGTAGTTTTCATTTGCATTTCTCTAATAATTAGTGACGTAGAGCGGCTTTTCATGTGCTTCTTGGCCATCTGTATGTCCTCTTTGGAGAAATGTCTGTTTAGGTCTTCTGCCCGTTTTAGGATTGGATTGTTTGGTTTTTTTAATATTGAGCTGCATGAGCTGTTTATATATTTTGGAGATTAATACTTTGTCCGTTGATTCGTTTGCAAATATTTTTCCCATTCTGAGGGTTGTCTTTTTGTCTTGTTTGTAGTTTCCCTTGCTTTGCAAAAGCTTTGAAGTTTCATTAGGTCCCATTTGCTTATATTTGTTTTTATTTCCATTACTCTAGGAGGTGGGTCAAAAAAGATCTTGCTATGATTTATGTCAAAGATTGTTCTTCCTATGTTTCCCTCTAAGAGTTTTATGGTGTCTGGTCTTACATTTAGATCTCTAATCCATTTTGAGTTTATTTTTGTGTATGGTGTTAGGGAGTGTTCTAATTTTATACTTTTACATGTAGCTGTCCAGTTTTCCCAGCACCACTTATTGAAAAGACTGTCCTTTCTCCATAATATATCCTTGCCTCCTTTGTCATAAATTAGTTGACCATAGGTGTGTGGGTTTATCTCTGGGCTTTCTATCCTGTTCCATTGACCTATATGTCTGTTTTTGTGCCAGTACCATATTGTCTTGATTACTGTAGCTTTGTAGTATAGTCTGAAGTCCAGGAGCCTGATTCCTTCAGCTTCGTTTTTCTTTCTCAAGATTGCTTTGGCTATTCGGGGTCTTTTGTGTCTCTATACAAATTGTGAAATTTTTTGTTCTAGTTCTGTTAAAAATGCCATTGGTAGTTTGATTGGGAGTGCAATGAATCTGTAGATTGCTTTGTGTTGTATAGTCATTTTCACAATGTTGATTCTTCCAATCCAAGAACATGGTATATCTCTCCATCTGTTGGTATCATCTTTAATTTCTTTCAAAAGTGTCTTATAGTTTTCTGCATACAAGTCTTTTGTCTCCCTAGGTAGGTTTATTCCTAGGTATTTTATTCTCCTTGTTGCAGTGGTAAATGGGAGTGTTTCCTTAATTTCCCTTTCAGATTTTTCATCATTAATGTATAGGAATGCCAGAGATTTCTGTGCATTAATTTTGTATCCTGCAACTTTACCGAATTCATTGATTAGCTCTAGTAGTTTTCTGGTGGCATCTTTAGGATTTTCTATGTATAGTATCATGTCATCTGCAAACAGTGACAGTTTTACTTCTTCTTTTCCAATTTGTATTCCTTTTATTTCTTCTCTGATTGCCATGGCTAGGACTTCCAAAACTATATTGAATAACAGTGGAGATAGTAGACATCCTTGTCTTGTTCCTGATCTTAGAGGAAATGCTTTCAGTTTTTCATCACTGAGAATGATGTTTGCTGTGGGTTTGTCATATATGACCTTTATTATGTTGAGGTAGGTTCCCTCTATGCCCACTTTCTGGATAGTTTTGATCATAAATGGGTGTTGAATTTTGTCAAAAGCTTTTTCTGCATCTATTGAGATGATCATATGGTTTTTCTTCTTCAGTTTGTTAGTATGGTGGATCACATTGATTCATTTGCGTATATTGAAGAATCCTTGCATCCCTGGGATAAATCCCACTTGATCATGGTGTATGATCATTTTAACGTGTTGTTGGATTCTGTTTGCTAGTATTTTGTTGAGGGTTTTTGCATCTATATTCATCAGTGATATTGGTCTGTAATTTTCTTTTTTTGTAGTATCTTTGTCTGGTTTTGGTGTCAGGGTGATGGTGGCCTCATAGAATGAGTTTGGGAGTGTTCCTTCCTCTGCAATTTTTTGGGAGAGTTTGAGAAGGATGGGTGTTAGCTCTTTTCTAAATGTTTGTTGAATTCACCTGTGGAGCCATCTGGGCCTGGACTTTTGTTTGTCAGAAGATTTTTAGTCACAGTTTCAAATTCATTACTTGTGATTTGTCTGTTCATATTTTCTATTTCTTCCTGGTTCAGTTTTGTAAGGTTATACCTTTCTAAGAATTTGTCCATTTCTTCCAGGTTGTCCATTTTATTTTCATAGAGTTGCTCTTAGTAGTCTCTTAGGATGCTTCGTATTTCTGCGGTGTCTGTTGTAACTTCTTTTTCGTTTCTAATTTTATTTCTTTGAGTCCTTTTGAGTCCCTCTTTTTCTTGATGAGTCTGGCTAATAGTTTATCAATTTTGTTTATCTTCTCAAAGAACCAGCTTTTACTTTTATTGATCTTTGCTATTGTTTTCTTTTTTTCTGTTTCATTTATTTCTGCTCTAAACTTTATGATTTCTTTCCTTTTGCTAACTGTGGGTTTTGTTTGTTCTTCTTTCTCTGTTTCCTTTAGGTGTAAGGTTAGATTGTTTATTTGAGATTTTTCTTGGTTCTTGAGGTAGGCTTGTATAGCTATAAACTTCCCACTTAGAACTGCTTTTGCTGCATCCCATAGGTTTTGGATTGTCACGTTTTCATTATCATTTCTCTCTAGGTATTTTTTGATTTCCTCTTTGATTTCTTCAGTGATGTCTTGGTTATTTAGTAATGTATTATTTAGCCTCCATGTTTGTTTTTTTAATGTTTTTTCCCCTGTAATTCATTTCTAATCTCATAGCCTTGTGGTCAGAAAACATGCTTGATATGATTTCAGTTTTCTTAAATTTACTGAGGCTTGATTTGTGACCCGAGATGTGATCTATCCTGGAGAATGTTCTGTGCGCACTTGAGAAGAAAGTGTAATCTGCTGTTTTCGGATGGAATGTCTTATAAATACCAATTTAATTTTCTTAAATTTACTGAGGCTTGATTTGTGACCCAAGATGTGATCTATCCTGGAGAATGTTCCGTGTGCACCTGAGAAGAAAGTGTAATCTGCTGTTTTTGGATGGAATGTCTTATAAATACCAATTTAATCTATCTGGTCTATTGTGTCATTTAAAGCTTGTGTTTCCTTATTAATTTTCTGTCCATTGGTGTAACTGAGGTGTTAAAGTCCCCCAGTATTATTGTGTTACTGTCGATTTCCTCTTTTAGAGCCGTTAGCAGTTGCCTTATGTATTGAGGTGCTCCTATGTTGGGTGCATCTATATTTATAATTGTTATATCTTCTACTTGGATTGATCTCTTGATCATTATGTAGTGTCCTTCCTTGTCTCTTGTAACATTCTTTATTTTAAAGTCTATTTTATCTGATATGAGTATTGCTCTCCAGCTTTCTTTTGTTTTCCATATGCATGGAATATCTTTTTCCATCCCTTCACTTTCAGTCTGACTGTGTCCCTAGGTCTGAAGTGGGTCTGTAGACAGCATATATATGGGTCTTGTTTTTGCATTCATTCAGCAGGCCTGTGTCTTTTGGTTGGAGCATTTAATCCATTCACGTTTAAGGTAATTATCGATATGTATGTTCCTATTACCATTTTCTTAATTGTTTTGGTTTTGTTTTTGTAGGTCCTTTTCTTCTCTTGTGTCTCCCACTTAGAGAAGCTCCTTTAGCATTTGTCATAGAGCTAGTTTGGTGGTGCTGAATCTGTTAGCCTTTGCTTGTCTGTAAAGCTTTTGATTTCTCCATTGAATCTGAATGTGATCCTGGCCAGGTAAAGTAATCTTGGTTGTAGGGTCGTCCCTTTCATCACTTTAAGTATATCATGCCACTCCCTTCTGGCTTGTAGAGTTTCTGCTGAGAAATCAGCTGTTAACCTTATGGGAGTTCCCTTGTATGTAATTTGTCATTTTTCCCTTGCTGCTTGCAGTAATTTTTCTGTTTTTAATTTTTGCCAATTTGATTACTCTTTGTCTCGGCATGTTTCTCCTTGGGTTTATCCTGTATGGGACTCTCTGCACTCCTGGACTTGCATGGCTATTTCCTTTCCCACATTAGGGAAGTTTTCAGCTATAATCTCTTCATATATTTTCTCGGGTCCTTCCTTTCTCTCTTCTCCTTCTGGGACCCCTATAATGTGAATGTTGTTGCGTTTAATGTTGTCTCAGGGGTCTCTTAGGCTGTCTTCATTTCTTTTCATTCCTTTATCTTTATTCTGTTCCACAGCAGTGAATTCTACCATTCTGTCTTCCAGGTCACTTATCCGTTCTTCTGCCTCAGTTGTTCTGCTATTGATTCCTTCTAGTGTATTGTTCATTTCACTTATTGTGTTGTTCATCTCTGTTTGTTTATTCTTTAATTCTTCTAGATTTGTTTTAAACATTTCTTGCATCTTCTCGATCTTTGCCTCCATTCTTTTTCCAAGGTCCTGGATCATCTTCACTGTCATTATTCTGAATTCTTTTTCTGGTAGATTTCCTATCTCCACTTCATTTAGTTGTTTTTCTGGGGTTTTATCTTGTCCCTTCATCTGGTACGTAGCCCTCTGCCTTTTCGTCTTGTCTATCTTTCTGTGAATGTGGTTTTTGTTCCACAGGCTGCAGAATTGTAGTTCTTCTTGCTTCTGCTGTCTGCCCTCTGGTGGACGAGGCTATCTAAGAGGCTTGTGCAAGTTTACTGATGGCGGGGACTGATGGTGAGTAGAGCTGGCTGTTGCTTTGGTGGGCAGAGTTCAGTAAAACTTTAATCCACTTGTCTGCTGATGGGTGGATTGGGTGGGGCTGGGTTCCCTCCCTCTTGGTTGTTTGGCCTGAGGCAACCCAACACTGAAGCCCACCTGGGGTCCTTGCTGAGGCTAATGGTGGACTCTTGGAGGGCTCACGCCAAAGAGTACTTCCCAGAACTTCTGCTGCCAGTGTCCTTGTCCTCATGGTGAAACACAGCCACCCCCCGCCTCTGCAGGAGACCCTCCAACACTAGCAGGTAGATCTGGTTCAGTCTTATATGGGGTCACTGCTCCTTCCCCTGGGTCCCGATGCGCACACTACTTTTTGTGTGCCCTCCAAGAGTGGAGTCTCTGTTTCCCCCAGTCCTGTCAAAGTCCTGCAATCAAATCCTGCTAGCCTTCAAAGTCTGATTCTCTAGGAATTCCTACTCCCATTGCCTGACCCCCAGGTTGGGAAGCCTGACATGGGGCTCAGAACCTTCACTCCAGTGGGTGGACTTCTGTTGTATAAGTGTTCTGCACTTTGTAAGTCACCCACCCAGCAGTTATGGGATTTGATTTTATTGTGATTGCACCCCTCCTACCATCTTCCTGTGGCTTCTCCTTTGTCTTTGGATATGGGGTATCTTTTTTGGTGAGTTCCAGTGTCTTCCTGTCGATGATTGTTCAGCAGTTAGTTGTGATTTTGATGTTTTTGCAAGAGGGAGTGAGAGCACGTCCTTCTACTTCACCATCTTGAACCAATCTCCTCGACTCTGGGATTTTCTACCTAGGCAATCATATCATCTGTGAAAAAAGACAGTTTTCTTTCTTTCTTCTCAATTCGTATACCTTTTGTTTCCTTCTACTGTCTGATTGCACTAGCCAGGACTCCTTAATGATGTTAAATAGAAGTGGTGAGAAGGGACATCCTTGCCTTGATCCCAGTTTTAGGGGAAGAGCATCTAGTTTCTCACCATTGAGAATGATGTTACATTGGTTTATCCAACTGACCCCTGTCCACGAGGGCAAGGAGAGACCAGCGAAAGAGGCAGTCCACTCCAGATTGGTATGTGGCAGTTTTAAAAAGCAAGGGAGTTTACTTACCATGCTTGTCTTGGGTCACTATAAGATGAGTAGATCTCAGCACCCACCCACCAGAATCTTAAAAGTTTACATAGAGGCCTTAAGGGGGTTCAGCCGCATATGCCATCCAGATTATCTCAAAAACTAATTGCTCTTTCAAGACTATGTCCTTAAAAATGGTTCCCACAGTGGGAAGAGTGTATGTTCTGAGGAAGGGGAGAGAGTGAGGAGCCTGCAATTGCTGGGCTCTCAGATCAGCCAGTGGTCACATCTTCTCAATGACCTCTTCTAATAGTTAGCTATTGGGTCTTTTGTATATGCTTCTTATCAAACTGTGGAAACATCTATTTCTAGCTTGCTGATAGTTTTTATCATGACTAGGGGTTAGATTATGTCAAATGCTCTTTCTGAATTTATTGGTATCATCATATGATTTTTCTTGTTGATATGATGGGTTACATTAATTGGCTTCTAAATATTGAACTATTCTTGCATACCTAGAACAAATCCCCAGTAGTCATAGTACATAATTATTTTCATACATTGTTGAATTCAATTTGCTGTTATTTGTTGAGGATTTTTAATCTATGTTTATGAGTGACATTGGTCTATAATTTTCATTTCTTGTATTGTCTTTATCTAGTTCTAATATTAGAGTAATCATGGCTTCATGGAATAAGCTGGGAAGTATTCCTACTGCTTCTATTTTCTGGAAGAGATCATGGAGAATTGGAATCATTTTTGTCCTTGACCTTTTTAGAGTCACATCTACATTTTAAACAATCTTATGAACTTCTTCCCAGAATGAAATTTCCAAAAGTGCATAGTGAAATTATCATTGGTGGTACAAGAAGAGGACTCACTGCCTCTGTGAGCCTGAAGCTAAGTGCCCAATGGTTGCCCTGGGACTGTTAGTTTCAGCAGGTGCAGCTGCTGGGAAGATAAGCTGGACATGGAATAGATGAAAGCAACAGTCAACTGGGAGCCATCAGGCACATCTGTGATTTTCAGTCCCTGTGTCTGATCTTTGCAACCTTTAAGACTAATGATGTTTACTTCATTTCTTTCTTGTAAAACATGAGTACATTCCTCTTTTGGCTGATTCTTTTTTTTTTTTTTTTAACATCTTTATTGGGGTATAATTGCTTTACAATGGTGTGTTAGTTTCTGCTTTATAACAAAGTGAATCAGTTATACATATACATATGTTCCCATATCTCTTCCCTCTTGCATCTCCCTCCCACCCTCCCTACCCCACCCCTCCAGGCTGTCACAAAGCACCGAGCCAATATCCCTGTGCCATGCGGCTGCTTCCCACTAGCTATCTACCTTACGTTTCGTAGTGTATATATGTCCATGCCTCTATCTCGCCCTGTCACAGCTCACCCTTCCCCCTCCCCATATCCTCAAGTCCGCTCTCTAGTAGGTCTGTGTCTTTATTCCTGTCTTACCCCTAGGTTCTTCATGACTTTTCTTTTTCTTAAATTCCATATATATGTGTTAGCATACGGTATTTGTCTTTCTCTTTCTGACTTACTTCACTCTGTATGACAGACTCTAGGTCTATCCACCTCATTACAAATAGCTCAATTTCGTTTCTTTTTATGGCTGAGTAATATTCCATTGTATATATGTGCCACATCTTCTTTATCCATTCATCCAATGATGGGCACTTTGGTTGTTTCCATCTCCAGGCTATTGTAAATAGAGCTGCAATGAACATTTTGGTACATGACTCTTTTTGAATTACCTCAGGGTATATACCTAGTAGTGGGATTGCTGGGTCATATGGTAGTTCTATTTGTAGTTTTTTAAGGAACCTCCATACTGTTCTCCATAGTGGCTGAACCAATTCACATTCCCACCAGCAGTGCAAGAGTGTTCCCTTTTCTCCACACCCTCTCCAGCATTTATTGTTTCTAGATTTTTTGATGATGGCCATTCTGACTGGTGTGAGATGATATCTCATTGTAGTTTTGATTTGCATTTCTCTAATGATTAATGATGTTGAGCATTCTTTCATGTGTTTGTTGGCAGTCTGTATATCTTCTTTGGAGAAATGTCTATTTAGGTCTTCTGCCCATTTTTGGATTGAGTTGTTTGTTTTTTTGATATTGAGTTGCATGAGCTGCTTGTAAATTTTAGAAATTAATCCTTTGTCAGTTGCTTCATTTGCAAATATTTTCTCCCATTCTGAGGGTTGTCTTTTGGTCTTCTTCATGGTTTCCTTTGCTGTGCAACAGCTTTGAACTTTCATTAGGTCCCATTTGTTTTTTTTTGTTTTTATTTCCATTTCTCTAGGAGGTGGGTCAAAAAGGATCTTGCTGTGATTTATGTCATAGAGTGTTCTGCCTATGTTTTCCTCTAAGAGTTTGATAGTTTCTGGCCTTACATTTAGGTCTTTAATCCATTTTGAGCTTATTTTTGTGTATGGTGTTAGGGAGTGATCTAATCTCATACTTTTACATGTACCTGTCCAGTTTTCCCAGCACCACTTATTGAAGAGGCTGTCCTTTCTCCACTGTACATTCCTGCCACCTTTATCAAAGATAAGGTGACCATATGTGCATGGGTTTATCTCTGGGCTTTCTATCCTGTTCCATTGATCTATCTTTCTGTTTTTGTGCCAGTACCATACTGTCTTGATTACTGTAGCTTTGTAGTATAGTCTGAAGTCAGGGAGCCTGATTCCTCCAGCTCCATTTTTCGTTCTCAAGATTGCTTTGGCTATTCGGGGTCTTTTGTGTTTCCATACAAATTGTGAAATTTTTTGTTCTAGTTCTGTGAAAAATGCCAGTGGTAGTTTGATAGGGATTGCATTGAATCTATAGATTGCTTTGGGTAGTAGAGTCATTTTCACAATGTTGATTCTTCCAATCCAAGAACATGGTATATCTCTCCATCTGTTTGTATCATCTTTAATTTCTTTCATCAGTGTCTTATAATTTTCTGCATACAGGTCTTTTGTCTCCTTAGGTAGGTTTATTCCTAGATATGTTATGTTTTTTGTTGCAGTGGTAAATGGGAGTGTTTCCTAGATTTCACTTTCAGATTTTTCATCATCAGTGTGTAGGAATGCCAGAGATTTCTGTGCATTAATTCTGTATCCTGCTACTTTACCAAATTCATTGATTAGCTCTAGTAGTTTTCTGGTAGCATCTTTAGGATTCTCTATGTATAGTATCATGTCATCTGCAAACAGTGACAGCTTTACTTCTTCTTTTCCGATTTGGATTCCTTTTATTTCCTTTTCTTCTCTGATTGCTGTGGCTAAAACTTCCAAAACTATGTTGAATAAGAGTGGTGAGAGTGGGCAACCTTGTCTTGTTCCTGACCTTAGTGGAAATGCTTTCAGTTTTTCGCCATTGAGGATGATGTTGGCTGTGGGCTTGTCATATACGGCCTTTATTATATTGAGGAAAGTTCCCTCTACACCTACTTTCTGCAGGGTTTTTATCATAAATGGGTGTTGAATTTTGTCAAAAGCTTTCTCTGCATCTATTGAGATGATCATATGGTTTTTCTCCTTCAATTTGTTAATATGGTTAATCACATTGATAGATTTGCGTATATTGAAGAATCCTTGCATTCCTGGAATAAACCCCACTTGATCATGGTGTATGATCCTTTTAATGTGCTGTTGGATTCTGTTTGCTAGTATTTTGTTGAGGATTTTTGCATCTATGTTCATCAGTGATATTGGCCTGTAGTTTTCTTTCTTTGTGACATCCTTGTCTGGTTTTGGTATCAAGGTGATGGTGGCCTCGTAGAATGAGTTTGGGAGTGTTCCTCCCTCTGCTATATTTTGGAAGAGTTTGAGAAGGATAGGTGTTAGCTCTTCTCTAAATGTTTGATAGAATCCACCTGTGAAGCTGTCCGGTCCTGGGCTTCTGTTTGTTGGAAGATTTTTAATCACAGTTTCAATGTCAGTGCTTGTGATTGGTCTGTTCATATTTTCTATTTCTTCCTGATTCAGTCTTGGCAGTTTGTGCATTTCTAAGAATTTGTCCATTTCTTCCAGATTGTCCATTTTATTGGCATAGAGTTGCTTGTAGTAATCCCTCATGATCTTTTGTATTTCTGCAGTGTCAGTTGTTACTTCTCCTTTTTCATTTCTGATTCTATTGATTTGAGTCTTCTCCCTTTTTTTCTTGATGAGTCTGGCTAATGGTTTATCTATTTTGTTTATCTTCTCAAAGAACCAGCTTTTAGTTTTATTGATCTTTGCTATTGTTTCCTTCATTTCTTTTTCATTTATTTCTGCTCTGATCTTTATGATTTCTTTCCTTCTGCTAACTTTGGGGTTTTTTGGTCCTTCTTTCTCTAATTGCTCTAGGTGCAAGCTTAGGTTGTTCATTCCAGATGTTTCCTGCTTCTTAAGGTGGGCTCATATTGCTATAAACTTCCCCCTTAGAACTGCTTTTGCTGCATCCCATAGGTTTTGGGTCGTTGTGTCTCCATTGTCATTTGTTTCTAGGTATTTTTTTTATTTCCTCTTTGATTTCTTCAGTGATCACTTCGTTACTAAGTAGTGTATTGTTTAGCCTCCATGTGTTTGTATTTTTTACTGATCTTTTCCTATAATTGATATCTAGTCTCATGGCGTTGTGGTCGGAAAAGATACTTGATACAATTTCAATTTTCTTAAATTTACCAAGGCTTGATTTGTGACCCAAGATATGATCTATCCTGGAGAATGTTCCATGAGCACTTGAGAAAAATGTGTATTCTGTTGTTTTTGGATGGAGTGTCCTATAAATATCAATTAAGTCCATCCTGTTTAATGTATCATTTAAAGCTTGTGTTTCCTTATTTATTTTCATTTTGGATGATCTGTCCATTGGTGAAAGTGGGGTGTTAAAGTCCCCTGCTATGAATGTGTTACTGTCGATTTCCCCTTTTATGGCTGTTAGTATTTGCCTTATGTATTAAGGTGGTCCTATGTTGGGTGCATAAATATTTACATTTGTTATATCTTCTTCTTGGATCGATCCCTTGATCATTATGTAGTGTCCTTCTTTGTCTCTTCTAATAGTCTTTATTTTAAAGTCTATTTTGTCTGATATGAGAATTGCTACTCCAGCTTTCTTTTGGTTTCCATTTGCATGGAATATCTTTTTCCATCCCCTTATTTTCAGTCTGTATGTGTCTCTAGGTCTGAAGTGGGTCTCTTGTAGACAGCATATATATGGGTCTTGTTTTTGTATCCATTCAGCCAATCTGTGTCTTTTGGTGGGAGCATTTAGGCCATTTACATTTAAGGTAATTATCGATATGTATGTTCCTATTCCCATTTTCTAAATTGTTTTCGGTTCGTTATTATAGGTCTTTTTCTTCTCTTGTGTTTCTTGCCTAGAGATTGGCTGATTCTTAACTAGACTTCTATTACATCTATAGAGAAGGAGAATCAGGGAAATACAGTTCCCATTCTTAGACAAGTTGGCCTCACAAAGTCCATCCCATGACGTGAAACAACTTTCCTAAGGTTTCCTTATTTATTTAATATCCCTCATTTCTCTTAGTTTAGCCTGAATGACAAGATTTTCCCTCTATGTTTATCATCCTACCATCCACTCACGCAGAGAAGGGGGAGGACTACTGTTACAGATCAAGATTAAGATCAGTACAATATTTGTCTACTTATTAAGGGGTATAAATGTCACTGTAGATGAATATCGTTCAATTTTCTTCTCTTGTGTCACCTTGTCATATTTGTTTGTAACACTTAATGTCCGTCCATGTATCTGGTGTCATTAAATTGGTCTATGAACATGCAGGGCAGAGGATGGTAAAAAAAAAAGGAAAATTTTTGAATAAAACATTTAGTTACATCAAGTGTCTACCTTAAGGAGTCTCTCTCTAAGATTAAAGAGGAAATAAGTTTTCTCTTTACCTTGTTGCACTTATAAGATTTGATCTGCCTCCTTTTTTTTTCTTTAATCATATGAATGACAAGACCTTTAGGAAAAATTAGGTTTTGAACTTGGGAGAATTCCAACATTTGTACTAACTTATTTGTTTTGTGTGCTCAAGGCCTTTGGCCACTCGGCAGAGGCAATAGAGTGGATGAGAAGTGCCCAAATTTTACCCCTTCTTTAACATTGCACAAGAGGTGACCAGAATATCAAACCTCCATCTCAAGTTCAAGAAGACATATCGGGCCACTTTTTGTAGAGGTGGAATGTTTAAAAGGAATACATATCATAGCACACAGTAGAAAGGTCTTCCCCCTCTCTTTTTTTTGTAGCAGTCAGAGTGATAAGGGTCAGAGAATGAGTCCATCACAGAAGAGTTCAGACATTTTTGCTTTGAACTCCCATACAGATGACTGCCCACCCCTCCTCCAGGCCACAGGGCAGCTGTCATGTCCTGATAAGATCTCAGAAGGCAAGCAACTTTCTGTCTTTCCTGAACTTCTGTTTTCTGATGCATGTGTGTATGTCCTTCCTTTCATTGGAGTGAAAAAATTCACACTGTCTGAACCAGGTTGTAAGAGATCTGCAGAGGAAGACTGTAACTGTTTTTGTTCCAGGTCAGTCATGCTCATCAAGCTTAGGATGACAGAGTGAGTTCCCATTATTAGAGCTCTCAAGGGAGTCGGGGGTCACAGACTTACAAATAATAACTATTAATACGGTGTGTCTTTTTTGATTATCTACCCTTCATGAGATTGCTTTGGATAGAATTCTGATATTTTGTGGTCCTTTAACAAAAATTTTCATCAGTAGTTATTTTAGGGTCCCACATGAGGCCAAATTTTATAGTGGTGAAAAGTATGATTTTTTCCCAAAGTTTTGTTTCTCTGCATAAACTCTCTAAAGAACTTTCAGAAGTAGTGTATCAGGTTCAGAATCTAGCCATCTCCTCACAGCTATTAGTAGAAATTTTTCCCACTTTAGAAATTAGAAACCTGAATCTGCAAGAGAAAATCAATTCTCTCTTTTCCCACAGCTATGAAGTGGTTAAACTAGGATTCCAATGCAGGTCTCTCATTCTGTAGTAACTATGAGCTTTTAAATTTTTAGTAATGCCTTCTGTAGTTAAATTGATGTCTTAGGAACCTCTAATTTCTCTATCCAGAATGGAGTTGTATAAGTATAGTCTTATTCACAAAGTGGAGATCTTAATATAATTATAGATTTTAATCTAGTCATAGTTATCATACCTTATTTTTTGTATAGAAATATATAATTTAAACAAATCCGTTCTGTAAATCAAAATACGGTTTTTAAAAAAGTAGGCATTTCTATCCTCATGTTTTTCCTCTATTAGGAAACTAAAGATCTAAGAGTTGAGTATATGGGGATTTTAGGAAATATTCTTTTTTTAAACCTTGTTTTTAAGCAAGGCTGAAAATCTTTCCTCCATGTTTTGCTTTTGGAAACTTTTTGGCATTCTAGGTGCATTTTCTAACTTTATTTAGAATCCACACAAGGGCTCTAGACCTCAAAGGCATGTAAGGATGAAAGGTTGAGTGCTTTGGTTTGAATTATAATTTTTGGTGACGCAGTACCTTTCATCTGAGAATTCAAAGCCATCCTCAAGAAAATACATTCATTATTCCAACACCCCTTTGAGGCTGCTAGAACCTACTTAGAGATGGAGAAGCAGAGACATAAATGGGGAAAGAGAAAGACTGAAGATTTATTTTTAAAAGCGGAGACACAATCCCACCGGCTACCCCAACTTCCCATTCTGTTCTGCAGTTGGAACTCACTCTGCCTAGAGTGAGAAGGTGTTATTTCTCCAGGAGTTCATATTTAAAGGCTCAGTTTCTGCACATGCCACACCCTGTTACGAAGTTATACTGGAAAGAATATGAGGAGAGAGGGTGGGAGAAAAAAGCCAGACTTCGTAGAGAAATGACACAACGGTTGATCAGAAAACAAAACACGGTCAGTGAACCCAACCCCTCATATGCAATATTCAAGTGAAATCTGTTGATTCTACTTAAGCTCTACCTTGGGAACCCTTTCGTTCCTCCCTGTTATCAACGAACTAGTTGGGCCTTTCCCCTGGGCTGTTTCAGCAGCTTCCTATCTAACTACCCTACTTCAGTCTCTCTCCTTTCCAATTGAATTTTCACCTACAGCCAAAGAGGTTTTTTTAAATGTCTTTTTACTTAAAATCATCAGTTTTTTAAAATAAAATTTATTTTACTGAACTATTCTGAAAGTACACCGCAGACATCATGGCATTTCACTCCTAAATAACTCAACATATATCTCCTAGGAATAAGGACATTTTCCTATATACCCACAATACTGTTATCACACCTAAGAAAATGAACAATAATTCCATATTAGTTAGTACCCATTCCATGTTCAAGTGTCCTCAATTACTCACCCAGTGTCTTTTTCCCCCAGCTTTATTGAGGTGTAATTGGTATACGAAAAACTGCACATAATTAATGTATACAATTTGGTGAGCTTGGACGTATGCCTGCAGTCCTGTTATCATCACGGCAGTCAATTCTTAACCTCTGTACAGAGCCAGTAGGTGGCAAACACTTTTGCTTGGGACAGAGCCACCCTAACAAAAGTGGCCTTAACACAAATTTCTGTCCACGTCAGTTGACATTCCTTCCCCCATATGTTCCCCAACTCAACTGAAGCTAGTGTTATTACTTGCTACAAACACTGCTTCGTAGGTTCCTATCACATTGAACTTTTCCTTCTTCTCCAGACACTCAGCAGAACGTTTCGCCCCCTCTGTAGTTTTGTGACCATCATTTCCTCAGCCTGCTATGTTCTTTTCCACCTTTCTGCTCCTTTGTCTGGCAAATCACTGTTTAGACTTAATACCATTTATTCATAGATCATCTCATTAGACCAGAAGACTATGTTGCTGGTGTGTGTGTGTGTGTGTGTGTGTGTGTGTGTGTGTGTGTGTGTGTCCCCCAGCATTTAAATTCTGTCGATTCTTATACTTTTGCATGATGATCCTCCCTGTTCAGTTTGTAGAATAGGAGAGAGTTTGCCCTGATGCTCTTAGGGTCCCTGGCTCAGTTGAAAATTAAACTGACAAAGACAGATGAACAGGACAAAAAGCACACAAATTTATTTAATACAAATTTTACCTGATACAGGAGCCTTTATAAGGAAATGAAGACCCCCCCCAAAAAAATAGTTAAACTTGAATATTTTTATGCTACGTTTAATGAAAACTAGACAGTGGTGGAGAAATATGACAAGTCAAAGAATATGAGTAAAGGGTATTAAACCAAGAGAAACTTAGCAAGTCCTGTTTGTTTGGATTCTTCTCAGTGTTCTGAACCCCATCAAGCTCTAATGTCCTTTATGGCAACACCACATCTCATTCACTTTTGTATCCTCTGTATGGATCTGAGTACCTGGCAAAGAATGGGGCTGGAATCAGTATACATATGAATGTACATATGAATTTATAAATACGATTACTCAATAAATATATTTAAATAAGGTACCTTAAGAAGCACACAACCTAATTCTATGTGCTCGGGTAACAGACACTGTTTCCGGTCGTATCTCAATGTTCAGTGTTCCCGTGCACAGCTGCGGCTTCGTACTGCAAGTACCCGCAACTCTCTGCCAGACATCTTTCGTGCTTAGACAGTGTCTAAAGTCACTATGATTTGAAAGGTGACCCCTGCAGGAGTAGCTCCAAGTTGTCATGAATGGGGAGTTGCTGTGTAAATACTCCAGCCTCCTTTCCCTTTAGTGGGAAAAGTGCTAAAGAGCATTCCATGCTGACTCCCAGAGGTTGGCAGAGGGATTGAGCTTCTGTTTTCCAAAGCAGTAGCCTGCTCACTAATACATTGTGTATTAACTTACATCTCTATCTCACTCCCCACTTCCCTACCAGAACATTCTAAGTCCTTCCACCTAGTAACCACTTCCACTGAAATCCTTCTTTGCGGACCTGCTTCTGGAAGAACCCTCCCTAAGACAGCTTATTATTTTTAGCCCAAAGCCGTAATCATGGGATGATAAACATCAATTCCACTGACCGGACTTTCCAGGATCTTTCTAATGGAGTTCAGCAGCAAGG
>NW_006791731.1:6001712-6006835 GCF_000442215.2 Lipotes vexillifer
AGCAGGAAGGTGTCAGGATGCCACACAGCGGGGAATCCGAGTTTGTACTCCAAGCAGGAAATTACTTTTCTGATCAAGAGAGTTTTAAAATACCTCTCATATTGCCATAATGTGCAGAATGTCATCTAGAAAATAATCCAGTGATTCAAGAGAATAAGGACAGGGTGGAGCAAAAGCTCAGATTAAAGAGAGATGCGTAGAGTCAATCGCAAGGTGTTTCTGGACTTGAAAGCAGGTAGCTAGCACTTTGCAGAACAAATTGGAGGAAAGCAAAACATCAACAGAAATCAATAAAAGATGTTCTTTGTACAAGATCCTCAGTTAACATTGAGAGTAACAATTCTGAGTGAAAGAGCAACAACTTCAGCCCCGGAAACCTCAGGACAAGCTACTGAGTTGCACCTGAGAAGAAGTACACATGCACACAAGACAAATTCAAGAACAGACTTACCCCGGAGCCTGACATGGTATCTGGCATATAGTTGGCATGCAGTAAATGCAAGAAGTGAATGACATTCATGTGGAGCCAGGACAGAGTCCCTGCATTAGACTCTGCTAACTGACGATAACACTTACTTGTCCAAATGCAAGCTAAGTGGCACCTGCAACAGAATCACCAGAAAAAAAGAATTTGTTTGTTATGCAGATTACTGAATGTCACCCAGAATTACTGAATCTGAATTTCTCAGCAGTGGCCTTGACAAAATAATGGCTTAATCATTAGAGAAAATGAATAGCTAATATTTATTAAGTGTGTATTAATTGTCAGGCACTGTTCTAATCACTTTACATGTATTAATTATTTTAAAATCCATAGAATCTCCATGAAATAAGTAATAATATTAACTTCATTTTACTAGTGAGGTGTCTGATGCAAGGAGATGTTAAAGATCTTTTCCAAGGTTATGCAGTTAATAGTGAAAAAGCTGGGATTTGAACCCAAGATGCCAGATTCCATAATACTTGCTCTGAACCAAAATATGACACTGCCTCTCCCTTAAAATTATTCATTACAGTACCTAGTCCATTTGTGTCTGAGGATGGCTGTGAGGGGACTCAGGATACAGCTGCTAAAATGCACACATGAAGGAAAGGTATTCCACTAGGCACGAATAACTGTTAACTCTGTAGTGAGATTTATTTATCAGGGTGTGAGAAACAAAAGCCAAGTAAGAGGGAAAGGGTCTGAGTATGACACGGATAATGATCTGTAACCTACTCTCATATTTATTTTAATAACAGTAAAAGACACTTTTCTCTGATGTTTCCCACATCTTGATCTCTTATACAGCCTTGAAAACCATATGGGTCAGGTCATTACCATGTTATAGACGTGAACACTGAGTCTCAATGAAATTAGGTGATCTCTCCTAGCTACACAGCTACTATGCAGGGGATCCAGAATTCTTTTTTTTTTTTACATCCTTATTGGAGTATAATTGCTTTACAATGGTGTGTTAGTTTCTCCTTTATAACAAAGTGAATCAGTTATACATATACATATGTTCCCATATCTCTTCCCTCTTGCGTCTCCCTCCCTCCCACCCTCCCTATCCCACCCCTCTAGGTGGTCACAAAGCACGGAGCTGATCTCCCTATGCTATGCAGCTGCTTCCCACTAGCTATCTATTTTACGTTTGGTAGTGTATATATGTCCATGCCACTCTCTCACTTTGTCACAGCTTACCCTTCCCCCTCCCCATGTCCTGAGGTCCATTCTCTAGTAGGTCTGTGTCTTTATTCCCATCTTACCCCTAGGTTCTTCATGACATTTTTTATCTAAGATTCCATATATATGTGTTAGCATATGGTATTTGTCTTTCTCTTTCTGACTTACTTCACTCTGTATGAGGGTCTCTAGGTCCATCCACCTTACTGCAAATAACTTAATTTCATTTCTTTTTATGGCTGAGTAATATTCCATTGTATATATGTGCCACATCTTCTTTATCCATTCATCCAATGATGGACACTTAGGTTGTTTCCATCTCCTGGCTATTGTAAATAGAGCTGCAATGAACATTTTGGTACATGACTCTTTTTGAATTATGGTTTTCTCAGGGTATATGCCCAGTAGTGGGATTGCTGGGTCATATGGTAGTTCTATTTGTAGTGTTTTAAGTAACCTCCATACTGTTCTCCATAGTGGATGTACCAATTCACATTCCCACCAGCAACGCAAGAGCGTTCCCTTTTCTCCACACCCTCTCCAGCATTTATGGTTTCTAAACTTTTTGATGATGGCCATTCTGACTGGTGGGAGATGATATCTCATTGTAGTTTTGATTTGCATTTCTCTAATGATTAATGATGTTGAGCATTCTTTCATGTGTTTGTTGGCAATCTGTATATCTTCTTTGGAGAAATGTCTATTTAGGTCTTCTGCCCATTTTTGGATGAGTTGTTTGTTTTTTTGATACTGAGCTGCATGAGCTGCTTGTAAATTTTAGAAATTAATCCTTTGTCAGTTGCTTCATTTGCAAAATATTTTCTCCCATTCTGAGGGTTGTCTTTTGGTCTTGTTTATGGTTTCCTTTGCTGTGCAAAAGCTTTGAAGTTTCATTAGGTCCCATTTGTTTATTTTTGTTTTTATTTCCATTTCTCTAGGAGATGGGTCAAAAAGGATCTTGCTGTGATTTATGTCATAGAGTGTTCTGCCTATGTTTTCCTCTAAGAGTTTGATAGTTTCTGGCCTTACATTTAGGTCTTTAATCCATTTTGAGCTTATTTTTGTGTATGGTGTTAGGGAGTGATCTAATCTCATACTTTTACATGTACCTGTCCAGTTTTCCCAGCACCACTTATTGAAGAGGCTGTCCTTTCTCCACTGTACATTCCTGCCACCTTTATCAAAGATAAGGTGACCATATGTGCATGGGTTTATCTCTGGGCTTTCTATCCTGTTCCATTGATCTATCTTTCTGTTTTTGTGCCAGTACCATACTGTCTTGATTACTGTAGCTTTGTAGTATAGTCTGAAGTCAGGGAGCCTGATTCCTCCAGCTCCATTTTTTGTTCTCAAGATTGCTTTGGCTATTCGGGGTCTTTTGTGTTTCCATACAAATTGTGAAATTTTTTGTTCTAGTTCTGTGAAAAATGCCAGTGGTAGTTTGATAGGGATTGCATTGAATCTATAGATTGCTTTGGGTAGTAGAGTCATTTTCACAATGTTGATTCTTCCAATCCAAGAACATGGTATATCTCTCCATCTATTTGTATCATCTTTAATTTCTTTCATCAGTGTCTTATAATTTTCTGCGTACAGGTCTTTCGTCTCCTTAGGTAGGTTTATTCCTAGATATGTTATTCTTTTTGTTGCAAGGGTAAATGGGAGTGTTTTCTAGATTTCACTTTCAGATTTTTCATAATTAGTGTATAGGAATGCCAGAGATTTCTGTGCATTAATTCTGTATCCTGCTACTTTACCAAATTCATTGATTAGCTCTAGTAGCTTTCTGGTAGCATCTTTAGGATTCTCTATGTATAGTATCATGTCATCTGCAAACAGTGACAGCTTTACTTCTTCTTTTCCCATTTGGATTTCTTTTACTTCCTTTTCTTCTCTAGGAGGTGGTGGATTGCTGTGGCTAAAACTTCCAAAACTATGTTGAATAAGAGTGGTGAGAGTGGGCAACCTTGTCGTGTTCCTGATCTTAGTGGAAATGCTTTCAGTTTTTCACCATTGAGGACGATGCTTGTCATATACGGCCTTTATTATATTGAGGAAAGTTCCCTCTACACCTACTTTCTGCAGGGTTTTTATCATAAATGGGTGTTGAATTTTGTCAAAAGCTTTCTCTGCATCTATTGAGATGATCATATGGTTTTTCTCCTTCAATTTGTTAATATGGTTAATCACATTGATAGATTTGCGTATATTGAAGAATCCTTGCATTCCTGGAATAAACCCCACTTGATCATGGTGTATGATCCTTTTAATGTGCTGTTGGATTCTGTTTGCTAGTATTTTGTTGAGGATTTTTGCATCTATGTTCATCAGTGATATTGGCCTGTAGTTTTCTTTCTTTGTGACATCCTTGTCTGGTTTTGGTATCAAGGTGATGGTGGCCTCGTAGAATGAGTTTGGGAGTGTTCCTCCCTCTGCTATATTTTGGAAGAGTTTGAGAAGGATAGGTGTTAGCTCTTCTCTAAATGTTTGATAGAATTCGCCTGTGAAGCCATCTGGTCCTGGGCTTTTGTTTGTTGGAAGATTTTTAATCACAGTTTCAATTTCAGTGTTTGTGATTGGTCTGTTCATATTTTCTATTTCTTCCTGATTCAGTCTTGGCAGTTTGTGCATTTCTAAGAATTTGTCCATTTCTTCCAGATTGTCCATTTTATTGGCATAGAGTTGCTTGTAGTAATCCCTCATGATTTTTTGTATTTCTGCAGTGTCAGTTGTTACTTCTCCTTTTTCATTTCTGATTCTATTGATTTGAGTCTTCTCCCTTATTTTCTTGATGAGTCTGGCTAATGGTTTATCAATTTTGTTAATCTTCTCAAAGAACCAGCTTTTAGTTTTATTGATCTTTGCTATTGTTTCCTTCATTTCTTTTTCATTTATTTCTGATCTGATTTTTATGATTTCTTTCCTTCTGCTAACTCTGGGGTTTTTTTGTTCTTCTTTCTCTAATTGCTTGAGGTGCAAGGTTAGGTTGTTTATTCGAGATGTTTCCTGCTTCTTAAGGTGGGCTTGTATTGCTATAAACTTCCCTCTTAGAACTGCTTTTGCTGCATCCCATAGGTTTTGGGTCGTTGTATCTCCATTGTCATTTGTTTCTAGGTATTTTTTAATTTCCTCTTTGATTTCTTCAGTGATCACTTCGTTACTAAGTAGTGTATTGTTTAGCCTCCATGTGTTTGTATTTTTTACAGCTCTTTTCCTATAATTGATATCTAGTCTCATGGCGTTGTGGTCGGAAAAGATACTTGATACAATTTCAATTTTCTTAAATTTACCAAGGCTTGATTTGTGACCCAAGATATGATCTATCTTGGAGAATTTTCCATAAGCACTTCAAAAAAATGTGTATTCTGTTGTTTTTGGATGGAGTGTCCTGTAAGTATCAATTAAGTGCATCTTGTTTAATGTATCATTTAAAGCTTGTGTTTCCTTATTTATT
>NW_006791732.1:0-219 GCF_000442215.2 Lipotes vexillifer
TTCCAAACCACCTCCTGAAATCAGTTTCCTGCAATTGTGCCTCACTTTCAAGATCTCTTGGCAACCTTACTTCAGTATATTTTTGGACGAAAGATGTCACCTATAACTCTGCAGGTTTGTGAAATACTGTGGCCCTGAGCTCCTTTCCTCCCTTCCCTTTCTTGTGAGCTGGCCTCCATCCTGCAGGATTGCTTCAGAGCCTAGTCTGGTTCAGGCACG
>NW_006791733.1:0-4665 GCF_000442215.2 Lipotes vexillifer
AGCTGATTCACTCTGTTATACAGCAGAAACTAACACAACATTGTAAAGCAATTATACTCCAATTAAGATGTTGAAAAAAATGTTAAAAAAATCATTATTCACGGATAGTATGATTGTGCATGTACAAACTACAAAAAGAATCTGTATAGATAAATTATTAGAATTAATATGTGAATCTAGCAAGATCTCTAGATACAGGGTTAATATAGATAAAAAAGTTATTTCTATATATGAACAGCAAACAGTGAGAAAATTTTAAAATACCATTTACAATAGCATCACAATATCATATACCTAGTAATCATTTTAACAAAATATTTGCAAGACCTATACTGGAAAACTATAAAACTTTATGAGAGAAACTAGAGAAGACCTGGATAAATGGAAAGCTATAACATGTTTGTGAACTGAGAAACTCCAAATTAAAGATGCCAATTTACCCCAAATTCTTCTGCAGGTTCAATGCAACCCCAATCAATATCTTGGCAGTTGTGTGTGTGTATGTGTGTGTTTGTACGTTTATGTGAATTTTGATCAGCCAAAGAAAGAAGCAGAATAAAGTGAGACGACATACTCTAGCTGATAGCAAGACTTATTATAAAGCTATGTTAATTTAGACAGTGGGCTTTGGTACAATGGCAAATAGACCACTGAGAGTAAATATAGCCCTAAAACAGATCCATACATATAAGGATCCATACATATAAGGATACTTGATTTATGGTAAAGGTGGTACTGTAGGCAAGTGGGAAATGACTACTGTTTTATATTAAATGGTTCTGGGAAACTGAATATCCATTAAGAAAAAAATTCATCTTTACCTCACCCCATATACAAAGTCAAATCCAGATAGAACGTACTAAACATAAACTAATAAAGCTTCTAGAACAACAATAAGAAAACAATTTCATGATCTTAGGGTACAAAAAAATTTTTTTTAACTACACAAAAATGCTAACCATAAAGGCAAAAGACAATAAACTGTACTATATCAAAAATAAGAATTTCTTTTAATCAAAAGATAGAGAAAAAAACATGCTATCAGTGGTAGAGTATATTCACAGTGGTTACCAGGTGTTTCTTACTTGGATAGTTCACTGTGCTGTACAGTTAGGACTTTTGTCCTTTTCTCTGTGTGTGTGTTATATTTTAATGAAATGTTAAGAAATTAAAGAGAATGACCACGGACTTCCCTAGTGGTCCAGTGGTTAAGAATCCGCCTTCCAATGCATGGGATGTGGGTTCGATCCCTGGTCGGGGAACTCAGATCCCACATGCCACGGGGCAACTAACTCACATGCCGCAACTACTGAGCCCATGCACCACAACTAGAGAGGCTGCACACTCTGGAGGCCACACGCCACAACTAGAGAGAAGCCCACACACCGCAATGAAGAGCCTGCACGCTGCAACAAAAGATTCCACATGCTACAACGAAGATCCTGTGTGCCGCATCTAAGACCCAACGCAGCCAAATAAATTAATTAAAAAAATTAAACCTCCCTTTAAAAACAATAAAGATAATGACCAAAATAAAATAAACAGAATATATAACTTCCTAACCAGAAAAACAGAAATAAGAATGATGATAACCCAGTCAATCAGAGCAAAGGCAGAAAAAGGGTAAAAGTCAATGAAAAGATAAATGATGTAAATAGGAGACACAAAAGAAGATTATAGACTATAACTCCAAACATGTCAGTAATCCTAGTAAATAAAAACAAATTGAACTTGCAACTTAAGAGTGAGACTCTGGAACTGAGTGAAGAAGAAAATCTAGTTATGTTCCTTCTGTTAATAAGAGATGTGCTGAAACACACTAATACAGAAAAGTTAGCAATAAGGGAAAAAAGGCACTGTAGTAAAGTACCAAGAGAAACTTGATGTAGTTATAATATTATCAGATGAAATAGATTTCAAGGTATAAAACATTATTATGGATAGAGTCATTATATAATGATAAAAGTATTAATTCACCAGGAAGATGTAACAATCCTGATCCTGTAAGAAAATACAGCTTCAAAATATATAAAGCAAAACTCGACATACTTATAATAAGACAAATTGAAAATTTCAACTTCAGGAATAAGAAGATAAAAAATTAGTGGATGTAGAAAATTTGAATAGTACAATTAACAACTTTAATATAATGGACATATATAGAGCCCCAAACGTATGACTGTACAATACATATTCTTTTCAAGAACACACAGAATACCCACAAAACTGACAATTATTAGTTCACAAAGCAAGGCTCAACAAATGACAAAGATTCTGCACCATACAGATCATGCTGTTTCAGCAAAATGCACTAAAATTAGAAATCAATAAACAAAAAGCAAAAGAAAAAATGCAGAAAAGTGTTCCTTAAAAATACACTTTAAAATAATTTATGAATCACATAAAAATTATATTGGAAATTAGGAACTGAATACCAATGAAAATACTATTTATAAAAACCTGTGGGATACAGCTTAGACCTCAGTGCAGACTTAGAGGAAATGTACAGCCTTTCATACATTTAGTAGAAAAGAAGAACTGAAAATTAATGAAGAAAGCATCCAACCCAAGGAGTTAGAAAAAAGACTGCATATAAGTAGAAGGGCGGAAACAACAAAAGTAAGAGCTAAAGTTAATGAAATGAGAAACAAAGAAACAACAGAGAAGATGAACTAAACCAAAATCTGTGTCTTTGACATGAATAATAAAATAGAGAAAGCTTTGACAAAGTAGAACAAGAAATAAAGAAAAGAAATGAACAAGTAAGCATTAAATATTAAAATATAAAGATAAATGAGAGAGTGCTATGAACAACTTTATGCCAGTAAGTTTGAAACCTTAGATGAAGTAAATTAGTTTTCAAGAAAAAAAAAATCGATTTGAGAAGAAACAGAAAGCCTGAATACACCTTAAAGACACTGAAAATGGCCCAGATGGTTTTACAGGTGTATTTAGCCAAACTTCTAAGAGACAGATAGATAATCTCTATTTTAAGTCACATCAGAGAACACAAAAAGAGAAAAGACTTCCTGAATCATTTTATGAGACTACTATAATCTAGTTCTAAAATAAGGTAAGTAAAGAAGAAGGGACTTTTTTGTAGGCCTATCTCACTTATAAACATGGCTGCAAAAATCTACAATAAAAGATCTGAAAATCAAACCAGCAATGCACACACACGCGCACACACACACGTGCACACACACACACACATATAGAAAATTACAACCAAGTAGGCATGAATGCTAGGATGGTTTAACTTTTGAAAATCTATTAATGCAATTCATCACTGAATTAATCCGTTTCACTTTAACCTCATTTCATAATGTATTAAAGAAAAAATATCATCTTATATACGGAAAGATTATATAATATTATATATTTATAAAATAGCTCCTATTTATGATGTAATCTCTTAGCAAAATAGGACTAGAAGGGAATTTACTGAATATGATAAAGGTGATTTACCAAGATCCTAAAGTAAGTGTCAAACGTAGTAATAAAATAATAGAGCTCCCTTAAAGTCAGAAGTACTACAATTAACTGCTGCTTCGAATTCAGTGTGGTACTGGAGAACTTAGCTAGCACAATAAGGCAACCAAAAATATAAAATGTTTATTGTCTGGAAAGGAAGACACAAAACTGAATATACAGGTAAACTATGGAAACAGGAAGAGAGGATAGCAAAGTTATTGTAAACAAGATCAACAGAAAAAAATCAACAGCCTGCCTATATATCAGGAACAGCCAATTAGAACATGTAATTTTTAAAAAAAGATCTCATTCATAATAATAACAAATCTAGCAGAAAAAAGTTCAACACTCTTTTATATAAGAATTTAAAACTTTTTGAAGAACACATACCAAGACTCAATCAATGGGGAGATATACTGTGTTCATGGCTCACACACCTCAATATCATTAAGATGTCAATTTTCCTCTACTAGTTCTGTAAATTCAACAACCGTTTTCATAGAGCTTGAAAACCTGATCCTAAAATCCATATGAAACAGAAAAGACTCAGAACATTTTGAAGTATATTCATTGATGTGTGTATGTGTGTGTGTATGTGTGTCCAGCCTAAATGTACATCAATAGGAAAATGGATATATGAATTTTGGTGTAGGCATACAATGCAGAAAAATACAGAAGTTAAGTTGAATAAAGTAGAGGTACATGCCTCAAAATGGATAAACCTTAAAAACATAATGATAATGGAAGGAAGCAAGTTATTCATATGAAATTTCAACATACGCAGAACAATATAGTTTTATGGGTATATACATATTTGCAAAAGCCTAAAAATAGGTACAAGAATGATTAAATTTAGGGTAGTGGCTTCCACTGCAGGGAAGGGAGGGGACTGGAAGCACAAAAGGATACACAGGGACTTATTTGTATTTGTTACTTTTTAAAGCTAAGTTGTGGGTTTACAGTTGTTCGTTATGTTGTTTTATGTGTTTGGAATATTTAGTAATAATATCCAAAAGAAAAGAAATAAAGAATAGATAAGAAATGACTGTCTTAGGACTTCCCTGGTGGTCCAGTGGGTAAAACTCCTTGCTCCCGATGCAGGGGGCAAGGGTTCAATCCCTTGTCGGCGAACTAAGATCCTGCATGCTGCAGGACGCGGCCACAAAAAAAAAAAAAAAAAAAAAACAACTT
>NW_006791734.1:0-1476 GCF_000442215.2 Lipotes vexillifer
TCAAACCCATGTCCCCTGCATTGGCAGGCGGATTCTTAACCACTGTGCCACCAGGGAAGCCCACCAAGTGTGGTTTTAACATATGGGACATTTGGAATATGGTTCTGCTCGTAGATATGCATCAGGTGAATCGACTGCAGCTCATCTTCTCTGTTGGCCAGGAAGATATAAGTGTAAGCAGTATAGAAAATAGAAAGCTGCCATGCTGCAGGTGGACACTCACAATCCTCTTCATCTTCTCATTCTCAGCACTGGCTAAATCAGAACTAGAATATCTGAGATCACTGCCTTCTAAAAAAAAGTCTCCAATTTAGGAAGAAATCCAACAGGGACTAATCAATCTTCAGTCACTGTCTAGGGATAGGTGAACCAACTTGTGAGAACTGAGCTGCCCTTGTAGTGGATGAGATTGGTAATTTCTGCAACAGTAAAACAACTAAATCAGAAGCTTATCGGTTCACTCTAATGCCTTAGCATTGGCATTTCATACCAAGTTTTCCTTCGGCCTGACTGAGTAATCCTCAGTAGCAGAGCTAGTTTTCAGACCATGACATCAGTGAGATCATACTCTACTGCATTATGAAGTGAAAAACTCATGAGACAGCCTCAGGCCCTGAGACCTACAATGGGAAGCATAAGCAGTGTCGAGCTTTCTGCAACGGGAAGCATAAGCAGTGCCGAGCTTTCTTTCCTTGGTTACTTCACCAAGTACTCTTCTGTCACCAAACCCCAGAAAGAATCTTCTTAAAGCAGCGGAAGAGAGCACTTGTCCCATCCTGGGCTGATGCCAAGGGGAAAGGAGAGTGTTTCCAGATAGAGTGATCACCAAGCAAATTCTCCCCAGAAGACTAAGCAAAGGACTTCATTCTCATATGCTGCTTCTCCGAAAGTAAACTGCTCTCCTCTGGATCTTTATTCATAATTCAGTTAGGCCCCCTGCCAGAGTTAAAAAATGTTTCAAACTCCCTTTTCAAGCCTTCCAACTTCAAAACTGATTGCTGAATGCCTGGCATGCTATGGTAAACTCTCAACTGCCTATCAATTCCTTACCCACTTGTACCAGTAGAAAAGCAAGATGATCCACTAACATCTGTTTATCCCTTGCAGTTTTAAGTGTTAAGGAACATCTCTTTCATATTGCTCTTTACTCCATGCCAATAGAAACAGGCAAATACATGTACCTCAGGATGGGAAATCAATGCACAGAGAGAGCACTGGGAGAAAATTACTGCATACATACTCTTTACAGCATGTTAGAAATTTAAATTACAAAAAGACAATGTAGCAATTTAGAAAATGCTTTTCATATGATATAAAAAACAGGAAATAGGGCTTCCCTAGTGGCGCAGTGGTTGAGAGTCCACCTGCCGATGCAGGGGACACGGGGACACAGGATCATGCCCCGGTTTGGGAAGCCATGGCCACTGAGCCTGCGCGTCCGGAGCCTGTGCTCCGCAACGGGAGAGGCCACAGCAG
>NW_006791735.1:0-654 GCF_000442215.2 Lipotes vexillifer
GGATCCAACTTGTATTTCTCCTTGATTTGCTTAGAAGAGAATTAAGGTTAGCTTGCATTTCCTGGATACATGAGAACTCTTCTTAGGGAGAAACAACTCCGAAGCATGCTAAACAACAGGGAAGAATTAAAAGTGGAATTAAAAATCATCTGGGCATAATCAAGCTTCTTGTTTAGGAGATTCAGTGATAGAATTTTGTACTTTGTTTTGTGTGCTTCACTAAGATGTTAATTTCAAGGCTTTAAAAATCCCAGAAATAAATTCAGGACAGTTATTTTCTCCTGGACAAGTAACAATTGGTGATTTGTATTAGAATGTCCTAGACTTCCCAAGAACTTCTTTCGCCTATATTTCACCTTTGATTCTCCCTTCTTTTCTTCTTCTCCTCATTTCTTACTATTCTTGCAGGCTATTTTTACCTGCTTTTGTAAACCCAATAATTGCTTGAACCTTCCAAGTTTTCAAAATAGAGTCATTCAGACTAGGTTATAGGAAAGGAGAAATCTGAACAATTCAAACTTTGACTAATTCCCTCATAATTGTTTACTTAGATGAAAACACTTCCATTACATACATTTTAATGTACGCATTCCAAAGTTCTTTCTTTCGAGGTACTCTTGGTACCTATGCTTGGTACCAAATTATTACTCTTTC
>NW_006791736.1:0-756 GCF_000442215.2 Lipotes vexillifer
TCTATTTTACATTTGGTAGTGTATATATGTCCATTCCACTCTCTCACTTTGTCACAGCTTACCGTTCCCCCTCCCCATTTACTCAAGTCTATTCTTTAGTAGGTCTGTATCTTTATTCCCATCTTGCCCCTAGGTTCTTCATGACCTTTCTTTTTTTTAAATTTTCTTCTTCTTAGATTCCATATATATGTGTTATCATATTGTATTTGTTTTTCTCTTTCATTTTATTATTATTATTTTTTTTACAGGCCTCTCACTGTCGCAGCCTCTCTTGCTGCACAGGACAGGCTCCAGACGCGCAGGCTCATTAGCCGTGGCCCACGGGCCCAGCCGCTCTTCGGCATGTGGAATCTTCCCGGAGCGGGGCATGAACCCACGTCGCCTGCATTGGCAGGCGGATTCCCAACCACTGCGTCACCAGGGAAGCCCTGTTTTTCTCTTTCTGACTTACTTCACTCTGTATGACAGACCCTAGGTCAATCCACCTCACTACAATTTTTTTTAAGTAATAAAAAAAAAAAATGGACAGACAGAACTATAAGACAAATGGTAAAAGCAAAGCTATACAGAGAAAATCACACACAGAAGCACACACATACACACTCACAAAAAGAGGAAAAGGAAAAAAAAATATTGTTGCTCCCAAATTCTACCTCCTCAATTTGGGATGATTCATTGTCTATTCAGGTATTGCACAGATGCAGGGTACATCAAGTTGGTTGTGGAGATTTAATCCACTGCTCCTGAGGCTGCTGA
>NW_006791737.1:0-233 GCF_000442215.2 Lipotes vexillifer
AGCCTAACTTCAGTATATTTGTGGACGAAAGCTTTCATCTATAACTCTGCAGGTTTGTGAAATGCAGTGGACCTGAGCTCCTTTCCTCCCCTCGTTTTCTTGTGAGCTGGCCGCCATCCCGCAAGATTGCTTCAGACCATAGTCTGGTTCAGGAACGGCATGCTGAGACGTTGGTTCATTCTTCTTGCTGGTGCGAATTTAGAGTTCAATGTGCTCGTCCAAACACCTACAGC
>NW_006791738.1:0-1153 GCF_000442215.2 Lipotes vexillifer
ACTCTTTCAACTAATTAACCATCTTGATCCATGGTCAGTTTTTTTATCTTCACTTCCATGTCCTTTGTCTCACTTGCTCAGCAAAACTACTATTCTGGTTAAATGGGACTCTGAGTGAAAAGACAGAAAGTGGTGGTTGGGGGGAGGGAGTGTATGAACTGAGATTATACAAGGGTAGCAGTTTTTGATGATGACAAGATCTAAGGTATGACCATGGGAATGAGCATTGTAGGTAGAATGGAGACAAGATCATTGGAAGAGAGGCGGTCAAGAAACTGAAAGGCCAGGGTGTTTGAAAGATGAATAATGACCCAGAGTTGGATAGATGACAGCAATAATGACGGGTAGTAAGAGACAAAATTTAGTGACTTTTTTATATCAATAATTAAAGGAAATTAGAGTAATTGAACTGAATTATTTTTCATGAAAGATCATAACCACTGTCAACAGTGTCCCTGTCAGACAGTGGATTGTTTCATGGATGTACGCAATTCTTCCATCTTCATGATCTTAGTACTTTCCCAGCTGTGTTCCAGAGGTCTGTGCTGGTCATAGCCCTCCTTTATGCCCCTAATATTACATCTCTGTATATTCTTCTCTTGGTTGAGTATCCATAGCAAAGAGAATCAAATCCAGTGTTGTCAGGCGAAAAGCATCAGAAAAGAAAAATCAATAAATGACATCGTTCAGTGTAATAATAATGGAATTTTTAACTTGAAAATTACTTGTGAATAGACTTCACAGTCTTTGTAGTCACATGCAAATTATATGCTAATATAACTTTAACTCAGCAAACTGTTTTAGTTAGTTGAAACATTTGATATTGTGCCTACTGCCTTATAAGTATGTCTCACTCTTTGTCATAGATGAATACCCGAAATATATGTGTAAATAGATTTTTAGTAATACAAATCATATTTTCTCAGTGATTTGCATAATGTCAAAAATCCTTCATCTTTAAATTAATCATAATTGGTAGTGATAACAGTTTCTCTTCCTAACAAGTAGTTAAATCAATACTTAAATGCACCAGAAATTCGTTTTTTTTGTTTGTTTGTTTGTTTTTTTATGCGGTATGCGGGCCTCTCACTATTGTGGCCTCTCCCCTTGCGGAGCACAGGCTCCGGACGCGCAGGCTCAGCGGCCATGGCTC
>NW_006791739.1:0-938 GCF_000442215.2 Lipotes vexillifer
ACACACACACACACACACACACACACACATATATATATCCTGAACACACACATACATTTCTACCCTCACCCTGAATAAATACACAAACAGACCACCTCTTACTACCTACATTTTTACAGACAAAACCTTACTCACCCTGAATATTCACATTCCACTCTCACAACTGTATATACACACACAACATGGGCCTGAAAACAAACATGTGCAACCGATATGCCATCCAGATGTACACACTGAGTACCTAAACACACAGGCTCACCAAGTACACAACTGTCTCATGTGCAATCCAAAAAAAGACCCATATGCAATCCCACAGCCCTAGAATACATATACACCAGGATTCCTGCACACACACGTAACCTACACAGTCTACTGGTTTCCAAACACACAAACTAAACTCTCACATCCCGCAGAATACATACCCCAAAAGCCCCAGGAACTCAAAAACACACAGAGACACAAATAACCTATACTTATCAAATACAGTTGACCCTTGAACAACTTGGGGGTTAGGGCCAACCCTCCATGCAGTGGCTCTGCGTCCATGGATCCTGTAGTAGTCCTGTAGTATTTACTGAAAAAGAAATCCACTATAAGTAGACCCGTGTGGTTCAAACCCGTGTGGTTCAAGGGTCAACTGTACATATAAGTCCATCTCACTAATACTGAGAACACACATACAAGCAACACCACTAAATTCTTCAGGCATTACATTTCAAAATAGACACATAAAGGACTCTAAGCCTCCTGATATACTCACAAATCACAAATACACACACCCACAAACTACTCATGAGTATACACCCCAAATGCTCAGACACACTCAAAACAGAAAAACACCGACAACCTCTGCAGTCTTACTAATATACATACACAATTCTCACACACCTATGGACACACACATGCAAATATTCCTAACCCCTGAACATATGGATCCC
>NW_006791740.1:0-1691 GCF_000442215.2 Lipotes vexillifer
AGAGAGAGAGAGAGAGAGAGAGAGAGAGGGGGAGAGAGAGAGAGAGAGAGAGAGAGAGAGAGAAGAGAGAGAGGGAGAATATGAATAATTGTTCCAAATGGTAATACGGCTTTGAGCTTCCTGTCATCCAAGGCAAAATGGTAAAGACCCTGAGTTATTATTATTTTTGGATAAAAGGAAACACTCGTTTGTGAATGAATAGGAACATAAGGTTCTTTCTGCATACTGCTTAGGGCCTGAAACACCCCCGGGGTTGGGGAGGAGGTAGGCAGTGGTATTCTTCTGCTAATGGAGAGAGTCCTCCTGTGGCATCTGGGGCAGGGCCCTCCTGTTAGGATTCACCATTGGAAGGCAAACTTCTCCCCCGCATCTCCCCCAGGGCTCTGCCCTCCTAGCGCTTGCTGCAGCTGCCTCTGACGCCCACAGGCAGTGGTTCCTCTGTGTTAATGTTCACCAGGGACTGTCCTGGTCAGTTTTCAGAGACCTGAGAAGAGGGGTAGGTGAGTTGGGCCGTTGGCCAGTGGCACCAGGACAGTGCAGGACCATTTCTAGTAGGGCATTCCCTCTCCTTCCCACTGTCATGTCGTCCTTCACGGAGAGAGGGCTTCCTGGCCCCCGCTGCCCTCCGGGCTCCCCAGGAGAAGCCCCTGGGCCAGGGCCTAAGGGGGATTCAGACCACCCCCCCCACCCCCCAACGAGGCCACCTCTCTTGAGGCACAAAGCACACTGCAGACTCTGGAAGCGCTGCCTGCAGCGTCTGTGGGAACAGCACCCCCTGGAGTGGGACAGGGGCACGGGGGCCCTGGTCTGCACCCCCAGGTCTTCTTCCACCACCTGCGTCCCAGCCACCCCTCCCAGGCCAGCCGACCGGCCAGCTGCCAGAAGCAGGCAGAGAACGCGATGCTTAAGGAGGCACCTGCCTCATTAAGAACCATGCAAAACAGCAGCTTCCGGAACACCCGTGGAAACTTAAGATGAAGCCCCTATCGATGAAGGGGACAAAGCGGGTCTCAGGCACCGGGGAGCTGGGAGGTCTCACCCAGATGCACAGGGGTCTGGCCCACCAAGTTCCTTTGGGCCTGCTTGACCTCAGCAGGCAGGGGACCACCTGCCTGCCAGCTGTGAGATACAAGGAGGGAGCCCACCTCCCAACCCGCCCTCCACCCCGGCTGGACCTGTCAGACTCGAGAGGCTCAGCTCAGAGACCGGGGCCAGAGGGGGCCTGAGAGGAGCAGGGGTAGCCATGCTCTCTGCCAGGGGCCCAGGTGGCCTCCCTGGCCTGTGTCGGGGGGAGGGCCTTGGCATCATCAGAGCCCTCACCTGTGTGCAGTGTTCTGACGTGCGTCAGCCGACCTGCCTTCCTGGTCACTCTCCAGGGAGGGCTGACAGATGGATACTGAGGCCCAGAGAGTGACATCATGGAGCTAACGCGTGACCAAGCCAGACTCCCAGGTCCGTCCTCTCCCTGCCTGCTGCAGGTTCCAACAGCCACACCCCAGGCCCAGGAGCAGCCCTGCTTATCCTTGGTCCCTGGGGCCTGGGGTCAGTGCGCCCCAGTGTTCAGGGTCGGGAATCTGACAGCAGGGGGCGCTCCAAGCCTGGACATCAGACCCAGTACAGGACTCAGGGCAAGACGTGTGTGTGTGTGTGTGTGTGTGTGTGTGTGTGTGTGTGTGTGTGTGTGTGTGTGT
>NW_006791741.1:0-344 GCF_000442215.2 Lipotes vexillifer
CTGTACCATACACCATCTCCGTTCTCTAACCCAAACCCTAATTCTGACACTAAATCTTACCCGATTCCTTACCCTATCCCATGCCCTAACCCTATCCCGGACGCTAACTATAACCAGGGCGCTGAAACATACGCTAACCCTCAACCGTTGTCGTAACATAAGCTGTACCCAAGACCGTCCCCATTCCCTTACCCTAACCCTAGCTCTAACCCTAACCCTAACCGTAACCCCAACGCTAACCCTGACCCTAACACTAACCCGAAGCCTTACCCTAACGCGAGATCTAATACTAAACCGCACGCTAACACTAAGCCGTGCCCTAACACGTAATCTAACCCTCAACC
>NW_006791742.1:0-361 GCF_000442215.2 Lipotes vexillifer
GGGTTAGGATTAGGGCACGGTTTAGGGTAAGGCTTCGGGTAAGGGTTAGGTTTAGGGTTAGGAAACGGGGACGGTTTAGGGTACAGGTTAGGTTACGACAAAGGTTTAGGATTAGCATACGTGTTAGGGTTCATGTTAGTGTTAGTGTATGGGTTAGGTTTAGGGCATGGGTTAGGGTAATGCTTCGGGTAAGGGTAGGGTTAGGGTTAGTGTTAGGGATAGGGAACAGGGATGGGTTAGGGTACAGGTTAGGGTACGACAACGGTTTAGGTTTAGCGTACAAGTTAGGGCGCGGGTTAGTGTTAGCGTACGGGTTAGGCTTAGGGCATGGGTTAGGGCAAGGCTTCGGGTAAGGGTTAGG
>NW_006791743.1:0-777 GCF_000442215.2 Lipotes vexillifer
CCTTGTCATACCCTAACCTGTACCCTAAACCATCCCCGTTCCCTAACCCTAACCCAAACGCTAACCCTAACCCTAACTCTTATCCGAGGCCATAATCTAACAAGTGCCCTAATCCTAACCCGTACGCTAACACTAAACCATGCCCTAACATGTACGCTAACCCTCAACCGTACTCGTACCCTAACCTGTACCCTACACCATCCCTGTTCCCTAACCCTAACCCTAACGCTAATCCTAACCCTAACCCTTACCCGAAGCATTAGCCTAACCGGTGCCCCAATCCTAACCCGTACGCTAACACTAACCCGTGCCCTAAAACGTACGCTAAGCCTCAACCGATGTTGTACCCTAACCTTTACCCTAAAGCGTCCCCGTTCCCTAACCCTAAACCTAAACCTAAACCTTACCCGAAGCCTTACCCTAACCCTTGCCCTAATCCTAACCAGTACACTAACACTAACCCGTGCCCTAACACGCACACTAACACTCAAATTTTGTCGTAACCTATACTTTACCCTAAACCGTCCCCGTTACCTAACCCTGACCCTATTCGTAACCCTTACCTGAAGCCTTACCCTAATCCGTGCCCTAATCCTAACCCGTACGTTAACACTAACCCATGCCCTAACACGCACGCTGACCGTCAACCGTTGTTGTACTCTAACCTGTACCCTAAACCGTCCCCTTTCTCTAACCCTAACCCTAAACCTAACGTTTACCTGAAGCTTTCCCCAAACCCGTGCCCTAATCCTCACACATACACTAAAACGAACCCGT
>NW_006791744.1:0-202 GCF_000442215.2 Lipotes vexillifer
CAGTGCAAGAGTGTTCCCTTTTCTCCACACCCTCTCCAGCATTTATTGTTTCTAGATTATTTTTTTGCGTTACGCAGGCTTCTAACTATTGTGGCCTCTCCCATAGAAGAGCACAGGCCCTGGACGCGCACGCTCCGCGGCCATGGCTCATGGGCCTAGCCGCTCCACAGCATGTGGGATCTTCCCGGACCGGGGCACAAAC
>NW_006791745.1:0-278 GCF_000442215.2 Lipotes vexillifer
ATCCACGTTGCCTAACCCTAACCTTAACACTAATCCTAACTGTAACCCTTACCGTTAACCTTATCCTAAATCATGCCCTATTCCTAACCCGTATGCTAACACTAACACTTGGCCTAACACGTACGCTGAACCTAAACCATTGTCGTACCCTAACCTCTACCCTAAACCATCCCCTTTCCCTAACCCTCACCATAAGCCTAAACCTAACCCTTACTCTTAGCCTTACCATAAACCGTGCCTTAATCCTAACCCGTACGCTAACACTAAACTGTGCCCTA
>NW_006791746.1:0-2344 GCF_000442215.2 Lipotes vexillifer
TCAATGGGATAGTGCCCATGGTGACATTCACCATAGCGGTGGTTCACATGGTGGCAGTGCAAAATGTTTATAGTGCCCATGATGACATTGTACATGGTTATAGTGTCCATGGTGACAGTGCTCATTTTTGCAGTGCCCATGGTGATGGTGCCCATGTTTATATTGCTTTTGGTGACGGTGCTCATGGTGAGAGTGCCCAGGGTGACAGTTTCAACGGTGGCAGTGTTCATGGTGATAGTGCCCATAGTGACAGTGCCGATGGTGATGTTACTCATGGTGAGAATGCGAACGTTGGCAGTGCCCATGGTGACAGTGCCCAGGATGACAGTTCCCATGGTGACAGTGCTCAGGTCGACAGTGCCCATGGTGACAGTGCCCAGGATGACAGTTCCCATGGTGACAGTGCTCAGGTCGACAGTGCCCATGGTGACAGTGCCCAGGATGACAGTTCCCATGGTGACAGTGCTCAGGTCGACAGTGCCCATGGTGACAGTGCCCAGGATGACAGTTCCCATGGTGACAGTGCTCAGGTCGACAGTGCCCATGGTGACAGTGCCCAGGATGACAGTTCCCATGGTGACAGTGCTCAGGTCGACAGTGCCCATGGTGACAGTGCCCAGGATGACAGTTCCCATGGTGACAGTGCTCAGGTCGACAGTGCCCATGGTGACAGTGCCCAGGATGACAGTTCCCATGGTGACAGTGCTCAGGTCGACAGTGCCCATGGTGACAGTGCCCAGGATGACAGTTCCCATGGTGACAGTGCTCAGGTCGACAGTGCCCATGGTGACAGTGCCCAGGATGACAGTTCCCATGGTGACAGTGCTCAGGTCGACAGTGCCCATGGTGACAGTGCCCAGGATGACAGTTCCCATGGTGACAGTGCTCAGGTCGACAGTGCCCATGGTGACAGTGCCCAGGATGACAGTTCCCATGGTGACAGTGCTCAGGTCGACAGTGCCCATGGTGACAGTGCCCAGGATGACAGTTCCCATGGTGACAGTGCTCAGGTCGACAGTGCCCATGGTGACAGTGCCCAGGATGACAGTTCCCATGGTGACAGTGCTCAGGTCGACAGTGCCCATGGTGACAGTGCCCAGGATGACAGTTCCCATGGTGACAGTGCTCAGGTCGACAGTGCCCATGGTGACAGTGCCCAGGATGACAGTTCCCATGGTGACAGTGCTCAGGTCGACAGTGCCCATGGTGACAGTGCCCAGGATGACAGTTCCCATGGTGACAGTGCTCAGGTCGACAGTGCCCATGGTGACAGTGCCCAGGATGACAGTTCCCATGGTGACAGTGCTCAGGTCGACAGTGCCCATGGTGACAGTGCCCAGGATGACAGTTCCCATGGTGACAGTGCTCAGGTCGACAGTGCCCATGGTGACAGTGCCCAGGATGACAGTTCCCATGGTGACAGTGCTCAGGTCGACAGTGCCCATGGTGACAGTGCCCAGGATGACAGTTCCCATGGTGACAGTGCTCAGGTCGACAGTGCCCATGGTGACAGTGCCCAGGATGACAGTTCCCATGGTGACAGTGCTCAGGTCGACAGTGCCCATGGTGACAGTGCCCAGGATGACAGTTCCCATGGTGACAGTGCTCAGGTCGACAGTGCCCATGGTGACAGTGCCCAGGATGACAGTTCCCATGGTGACAGTGCTCAGGTCGACAGTGCCCATGGTGACAGTGCCCAGGATGACAGTTCCCATGGTGACAGTGCTCAGGTCGACAGTGCCCATGGTGACAGTGCCCAGGATGACAGTTCCCATGGTGACAGTGCTCAGGTCGACAGTGCCCATGGTGACAGTGCCCAGGATGACAGTTCCCATGGTGACAGTGCTCAGGTCGACAGTGCCCATGGTGACAGTGCCCAGGATGACAGTTCCCATGGTGACAGTGCTCAGGTCGACAGTGCCCATGGTGACAGTGCCCAGGATGACAGTTCCCATGGTGACAGTGCTCAGGTCGACAGTGCCCATGGTGACAGTGCCCAGGATGACAGTTCCCATGGTGACAGTGCTCAGGTCGACAGTGCCCATGGTGACAGTGCCCAGGATGACAGTTCCCATGGTGACAGTGCTCAGGTCGACAGTGCCCATGGTGACAGTGCCCAGGATGACAGTTCCCATGGTGACAGTGCTCAGGTCGACAGTGCCCATGGTGACAGTGCCCATGGTGACATTACTCACGGTGGCAATGCTCATGGGGACAGTTTGCATGGTTGCTGTGCCAATGGTGACAGTGCCTATGACAACATATACCATGGTGACAGTTTCCATGTTGACGTGCCCATGGTGATAGTGCGCATATTGACATTGCATATGGTGACAGTCCCCAG
>NW_006791747.1:0-4506 GCF_000442215.2 Lipotes vexillifer
TTTTTTTTTTTTTTTTGGTGTAGGATCTCATCATACTTTTCCCTTTTATGTTTGCTTTAAACAGCTTTATTGAGGTGTACCTTATAAACCATAAATTCAGTCTCCTTAATTTTCATTTCCTTCTTTAGACGGTAAAAATAAATGCTGTTCATAAGGTTCAAGTTATCCAGATGTATAAAGAGTAGGAAATAAAACCCCCAAAACGACTTCAATACTATTCTTAGTCTTTAATATTTCATTCCATATTCTTCTTTTCAGCATAGAGATACATGGTTTTTTGAAGATTACTTCAAATAATCTGTATATACAGAGAAGTCACTTGTCATTAGTGGACAAACTGTTTGTGTTAGTGTACAAACTCTGTAAATAGTTCCCAGAAGAAGAAACATAAATCCACCACAAATCCGATTCTACTGTTCTATAGCTTTCCATGTCAGCATATAGTGACTACATTGCACTGCTTTCATAAATTATTTAACATAACTCTATTTGGTGAGCGTTTAGGTAATGTCCAACTTTTCATCATGTAAAGAATCATAAAATAAATATTCTTATACATAGAATTTTCTTCTGCATAGGGAGAACTAGTCCTGTGACAAACCTCATTAGTTCCATGACAGAATGGTCAGGTGGTTTGCTTAAAATATACCTACATCACTTAGACATCTAGGGCTAAGAAGAAAAAGAGAGAAAAAACTGAGAAAGAGAGAGATGAAAGGAGAAATGGAGGAGGGAGAGCAAGAAGAAAGGGAGGAGGAGGAGGAAAAAGAGGGAAGGAAAAGAAATTCCTAAACCAGATATATATTTATTCCTTTAGCCATATGAAAGTTGAAAGCTGAGATCAACTTTGTTTAAGTTCTACGGTGGATTATTCCAATCTAATGCAAAACTTCTATAAAACTAGAAAAATGCCTCTTTGGACAGTTACAATTCAATTTCTTTCCCCTTCCCTTGAATACTTCCCATCAGAGCCACAAAATTGTCACGAGGTGGTTTGAGGTGAGAATAGCGTCCATGTCTGAAAGACCCTATGGTAATGAAAGGGGGGGCATGTCTCCCTTGAATCACAGGTGCTCTTCATTTTCAGTAATTAAAGTCAGGCACTCAAATCCATGCATTTCATTGGTGCTTTTCATATTATGCAGAGACTACACTGTAGAGGTCTTTAATTCGGTGAGTACTATTTGCAATGTGACAGAAAAGATTCCTAATTTACATAAAGCATTGCTGAGAACGATCTATATGACGGTGTGATATAAAAAGCTAAATGCAAGTCATTCCTCACTGAAGATGATCTGAAATAGTACTGTGTCAAGGGAGTCATTAGATTACAGAGGATAAAAAGCAGAAATAGGTATTCGGTATTTATTATATTTGTAAAATCACCTTAAGTGTCCCGTTGGAGCTAACTAGTATACAAAGAATAGTAGTTTCCTCAAAAAAACAAAAAAACAAAAACAACAATTTTTTAAAGAACAAAATATATAAATGTTATCAAATAGATCTCATTGACATCCATCTTATTACAAGGAGAAGCTCTACAATTCTTGCTTTTTATGAATGTAAATAAATGCTTCAAGAATTACTAAAGAATTATCTGTACCATGAGGTAACTCTGGTAGCCAAAGGCTGCAAGAGGACACAGTTTACCAATTTCTGTGGAATCTATCTCCCATGTGGTAGGCCAAATAACGCAGCCTCTCTACTCCTCAAGATGTCCTCATGCTAATCCTCAGAACCAGGGAATATGCTACCTTTCATGGCAAAAGGGACTTTGAAGATGTGACCCTGCAGTAGGAGGAAGATCTTGCATTATCTGAGTGGACGCAATGCAATCAAAACGGTCCTTAAAGAGGAAGATGGAGATATATCAATAACTTTGAGAAGAAGGGTCAGAAAGATGAAACTTTGCTGACTGAAGATGGAGGAAGGGGCCACTTGGGAAGGTGTGTGGGCAACCTCTAGAAGCTGGAAAGTTCAATGAAACAGATTCTCCCTGGAGAACCTGCATAAAGAAAATACAGCCCTTCTGATTCCATGAATTGAGCCTAGTAAGACCCATGTTATAATTCCCACCTTCAGAATGGTAAACTAATAAACCTGTATTTTTTTAAGCCACTAAGATTGTGGTAGTTTGTTACAGCAGCAGTAAGACACTAGTACATATCATTTCTCCATCATTAAGTTTGAGAACTGAAACCATGACATACTCCAGTTCCTGTGGTAACGAATACTGGAAACAGGCAAAAGGAAATCCTTTTTTTGTTTTTGTTTCTGGAAAATAAGATTGTAAACCATGTAAAATACGTGACTCAACAGCAAAACTTGTTCACCAATACTCACACCCTGATCTCACTGTGCCCTCCAGACCAGTTTATATACCCAGAACTGCCCAATCCTGACCAGTTCCTCACCTTGCAAGACCTACCTCAAACTCACCCACCTAACTAGGTCTTCTGCCTTACAAATATTCTCCATTATCTTCCTCCTCTTGCAAGGCTACTCCCCAGGTAGGTATTCTTCTTTACGACAATTAAGTCTACAAAACTTATTTCGCTTAATCAACAGATCTTCCTGTATTGGAGAAGGATGCACACAGATGGGGTATTTCTTTCATGGGTATAACTGGAAATGTCTTTATATGGCTGTAAAGGCAAAGACATGTGGATCTAGAGTACACTTTAGACTCCTACTAAGCTGAGAGGGGAAATTTAACAATGGAATTCCAGAGATGAAAACGTACATTGATCAAATATCACTTTTTTTCATTTGTGTGTTGTTGTATTTTTTTAATTATACACTCAAATTCTGCATGTATTTGTTTCTCATATTGGGACAAGACCATTTCCAAAGAATAATTTGGCTGGCCTGTGTTGGATAGAACGGATCTGGAGCTGAGGAATGATGAGAAGACTCCTGTGAATCTACCTGGGGGAGCATATGAGACGGCTTTTTCCTCCCCTCCATAACCTTGTATTTTACAACATTAAGGTTGAATGAACCTCAACAGAATGAGGTCCAGTTTCGTCAAAAATGTCTTTATCAAGATGGTTCCAACTATGCCTAAGGCATATGACATGCTTAATGCCACTCTCCCAGCTTTAATTCCCTCCAGTCTGTGCCTGGTTGCCAGTGACAGATCAGAGGACAGAGACTGAATCCATATAAGCTCCAACTTCTCACAAAGCAAAGAGACTCATCAAATGCCTTAAAGCAGTTGGACATTGTGGCTAAAAGCAATTGCGTTTCTGCATATGGAATTTAGTTTTTGTTCTTGTGCTTTTTTTTTTTAAACTCTCTCATAACAATAAGGAGAGGAGATTAATGCATTAGTTTAACCAGTTCAGATGACAATGAAGAAGACTTATCATCCATTACATCCAAGTTATATCTGTCTGTTGGAACTTGATTTTCCCTAGGAAACATGACCATTTAATCAATAAGGAGGAACTAATGAGATATTTGAAAATGGAATACATGCATCAGTACATTTAGAGAGACTTTGCTAAGATTAATAATGTGCCAGAGTGTCATCAATGAACAGGAAAAATATTTCTTTTGCGTGTTTACTTAACAAAAAGAGCACTTTTGCTTTTTTTTTTTTTTTAAAGGTTTTATATATTTCACTTTGATCCTATCCCTTTAAGACTCTGATTCTCAGAATTCTTCTCTTCGGAATTATTTTTTCCTTATATCGTACCCAACACCAAGAGAGTTCTCTTAAAAGGATCTTATGAAAAATGAGCACTGCCATCATTGATGATAATGCTAGCCACAACAATAGTAATACTGGCAATAACTACTATTTATGGAGGATTTACTATGTATGGTGAGTTTTTTAAACCTACTTTAAGTTAATGCTCTTAACGGGTAGGTATAACAACTAAGTACCTTCCTTTAACAGGCAATGATGATTATAACTGTATCTAGACAGCCACATACGTATTCTTTCTCATTTCCTTTAACTTCTCATTGTTTCTATATATCGCCCTATAAGACTGATTTTTTCTTATCAGTCAGAACATTAACTTCTAGAATTACATTAAGGAGGTGAACCGTGGTTGCAAAATCCTTTCTATACCACAAAGTAGTTTTCAGGCTTGGTAATATATATATTTCATCTTGTAAAGGAAGAAAGGGCAACTCGTTTAGCAAGTCATAATATTCCTTTCTGTTTATTATAAAATAGGCAGGGGAAGAACATGGGGGTTTTTGCAGGTTAAACAGTAGGCATCAGATTCTCCTAATTACAGTCTTGGTATGGTATCCACAGTGCAAATCTTGACCCAGTTCTTTTCCACTCAAAATGTGGGCCAAGAACCTACAGCATTTGCATCACCTCCAACATCTTAGAAATGCAGAGCTCTAGGCCTTACCCCATTCTAACAAGATGCCCAGGTGATTTGCATGCACATTAAAATTTGATAGCAAAGCCCTAGTTCTTTTCTCTTACAGCTTGAAAAAGCCATAAGTAACAGGAATCAAAAAAAAAAAAAAAAAAAAAAA
>NW_006791748.1:0-16412 GCF_000442215.2 Lipotes vexillifer
ACGGCCTGTGCTAAAAGTCACCAATAATAAGTGAAACCTAACTACAGACTATAGAGACTTCAGCAATGCTGTTCCTTTTGTTAAAGCGCCTTACCAGATATTGTTGCCTTAATGGATGCCATTAAAAACAACAAAAAATTTTATTAAATCCAGGGCATCTATGGCCTCTTGAATTTGGAGTTATAAACTTAGCTAGCATATGCTATTCTGTAAAATGTGTATGTTACTCAACCACGCATTGCCTTCACCTTTGAGCATCAATAATACTCCTTTACCCAATTGCTTTTTAGATACTTCAATAGCCCTCCAATTGCACACGGGCTTTGTGGACAGACAAAGACAGCTGCTCTGCAATTTCATCGGAAACTAGGTTTTGGAATTATGTCAGTGACCTCCTCCTCATTAGACCTGACCAAGAATATTTCAGAGTCTATCACTAATGTGTTGGAGAGCCCTGAGATGGTATCTTAAGTATATATAGATTACTTAAAACCTGTTCAAAATGTTGATATAGGAAGATTTTGAACTCACTGCCTCCCATGTACACATCAAATCTACAGATACACATGGAACAATATCTTCTTAGATAGAGCTGAAAAGTAACTGAGCAGCTCCTTCACTTGAGCAAATGAGAAAAGGGCCACATTGAGATGGGTAGGGGAGGCTGGGTGTTTTCTTGCCACAAACCACATCCCCAGTGTAGCAATACCAAGTTAGGATGGAATTCAAAAATCCTAAGTGTCTCCAAAGAATGAAGGGTTTGTTTCCCACATCCGACACCCCAAATGTTAAGACCTGCATTGAAGGACAAGCACCCAAAACATTTGACTTTGAAAAGCAATGAGGTTCCTCTCCAAGAGACCCAGAGAGTTGTAGGGAACTGGAAAAAGCTCTTAAAAAGCTTGCATGTAGACTAACTTACCCCAGGCCCCCAAACTGAAGCAACCTTTTGAAAAGATCCCTGACTTTATGTGAAGATATTTATTTGCTAGTATTAAATCAACACCTGGAAAGGCAGGGGCCTGTAGGGATACTCTCTGAGGATGGAGGTGATGGCAGACACAATTCTGTCTGCCCTTCTTCTGCCTTCCAACAGCTTCCTTTAACTCTAGATTTTTCCACCCTGGGTGGGTGACATCTTCACACTCTCCTTCTGCCATGTTTCACGGTGCCAGTATCTCCTGGAGGAAAGGTTTTACACACATCTGCTGCTTTGGTTTTTAATGACTGGTGCCCTGGTTTTTGTGACTGCTACCCAAGGGACACCCCTTTAATGCCTGGCTCTGATGGTCAGGGCGGCTTGTGTTCCTGTGTCCCACAGTAATGTAACAATTGAAGAGACAGTTCTTGTCAGGTTACCACACCCAGCATACTACACAGACAACATACTGAAACACACCCCACAGTTTTTCTGTGACAGGGGCCTATTTGCTTGCCCTAATGTTTTGGCCTGAGGGGCAGGCTTCAGATTTAGCACAAATCTAGAGGCCTACAGATATGCTTTTGGGGAATGAAAGTTAGAGGACACTATCTCTGCACTATACATATGCCTAGCTATAACTCATTGGTATCTCCCAGAAAGGAGCTTATACACTCATCTGCAGCCACAGATGACACATCCCAGTCACCTGTTCTGGTGGTCAGCAGGACTTGTGCTTGTGGTCCCAGAGGACTATATATATTTTCATACTTTAAAGGTTGCTTCATGAGAGTCTAGCTTCCATAAAGCCTGAAATTAAGTTCTGACAGAAATCCCTCCCTTTGGGACTCTGACAGTCTTGGAACACCCTCAACAACTGAGATATATTAAAAACAAAATAGGCTTCTTGGACAATCAGCAAGGTTTCAAAGACAACAAATATTTGGGCAAGGTTGAATGATATATTTTATATCCTATATAAGGCCACCCTTCCAATACTGGGAGAGGTAGCTCTTTTATCTAACACATAGAAACAAACAAAGAGAGTCAAGAAAAATGAGAAAACCTAGGGATATGTACCCAAATAAGAACACCATAAAACCTCAGAGAAAAACTTAATGCCATAGAGGAAAGTTATTATCTGATAAAAAGTTTAAAGTAATGGTCATAAAAAATGTTAATCGAACTAGAGAGAAGAATGGATGAACACAGGGAGAACTTCAAGAATGAGAAAGAAAATACCAAATAGAAGTCACAGAGCTGGAGAATATAGTAACTGAACTGAAAATTATACAATACAGAGAAGACCTTCAAGATGGTGAAGAGTAAGAAGTGGAGATCACCTTCCTCCCCACAGATACATCAGAAATACATCTTCATGTGGAACAACTCCTACACAACACCTACTGAACGCTGGCAGAAGACCTCAGACTTCCCTAAAGGCAAGAAACTCCCCATGTACCTAGGTAGGGAAAAAGAAAAAAGACAAAAGAATACGGACGGGACCTGCACATCGGGGAGGGAGCTGTGAAGGAGGAAAAGTTTCCACACACCAGGAAGCCCCTTCACTGGAGGAGAGGGGGGTGACGGGGGAAGTTTCAGAGCCACGGAATAGAAGGCAGAAATACAGGTGCAGAGGGCAAAGAGGAGGAATTCCCGCACAGAGGATCATACCAGCCAGCACTCACCAGCCCAAGAGGATTGTGTGCTCATCCGCTGGGGCGGGTGTGGGTTCCGGTCTGAGGCTCGGCCTTCAGAGTTCAGAACCCAGGGAGAGGACCTGGGTTGGCTGCGTGAACACAGCCTGAAGGGGGCTAGTGCACCACAGCTAGCTGGGAGGGAGACCTGGAAAATGTCTGGAACTGCCAAAGAGGCAAGAGAACATTGTTTTGGGGTGCACAAGGAGAGGCGATTCAGAGAAACACCTAAAGGAGCTCCACAGAAGGGTGTGAGCCTCAGATATCAGCGCAGACACCAGAGGCATGCAAGAAACACTAAGGCTGCTGTTGCAGACACCAAGAAGCCCGTTTGCAAGCAAAGGTCACTATCCACGCCTGGGACCCTGTGCAACCCACCACTGCCAGGGTCCCGTGGTCCAGGGACACCTTCTGCAGAAGAACACAGGGTGAACCACAGGCTGCTGCAACGTCATGCCAGCCTCTGCTGCCACAAGCTCCCCCCGCATTCTGTACCCCTCCCTCCCCAAGCATGAGTGAGCCAGAGCCACCTATTCAGCTCCTACTTTAACCACGTCATGTATGAGTGAAGAACAGACGCCCTCAGGCAACCAACATGCAGAGGAGTGCCAAATCCAAAGCTGAACTCCAGGAACGGTGCGAACAAAGAAGAGAAAGGGAAATTTCTCCCAGCAGCCTCAGAAGCAGCAGATTATATCTCCACAATCAACTTGATGTACCATGCATCTGTGGAATACCTGACTAGGCAACAAATCATCCCAAAATTGAGGTGGTGGACTTTGGAAGCAAACATATATATATTTTTTTCCCCTTTTTCTCTTTTTGTGAGTGTATATGTGTATGTTCCTTTGTGTGACGTTGTCAGTAGAGCATTGCTTTTACCATTTGCCCTAAGGTTCTTCCTGTCCTTTTTGTGTGTGTGTTTTTTTCTTTTTTAGTATACGTATTGGCGCCTGTTATCTTTCCTGGATTTGTTTTTTTCGTTTGGTTTCTCCCTTTTTCCTATCTTTGGTTCTTTCTGTTTCATTTTTTTTCTTTTTTAATTACTTTTTAAATTTTAATATTTTTATTTTAATAACTGTATTTTATTTATTTATTTATTTATTTATTTATTTATTTTCTCACTGTTTTTCTGAGCTGTGGGGCTCACAGGGTCTTGGTGCTCCAGCCAGTTTTCAAACCTGAGCTTCTGATGTGGGAGAGTTGATATCAGGACATTACCCACCAGAGACCTCCCAGCTCCACATAATATCAAACAGCAAAGCTTTCCCAGAGATATCCATCTCAATGCTAAGACCCAGCTCCACTCAACAATGAGCAAGTTACATGCTGGACACCCTATGCCAAACAAAAAGCAAGACAGTAACACAATGCCACCCATTAGCAGAGAGGCTGCCTAAAATCATAAAATGTTCACAGACACTGTAGAACACACCACCAGATGTGCTCTTGCCCAAAATAAAGAAAAGATCCAGCCTCATCTACCAGAACAGAGACACCAGTCCCCTCCACCAGGAAGCCTATACAACCCAATGAACCAATCTTAGCTACTGGAGGCAGACACCAGAAACAACAGGAATTACGAACCAGAAGCCTGCAAAAAGGAGACCCCAAACACAGTAAGTTAAGCAAAATGAGAAGACAGAGAAACACACAGCACATGAAGGAGCAAGATAAAAACCCACCAGACCAAACAAATGAAGTGTAAATAGGCAGTCTACTTGAAAAAGAATTCAGAGTAATGATAGTAAAGACAATCCAAATCTTGGAAATAGAATAGAGAAAATACAAGAAATGTTTAACAAGGACCTAGAAGAACTAAACTGCAAACAAAGATTGATGAACAACACAATACATGAAATTAAAAATTCTCTAGAAGGAATCAAAAGCAGAAAAACTGAGGCAGAAGAATGGATAAATGACCTGGAGGATAAAATAGTGGAAATTGCTGCAGTTCAGGATAAAGAAAGAAAAATAAAAAGAAATGACGACAGTCTCAGAGAACTCTGGGACAACACTAAACACACCAACATTCGAATAGTAGGGGTCCCAGAAGAAGAAGAGAAAAAAAAAGGGAATGAGAAAATATTTGAAAATATTATAGTTGAAAACTTCCCTAATATGGGAAAGGAAATAGTTAATCAATTCCAGGAAGCACAGAGAGTCCCATACAGGATAAATCCAAGGAGAAAACGGCAAGACACATATTAATAAAATGATGAAAAATTAAATACAAAGAAAAATATTAAAAGCAGCAAGGGGAAAGCAACAAATAATATACAAGGGAATCCCCATAAGCTTAAGTGCTTATCTTTCAGCAGAAACTCTGCAAGCCAGAAGGAAGTAGCAGGACATATTTAAAGTGATGAAAGGGGAAAACGTACAACCAAGATTACTCTATCCAGCAAGGGTCTCATTCAGATTCGAAGGAGAAATTAAAATATTTACACACCAGCAAAATGTAAGAGAATACAACACCACCAAACCAGCTATACAACAAATGTTAAAGTAAATTCTCTAGGAAGGAAACACAATGGAAGGTAAAGACCTAAAATATGAAACCCAAAACATTTAAGAAAATGGTATTAGGAACATATATATCAATAATTACCTTAAATATAAATGGATTAAATGCTCCAACAAAAAGACATAGACTGGCTGAATGGATACAAGAAGAAGACGCATATATGTGCTGTCTACAAGACCCACTTCATACCTAGTGACACATAGAGTCTGAAAGTGAAGAGTTGGAAAAAGATATTCCAGGCAAATGGAAATCAAAAAAAAGCTGGAGTGGTAAATGTAATATCAGAAAAAATAGACTTCAAAATAAAGACTATTACAAGAGACAAAGAAGGACACTACATAATGATCAAGCGATCAATCTAAGGAGGAGATACAACAATTGTAAAGATTTATGCAGTCACCATAAGAGCACCACAATACATAAGGCAAATGCTAACAGCCATAAAAAGGGAAATCAATCATAACACAAAAATAGTTAGGAATTTTAACGCTCTAATTTCACCAATGGACAGATCATCCAAAATGAAAATAAATAAGGAAACACAAGTTTTAAATGACTTACCTGATATTTATAGGACATTCCATCCAAAAACAACAGAATACACTATTTTCTCAAGTGCTTATGGAACATTCTCCAGGATAGATCATATCTTGGGTCACAAATCAAGCCTTGATAAATTTAAGAAAATTGAAATCGTATCAAGTAACTTTTCTGACCACAACGCTATCAGACTCCATATCAATTACAGGAAAATATCTGTAAAAAATACAAACAACAAGCAACCCTATGCCAATAAAATGGAGAACCTGGAAGAAATGGACAAATTCTTAGAAATGCACAACCTGCCAAGACTGAACCAGGAAGAAATAGAAAATATGAACAGACCAATCACAAGCACTGAAATTGAAACTGTGATTAAAAATCTTCCAACAAACAAAAGCCCAGGACCAGATGGCTTCACAAGCGAATTCTATCAAACATTTAGAGCAGAGCTAACACCTATCCTTCTCAAACTCTTCCAAAATATAGCAGAGGGAAGAGCACTCCAAAACTCATTCTACAAGGCCACCGTCACCCTGACACCAAAACCAAACAAAGATGTCACAAAGAATGAAAACTACAAGCCAATATCACTGATGAACATAGATGTAAAAATCCTTAAAAAATACTAGCAAACAGAATCCAACAGCACATTAAAATGATTATACACCATGATCAAGTGAGGTTTATCCCATGATTGCAAGGATTCTTTAATATACACAATTCAATCAATGTGATACACCATATTAACAAATTGAAGAATAAAAGCCATATGATCTTCTCAATAGATGCAGAAAAACTTTCAACAAAATTCAACACCCATTTACAATAAACACCATCAAGAAAGTAGGTGTAGAGAGAAGATATCTAAATATAATAAAGGCCATATATGACAAACCCACAGCCAACATGGTCCTCAATGGTGAAAAACTGAAACCATTTCCACTAAGATCAGGAACAAGACAATGATGCCCACTCTCACCACTATTATTCATCATAGTTTTGGAACTTTTGCCACAACAATCAGAGAAGAAAAAGAAATAAAATGAATCAAGGTCAGAACAGAAGAAGTAAAGCTGTCACTGTTTTCAAATGGCATGATACTATACATAAAGAATCCCAAAGATGCTACCAGAAAACTCATAGAGCTAATCAATGAATTTGGTAAAGTAGCAAGATACAAAATTAATGCACAGAAATCTCTTGCATTCCTATATACTAATGATGGAAAATCTGGAACAGAATTTAAGGCACAACTCCCATTTACCATTGCAACAAAAAGAATAGTATACCTAGGAGTAAACCTATCTAAAGAGACAAAAGACCTGTATATAGAAAAGTATAAGACCCTGATGAAAAAAAGTGAATATGATACAAAGAGATAGAGATATATTGTATTCTTGTATAGGAAGCATGAACATTGTGAAAAATGTCTCTACTGCCAAAAGTAATCTACAGATTCAATGCAATCCTTATTAAACTACCAATGACATTTTTCAGAGAACTAGAACAAAAATTTCACAATTTGTGTGGAAACATGAAAGACCCAAAAGAGCAAAAGCAATGTTGAGAAAGAAAAACGGAGCTGGAAGAATCAGATTCCCTGATTTCAAAATATACTACAAAGCTACAGTAATCAAGAGAGTATGGTACTGGCACAAAAACAGAAATATAGATAAATGGAAGAGGATAGAAAGCCCAGAGATAAACACATGCACATATGGTCACCTTATTTTTGGTAAAGGAAGCAAGAATATACAATGGAGAAAAGAGAGACTCTTCAGTAAGCGGGCTCAGAAAACTGGACAGCTACATGGAAAAGAATGAAATTATAACACTCCCTTACACCATACACAAAAACAAACTCAAAATTGATTAAAGACCTAAAAGTAATGCCAGGCATTATAAAACTCTTAGAGGAAAACATAGGCAGAACACTCTATGACATAAATCACAGCAAGATCCTTTTTGACCCACCTCCTAGAGAACTTGAAATAAAGACAAAAAAACCCAAATGGGACTGTAATGAAACTTAAAAACTTTTGCACAGCAAAGGAAACCATAAAAAAGATGAAATGGCAGTACTCAGAATGGGAAAAATATATTTGTAAATTAAGCAAATGACAAAGGATTAATCTCCAAAATTTACAAGCAGCTCATGCAGATCAATATCAAAAAAACAAACAACTCAATCCAGAAATGGGCAGAAGACCTAAATAGACATTTCTCCAAAGAAGATATGCACATTGCCAGCAAACACATGATAGGATGCTCAGCATCACTTATCATTAGGGAAAAGCAAATCAGATCCACAATGAGCTCCTCTCGGAAGATGGTGGAAGAGTAAGACACAGAGATCACCTTCCTCCCAACAGATTCATCAGAAATACATCTACACGTGGAACTGCTCCTATAGAATACACACTGAAGGCTGGCAGAATATCTCAGACCTCCAAAAAGGCAAGAAACACCCAACATACCAGGGTAAGGCAAAAGAAAAAAGGAAAAACAGAGACAAAAGGAAAGGGACAGGACTTGCACCAGTAGGAGGGAGCTGTGAAGGAAGAAAGGTTTCCACACACTAGGAAGCCCCGTCGTGGGCAGAGACTGCGGGTGATGCAGGGGGAAGCTTCTGAGGCATGAAGGAGAGCAGAGCAACAGGGGTGCGGAGGGCAAAGCGGAGAGATTCCCGCACAGAGGATCAGTGCCGACCGGCACTCACCAGCAGGAGAAGCTTGTCTGCTCACCAGCCGGGGCGGTCTGGGGCTGGGAGCTGAGGCTCAGGCTTTCGTCGGATCGCAGGGAGAGGACTGGCAGCGTGAACACAGCGTGAAGGGGTTAGTGCACCACACCTAGCCAGGAGGGAGTCGGGGAAAAAAAGTCTGGACCTGTCGAAGAGGCAAGAGATTTTTTCTTCCCTCTGTTTCCTGAGGAGAGGGGATTAAGAGTGCTGCTTAAAGAAGCTACAAATAAGGGTGCGACAAGCCACTAACAGAGCGGACCTCAAAGATGGGCATGAGACACTAAGGCTGCTGCTGCCGCCACCAAGAAGCCTGTGTGTGAGCACAGGGCACTACCTACAACACTCCTCCAGGGAGCCTGTGCAGCCAGCCACTGCCAGGGTCCCGTGATCCAGAGACAACTTTACCGGGAGAAACCACGGCACGCCTCAGGGTGGTGCAACGTCATGCCGACCTCTGCCGCCGCAGGCTTGCCCCGCACTCCGTGCCCCTCCTTCCCCCCTGCCTGAGTAAGCCAGAGACCCCAAATCAGCTCCTCTTTTAACTCTGTCCTGTCTGAGCGGAAAACAAAGGCCCTCTGGTGACCTACACGCATAGGCGGGGACAAACCAAAAGCTGAACCCCTGGAGCTGTGCGAACAAAGAAAAGAAAGGGAAATTTCTCCCAACAGCCTCAGGAGCAGCGGACTAAATCTCCACAATCAACTTGATGTACCCTGCATCTGTGGAATACCTGACTAGACAACAAATCATCCAACTTGAGGAGGTGGACTTTGAGAGCAAAGTATATTATTTTTTCCTCTTTTCCTCTTTTTTTGAGTGTGTACATGTATGCTTCTGTATAAGATGTTCTCTGTATAGCTTTGCTTTCACCATTTGGCCTAGGGTTCTGTCCGTCTGTTTTCTTTCCTTTTTTTTTTACTTATTAAACATTTTTTTCTTAATAATTATTTTTATTTCTTATTTTAATAACTTTATTTTATTTAATTTTATCCTCTTTCTTTCTTTCTTTCTTTCTTTCTACTTCTTCTCCCCTTTATTCTGAGCCATGTGGATGAAAGGCTCTTGGTGCTCTGGACAAGAGTCAGTGCTGTGCCTCTGAGGTACAAGAGCACACATCAAGTCACTGGTGCACAAGAGACGCCCCAGCTCCACGTAACATCAAATGGCAAAAAACTCCCAGAGATCTACATCCCAATACCAAGACCCAATTTCACTCAACGACCAGAAAGCTACAGTGATGGACATCCTATGCCAAACAAGTAGCAAGACAGGAACACAACACCAACCATTAGCAGAGACACTGCCTAAAATCATAATAAAGCCACAGACACCCCAAAACACACGACCAGATATGTAACTGCCCACCAGAAAGACAAGATCCAACCTCATCCAGCAGAACACAGGCACTAGGCCCCTCCATAAGGAAGCCTACACAACACACTGAAACAACCTTAGCAACTGGGGAGAGACATCAAAAACAACAGGAACTACAAAGCTACAGACTGCAAAAAGGTGACCCCAAACACAGTAAGATAAGCAAAATGAGAAGACAGAAAAACACACAGCAGATGAAGGAGCAAGATAAAAATTCACCAGACCTAACAAGAGGAAATAGACTACCTGAAAAATAATTCAGAAAAATGATAGTAAAGATGATCCAAAATCTTAGAAATAGAATAGAGAAAATGCAAGAAACATTTAAAAAGTCCCTAGAAGAAGTAAAGAGGAAACAAGCAATGATGAACAACACAATAAATGAAATTAAAAATACTCGAGAAAGGATCAATAGCAGAATAACAGAGACAGAAGAACAGATAAGTGACCTGGAAGATAAAATGGTGGAAAAAACTACTGCAGAGGAGAATAAAGAAAAAAGAATGAAAAGAACTGAGGACAGTCTCAGAGACTTCTGGGACAACATTAAAGACACCAGCATTCCAATTATAGGGGTCCCAAAGAAGAGGAGAAAAAGAAAGGGACTGAGAAAATATTTGAAGAGATTGTAGTTGAAAATTTCCCTAATATGGGAAAGGAAACAGTAAATCAAGTCCAGGAAGCACAGAGAGTCCCATAGAGGATATAGCCAAGGAGAAACATGCCAAGACAAGTATTAATCAAACTCTCAAAAATTAAATACAAAATTAATATATTAAGAGCAGCAAGGGAAAAACAACAAATAAAACACAACAGAATCCCCATAAGGATTCAGCTGATCTTTCAGCAGAAATTCTGCAAGCCAGATGGGAGTTGTAGGACATATTTAAAGGGATGAAGGAGAAAATCCTACAACCAAGATTACTCTACCCAGCAAGGATCTCATTCAGATTTGATGGAGAAATTAAAACCTTTACAGACAGGCAAAAGCTGACAGAGATCAGAACCTCCAAACCAGCATTACAACAAATGCTAAAGGAACTTATCTAGGCAAGAAACACAACAGAAGGAAAAGACTTACAAAAACAAACACAAAACAATTTAAAGAATGGGAATAGGAACATACATATCAATAATTACCTTAAATTTAAATGGATTAAATGCTCCCACCAAAAGACACAGACTGGCTGAAGGGATACAAAAATAACACACATATATATGCTGTCTACAAGAGACCCATGTCAGACCTAGGGACACATACAGATTGAAAGCTAGGGGATGGAAAAAGATACTCCATGCAAATGGAAATCTAAATAAAGCTGGGGTAGCAATTCTCATGTAAGACAAAATACACTTATAATAAAGACTATTACAAGAGACAAAAAAGGACACTACATAACGATCAAGATATTGATCCAAAAAGAAGATATAACAATTGTAAATATGTATGCACCCAACATAGGAGCACCTCAATACATAAGGCAAATACTAAAAACCATGAAAGGGGAAATCGAAAGTAACAATTCATAGTAGGGGACTTTAACACCCCACTTTTACCAATGCACAGATCATTCAAAATGAAAATAAATAAGGAAACCCAAGCTTTAAATGTTACATTAAACAACATGGACTTACTTGATATTTTTAGGACATTCCATCCAAAAACAACAGAATACACATTTTTCTGAAGTGCTCATGGAACATTTTCCAGGATACATCATAGCTTGGGTCACAAATCAGGCCTTGGTAAATTTAAGAAAATTGAAATCGTATCAAGTATCTTTTCTGACCACAATGCTATGTGACTAGATATCAATTACAGGAAAAGATCTGTAAAAAATACAAACACATGGAAGCTAAACAGTACACAACATAATAACCAAGTGATAACTGCAGAAATCAAAGAGGAATTCAAAAAAGTACCTAGCAGCAAATGACAATGGAGACACGATGACCCAAAACCTATGGGATGTAGCAAAATCAGTTCTAAGAGAGAAGTTTATAGCAATACCATCCTACCTTAAGAAAGAGGAAACATCTCATGGAAACAACCTAAGTGCCCATCATCGGATGAATGGATAAAGAAGATGTGGCACATATATACAATGGAATATTACTCAGCCATTAAAAGAAATGAAATTGAGCTATTTTTAATGAGGTGGAGAGACCTAGAGTCTGCCATACAGAGTGAAGTAAGTCAGAAAGAAAAAGACAAATACCGTATGCTAACACATATATATGGAATTTAAGGGAAAAAATGTCATGAAGAATCTAGGGGTAAGACAGGAATAAATACACAGACCTACTGGAGAACAGACTTGAGGATATGGGGAGGGGGAAGGGTGAGCTGTGACAGGGTGAGAGAGAGGCATGGACATATATACACTAACTAAAGTAGATAGCTAGTGGGAAGCAGCCGCATGGCACAGGGGTAACGGCTCGGTGCTTTGTGACCACCTGGAGGGGTGGGATAGGGAGGGTGGGAGGGAGGGAGATGCAAGAGGGAAGAGATATGGGAACATATGAATATGTATAACTGATTCACTTTGTTATTAAGCAGAAACTAACACACTATTGTAAAGCAATTATACCCCAATAAAGATGTTAAAAAAAGAAGGAAGAGGAAACATCTCAAATAAACAACCTAACCTTGAACGTAAAGCATTTAGAGAAAGAAGAACAAAAACACCCCAAAGTTACCAGAAGGAAAGAAATCATAAAGATCAGATCACAAACAAATGAAAAACAAATGAAGGAAATGATAGCAAAGATCAATAAAATTGAAAGCTTCTTCCTTCAGAAGATAAACAAAATTGATAAACCATTAGCCAGACTCATCAAGGAGAAAAGGGAGAAGACTCAAATCAATAAAATTAGAAATAAGGAGAAGTAACAAGTGACACTGCAGAAATACAAAGGGTCATGGGAGATTACTACAAGCAACTCTATACCAAAAAAAAAGGACAACCTGGAAGAAATGGATAAATTCTTAGAAATGCACAACCTGCCATGACTGAACCAGGAAGAAAGAGAAAATATGAACAGGGCTTCCCTGGTGGCGCAGTGGTTGAGAGTCCGCCTGCCAATGCCAGTGATGTGGGTTCGTGCCCCAGTCTGGGAAGATGCCACATGCCGCAGAGAGCTGGGCCCATGAGCCATGGCTGCTAAGCTTGCGCATCCAGAGCCAGTGTTCCACAATGGGAGAGGCCACAACAGTGAGAGGCCCGTGTATCACAAAAAAACAAACAAAAGAAAGAAAGGAAGAAAATATGAACAGACCCATCACAAGCACTGAAATTGAAACTGTGATTGAAAATCTCCAACAAACAAAAGCCCAGGACCAGACGGCTTCACAGGCAAATTCTGTCAAACATTTAGAGAAGACCTAACACCTATTCTTCTCAAACTCTTCCAAAATATAGCAGAGGGAGGAACACACTCAAACACATTCTACTAGGCCACCATCACACTGATACAAAAACCAGACAAAGAAGTCAAAAAGAAAGAAATCTACAGGCCAATATCACTGAAGAACATGGATGCAAATATCCTCAAAAAATACTAGCAAATAGAATCCAACAGCTCATTAAAAGGATCATACACCATGATCAAGTGGGGTTTACTCCAAGAATGCAAGGATACTTCAATATATGCAAATCAATCAATGTGATACACCATATTAACAAATGGAAGGAGGAAAACAGTATGATCATCCCAATAGATGCAGAGAAATCTTTTGACAAATGTCAAGACTCATTTATGATAAAATCCCTGCAGAAAGTAGGCATAGAAGGAACATTCCTCAATATAATAAAGGCCACATAAGACAAATCCACAGCCAACATCGCCCTCAATGGTGAAAAATTGAAACTTTTCCACTAAGATCAGGAACAAGACAAGATTGCACACTCTCACCACTTTCATTCAACATAGTTTTGGAAGTTTTAGCCACAGCAATCAGAGAAGAAGAAGAAATAAAAGGAATCCAAATCGGAAAAGAAGAAGTAAAGCTGTCACTGTTTGCAGATGACATGATACTATACATAGAGAATCCTAAAGATGCTACCAGAAAACTGCTAGAGCTAATCAATGAATTTGGTAAAGTATCAGAATACAAAATTAATGCACAGAAGTCTCTGGCATTCCTATACACTAATGATGAAAAATCTGAAAGTGAAATCAAGAAAACACTCCCATTTACCATTGCAACAAAAAGAATATAATATCTACGAATAAACCTATCAAAGGAGAAAAAAGAACTGTATGAAGAAAACTATAAGACACTGATGAAAGAAATTAAAGATGATACAAATAGATGGAGAAATATACCATGTTCTTGGATTGGAAGAGTCAACAGTGTGAAAATGACTCTACCACCCAAAGCAATCTACAGATTCGATGCAATCCCTATCAAACTACCACTGGCATTTTTCACAGAACTAGAACAAAATATTTCACAATTGGTATGGAAACACAAAAGACCCCGAACAGTGAAAGCAATATTGAGAACGAAAAATGGGTTTGGAGGAATCAGGCTCCCTGAGTTCAGACTATACTACAAAGTTACAGTACTCAAGACAGTATGGTACTGGCACAAAAACAGGAATATAGATCAATGGAACAGGATAGAAAGCCCAGAGATAAACCCATACACAGATGGTCACCTTATCTTTGATAATGGAGGCAAGAATACACAGTGGAGAAAAGACAGCCTCTTCAATAAGTGGTGTTGGGAAAACTGGACAGGTACATGTAAAAGTATGAGATTAGAACACTCCCTAACACCATACACACAAATAAGCTCAAAATGGATTAAAGACCTAAATGTAAGGTCGGAAACTATCAAACTCTTAGAGGAAAATGTAGGCAGAAGACTCTATGGACTAAACAACAGCAAGATCCGTTTTGACCCACCTCCTAGAGAAATATAAATAAAAACAAAAATAAACAAATGGGACCTAATGAAACTTCAATTCTTTTACACAGCAAAGGAAACCATAAACAAGACCAAAAGACAACCCTCAGAATGCGAGAAAGTATTTGGAAATGAAGCAACTGACAATGGATTAATCTCCAAAATTTACAAGTATCTCATGCAACTCAATAAAAAAGAAATAAACAAACCAATCCAAAAATGGGCAGAAGTCCTAGATAGACGTTTCCCCAAAGAATATATACAGATATCCAACAAACACATGAAAGAATGCTCAACATCATTAATCATTAGAGAAATGCAAATCAAAACTACAATGAGATATCTTCTCACACCAGTCAGAATGGCCATCATCAGAAAATCTAGAAGCAATAAATGCTGGAGAGGGTGTGCAGAAAAGGGAACATTCTTGCTCTGCTGGTGGGAATGTAAATTGATAAAGCCACGATGGAGAACAGTATGGAGGTTCCTTAAGAAACTACAAATAGAACTACCATATGACTCAGCAATCCCACTACTGGGCATATACCCTGAGAATACCATAATTCAAAGAGTGTCATGTACCAAACAGTTCCTTGAAGCTCTATTTACAATAGTCATGAGATAGAAGCCACCTACGTGTCCATGAGCAGATGAATGTCTAAAGAAGATGTGGCACATATATACAATGGAATATTACTCAGCCATAAAAAGAAATGAAATTGAGTTATTTGTAATGAGGTGGATAGACCTCGAATCTGTCATACGGAATGAAGTAAGTCAGAAAGAGAAAAAAAATACCATATGCTAACACATATATATGGATTTTAAGGAACAAAATGGTCATGAAGAACATAGGGGTAAGATGGGAATAAAGAAACAGACCTACTGGAGAATGGACTTGAGGATATGGGGAGGGGGAAGGGTAAGCTGTGACAAAGTGAGAGAGTAACATGAACATATATACACTACGAAAGGTAAAATAGATAGTGGGAAGCAGCCGCATAGCACACAGAGATCAGCTTGGTGCTTTGTGACCACCTAGAGGGTTGGGATAGGGAGGGTGGGAGGGAGGGAAACGCAAGAGGGAAGAGATATGGGAACATATGTATATGTATAACTGATGCACTTTGTTATAAAGCAGAAACTAACACACCATTGTAAAGCAATTATACTCCAATAAAGATGTTAAAAAAAAGAAAGCTACAATGAGGTATCAACTCACACCGGACATAATGGCCATTATAAAAAAATCTAGAAACAATGCATGCTGGAGAGCATGTAGAGAAAAGGGAACTCTCATACACTGTTGGTGGGAATGTAAATTGATACAGACACTATAGCCAACAGTAGGGAGGTTTCATCAAAAACTAAACATAGAACTACTATACGACCCAGCAATCCCACTCCTGTTCTTATACCATGAGAAAACCATAATTCTAAAAGAGTCATGTACCGCAAAGTACATTGCAGCTCTAATTACAATAGCCAGGACTCGGGAGCAATTGAAGTGTCCATCAAAAGATGAAGGGATAAAGAAGATGTAGCGCATAATACAATGGAATACTATTGAGACATAAAAAATGACATTGAGTTATTTGTAATGCTTTGGATGGTTCTAAAATGTGTCATACAGAGTGAACTAAGTCAGAAAGAGAAGAAATACCATATGGTAACACATATATATTAAATTATATATA
>NW_006791748.1:16422-17048 GCF_000442215.2 Lipotes vexillifer
ATCCATTCAGCAAGCCTGTGTCCTTTGGTTGGAGCAGGGCAGGAATAAAGACTCAGATGTAGATAATGGACTTGAGGACACAGGGATGGGGAGGTAGCTGGGGTGAATTGAGAGAGTGGCACGGACATATATATACTACCAAATGTAAAGTAGATAGCTAATGGGAAGCAGCTGTATTGCACAGGGAGATTAGATTCGTGCTTTGTGTCCACCTAGAAGGGTGGCATTAGGAAAGTGGGAGGGAGCTTCAAGAAGGAGGATATATGTATATATATAGCTGATTCACTTTGTTATAAAGGAGAAAGTAGCACACCATTGTAAAGTAGTTATACTCCAATAAAGATGTTTAAAAAAAAAATACAAGGCGAGAGTTGAGGAACATGGCAGAAGAGTAAGACGAGGAGATCACCTTCCTTCCCACAGATACACCAGAAATACATCTACATGTGGAACTGAACCTATAGAACACCCACTGAACGCTGGCAGAAGGCCTCAGACATCCCAAAAGGCAAGAAACTCCCCACATACCTGAGTAGGGCAAAAGAAAAAAGAAAATAACAGAGACAAAAGAATAGGGATGGGACCTGCACGACTGGGAGAGAGCTGTGAAAGAGGAAAAGTTTCCC
>NW_006791748.1:17058-89662 GCF_000442215.2 Lipotes vexillifer
AGCCCCTACGCAGTTGGAGACTGCGGGTGACGGAGGGGGGGAGCTTCGGAGCCACGGAGGAGAGGGCAGCATCAGAGGTGCAGAGGGCAAAGCGGAGAGATTCCCACACAGAGGATCTGTGCCCACCAGCACTCACCTGCCCGAGACGCTTGTCTGCTCACCTGGTGGGGCAGGAGGGGGCTGGGACCTGAGGCTCTGGCTTCGGTCAGATCACAGCGAGAGGACTGGGGTTGGCAGCGTGAACACAGCCTGAAGGGGTTAGTGCACCACGGCTAGCCGTGAGGCAGTCCTGAAGAAAGTCTGGACCTGCCGAAGAGGCAAGAGACTTTTTCTTCCCTCTTTGTATCTTGTTGCACGAGGAGAGGGTATTAAGAGCGCTGCTTAAAGGAGCTCCAGAGACGGGCGCAAGACGCAGCTAACAGCGTGGACCACAGAGACGGGCATGAGACGCTAAGCCTGCTGCTGCCGCCACAAGAAGCCTGTGTGCACTCACAGATCACTAGCCTGTGAAACCCGCCACTGCCAGGGTCCCGTGATCCAGGGACAACTTTCCCGGGAGAACACACGGCGCACCAGAGGTTGGTGCAATTTCAAGCTGGCCTCTGCCACTGCAGGCTCGCCCAGCATCTGTATCCCTCCCACCCATGGCATGAGCTAGCCAGAACCCCCGAATCAGCTGCTCCTTTAACGCCGTCGTGCCTGAGTGAAGAACAGATGCCCTCAGGCGACCTACACGCAGAGGGGGGAACAAAACCAAAGCTGAACCCCAGGAGATGTGTGAACAAAGAAGAAAAAGGGAAATCTCTCCCCACAGCCTCAAGAGCAGCAGATTAAATCTCCATAATTAACTTGATGTACCCTGCATCCGTGGAATAACAGAATAGACAATGAATCATCCCAAATTGAGGAGGTGGACTTTGGGAGCAAGATATATTATTTTTTCACCTTTTCCTCTATTTGTGAGTGTGTATGTGTATGGTTCTGTGTGAGATTTTGTCTGTAAAGTTTGCATTTAGCATTTGGCCTAAGGTTCTGTCCATCCTTTTTTTGTTTTTTTATTTTACTTTTTAAAAATATATTTTTCTTAATAATTATTTTTTTATTTTCTATTTTAATAACTTTTTAAAATTTTATATTCTTTCTTTCTTCCTTTCTATTTTTAATCACTTTTACTCTGAGCCGTGTGAATGAAACGCTCTTGGTGCTCCAGCCAGGAGTCAGTGCTGTGCCTCTGAGGAGGGAGAGCCAACTTCAGGACACTGGTCCACGACAGACCTCCCAGCTCCACGTAATATCAAACAGTGAAAATCTCCCAGAGATCTCCATCTCAACACCAACAACCAACTTCACTCAATGACTAGCAACTTACAGTGCTGGACACCCTATGCCATAAAACTAGCAAGACAGGAACACAACTCCACCCATTACTAGAGAGGCTGCATAAAATCATAATAAAGCCACAGAAAGCATAAAACACACCACCAGACATGGACCTGCCCACCAGAAAGACAAGATCCAACCTCATCCACCAGAACACAGGCACTAGTTGCCTCCACCAGGAATCCTACAGAAAACAATGAACCAAACTTAGCCATTGAGGACAGAAACCAAAAACAACAGGAATTACAAAGCTGCAGCCTGCAAAAAGGAGACCACAAACACAGTAAGTTAAGCAAAATGAGAAGACAGAAAAACACACAGCAGATGAAGGAGCAATGTAAAAACTCACCAGACCTAAAAAGAGGAAATAGGCAGTCGACCTGAAAAAGAATTCAGAATAATGATAGCAGATATTTTCCAAAATCTTGGAAATAGAACAGAGAAAATGCAAGAAACATTTAACAAGGACATAGAAGAACTAAAGAGGAAACAAGCAATGATGAACAGCACATTAAAGGAAATTAAAAATACTCTAGAAGGGATCAATGGCAGGATAACTGAGGCAGAACAATCGATAAGTGACCTGGAAGATAAAAGAGTGGAGGGCCTCCCTGGTGGCGCAGTGGTTGAGAGTCCGCCTGCCGATGCGGGGGATATGGGTTCGTGCCCCGGTCCGGGAGGATCCCACGTGCCACGGAGCGGCTGGGCCCGTGAGCCATGGGCGCTGAGCTTGCGCATCCGGCAACGGGAAAGGCCACGACAGTGAGAGGCCCACATATCGCAAAGAGCAGAATAAAGAAAAAAGAATGAAAAGAACGGAAAGAACTGAGGACAGTCTCAGAGACCTCTGGGACAACATTAAACACACTAACATTCGAATTACAGGGATTCCAGAAGAAGAAGAGAAAAAGAAAGGGACTGAGAAAATATTTGAAGAGATTATAGTTAAAAACTTCCCTAATATGGAAAAGGAAATAGTTAATCAAGCACAGAGAGTCCCATACAGGATAAATCCAAGGAGAAACACAACAAGACTCATTTTAATCAAACTCTCTAAAATTAAATACAAAGAAAACACATTAAGAGCAGCATGGAAAAAACAACAAATAACACACAAGGGAATCCCCAAATGGTTAACAGCAAATCTTTCAGCAGACACTCTGCAAGCCAGATGGGAGTGACAGGACATATTTAGAGGTATGAAGGAGAAAATCCTACAATCAAGATTACTCTACGCAGCAAGGATCACATTCAGATTTGATGGAGAAATTAAAACCTTTACAGACAAGCAAAAGCTGAGAGAGTTCAGCACCACCAAACCAGCTTTACAACAAATGCTAAAGGAACTTCTCTAGGCAAGAAACACAAGAGAAGGAAAAGAGCTACAATAACAAACCCCAAACAATTAAGAAAATGGGAATAGGAACATACATATTGATAATTACCTTAAATTTAAATGGATTAAATGCTCCCACCAAAAGACACAGATTGGCTGAATGGATACAAAAACAAGACCCATATATATGCTGTCTACAAGAGACCCACTTCAGACCTAGAGACACATACAGACTGAAAGTAAGGGGATGGAAAAAGATATTCCGTGCAAATGGAAACCAAAAGAAAGCTGGAGTAGCAATTCTCATATCAGACAAAATAGACTTTAAAATAAGGACTATCAGAAGAGACAAAGAAGGACACTACATAATGATTAAGGGATCGATCCAAGAAGAAGATATAACAATTGTAAATATTTATGCACCCAACATAGGAGCACCTCAATACATAAGGCAAAAACTAGCACCCATAAAAGGGGAAATCGACAGTAACACATTCATAGTAGGGGACTTCAACACCCCACTTTCACCAATGGACAGATCATCCAAAATGAAAATTAATAAGGAAACACAAGCTTTAAATGATACATTAAACAAGATGGACTTAATTGATATTTATAGGACATTGCATCCAAAAACAACAGAATACACATTTTTCTCAAGTGCTCATGGAACATTCTCCAGGATAGATCATATCTTGGGTCACAAATCAAGCCTTGGTAAATTTAACAAAATTGAAATTGTATTAAGTATCATTTCCGACCACAACACTATGAGACTAGATAGCAATTACAGGGAAAAATCTGTAAAAACTACAGACACATGGAGACTAAACAATACACTACTTCATAATCAAGTGATCACTGAAGAAATCAAAGAGGAAATAAAAAAATACCTAGAAACAAATGACAATGGACACAAGATGACCCAAAACTTATGGGATTCAGCAAAAGCAGTTCTAAGAGGGAAGTTTATAACAATACAATCCTACCCTAAGAAACAGGAAACATCTCAAATAAACAACCTAAACTTGCATGTAAAGCAATTAGAGAAAGAAGAAGAAAAAAACCCCAAAGTTAGAAGAAGGAAATAAACCATAAAGATCAGTTCACAAATAAATGAAAAACAAATGAAGGAAATGATAGAAAAGATCAATAAAACTAAAAGTTGCTTCTTTGAGAAGATAAACAAAATTGATAAACCATTAGCCAGACTCATCAAGAAGACAAGGGAGAAGACTCAAATCAATAGAATTAGAAATGCAAAAGGAGAAGTAACAAGTGACACTGCAGAAATACAAACGGTCATGGGACATTGCTACAAGCAACTCTATGCCAATAAAATAGACAACCTGGAGGAAACAGAGAAATTCTTAAAAATGCAGAACCTGTCGAGACTGAACCAGGAAGAAATAGAAAATATGAACAGGCCAATCACAAGCACTGAAATTGAAACTGTGATTAGAAATCTTTCAACAAACAAAAGCCCAGGACCAGATGGCTTCACAGGCGAATTCTACCAAACATTTAGAGAAGAGCTAACACCTATCCTTCTCAAAATCATCCAAAACATAGCAGAGGGAGGAACACTCCCAAACTCATTCTATGAGTCCACCATCACCCCGATAGCAAAACAAGACAAAGATGTCACAAAGAAAGAACACTACAGGCCAATTTCACTGAGGAACATAGATGCAAAAATCCTCAACAAAATACTAGCAAACAGAAGCCAACAGCACATTAAAAGGATCATACACCATGATCAAGCACGGTTTATTCCAGGGATGCAAGGATTCTTCAATATATGCAAACCAATCAACGTGATACACCATATTAAAATATTGAAGGAGAAAAACCATATGATCATCTAAATAGATGCAGAGAAAGCTTTCAAAAAATATCACCACCAATTTATGATAAAAACCCTGCAGAAAGTAGGCATAGAGGGAACTTTCCTGAACATAATAAAGGCCATATATGACAAACCCACAGCCAACATGGTCCTCAATGGTGAAAAACTGAAAGCATTTCCACTAAGATCAGGAACAAGACAAGGCTGCCCACTCTCACCACTCTTATTCAACATACTTTTGGAAGTTTTAGCCACAGCAATCAGAGAAGAAAAGGAAATAAAAGAAATCCAAATTGGAAAAGAAGTAAACATGTTCACTGTTTGCAAATGACATGATACTCTACATACAGAATCCTAAAGATGCTACCAGAAAACTACTAGAACTAATCAGTTAATTTGGTAAAGTAGCAGGATACAAAATGAATGCACAAACATATCTGGCATTCCTATACACTAATGATGAAAATTCTGAAAGTGAAATTAAGAAAACACTCCCATTTACCATAGCAACAAAAAGAATAAAATATCTAGCAATAAACCTACTTAAGGACACAAAAGACCTGTATGGAGAAAATTATAAGACACTGGTGAAAGAAATTAAAGATGATACAAATAGAGAGAGAGATATACCATGTTCTTGGATTGGAATATTCAACGTTGTGAAAATGACTCTACTACCACAAGCAAACTACAGATTCAATGCAATCCTTATCAAACTACCACTGGCATATTTCACACAACTAGAATAAAAAATTTCAAAATTTGTATGGAAACACAAAAGACCCCAAATATCCAAAGCAATCTTCAGAATGAGGAAAGGATCTGGAGGAATCAGGGTTCCTAACTTCAGACTATACTACAAAGCTACAGTAATGAAGACAGTATGGTACTAGTACAAAAACAGAAATATAAATCAATGGATCAGGATAGAAAGTGCAGAGATAAACCCAAGCACATATCATCACCTTATCTTTGCTAAAAGATGCAGGAATGTACAGTGGAGAAGGGACAGCCTCTTCAATGTGTGGTGCTTGGAAAACTGGACAAGTACATTTTAAAGTATGAGATTAGAACACTCCCCAACCCCATACACAATAATAAGCTCAAAATGGATTAAAGACTTAAATATAAGGTCAGAAACTACCAAACTCTTAGAGAAAAACATAGGCAGAACACTCTATGACATAAATCACAGCAAGATCCTTTTTGACCCACCTCCTAGAGAAATGGAAATAGAAACAAAAATAAACAAATGGGACCTAATGAAACTTCAAAGCTTTTGCACATCAAAGGAAACCATAAATAGGACCAAAAGACCACCCTCAGAATGGGAGAAAATATTTGCCAATGAAGCAACTGACAAAGGATTAATCTCCAAAATTTACAGGCAGCTCATGCAGCTCAATAACAAAAAAAACTAACAACCCAATCCAAAAATCGGCAGAAGACATAAATAGACATTTGTCCCTTGCTGCTTTCCATATTTTTTCTTTGAAGTTAATTTTTATTAGTTTGGTTAATATGTGTCTCAGAATGTTTCTCTTTGGGTTTATCCTGTATGGGACACTCTGCTTCCTGTACTTGGGTGGCTATTTCTTTTCCCATGTTAGGGAGATTTTTTACTATAATCTCTTGAAATATTTTCTCAGACACTTTCTCTTCCTCTTCTTCTTCTGCGACGTGTATAATTCAAATGTTCCTGCATTTAACATTCTCCCAGAAGTGTCTGAATCTGTCCTCATTTCTTTTCATTCTTTTTTTCTTTATTCTGCTCCTCAGCAGTTATTTCCATCATTCTATCTTCTAGCTCACATATTCATTCTTCTGTCCTGCTATTCTGCTATTGATTCCTTCTCATATTTTTCATTTCAGTTATTGTGTTGTTCATGAGTGTTTGTTCTTTAGTTCTTCTATGTCCTTGTTAAACATTTCTTGTATCTTCTTGATCTGTGCCTCCGTTCTATTTCTGAGATTTTGGATATCTTTACTATCATTACTCTGAATTATTTTTCATGTACATTGCCTATTTTCCCTTCATTTATTTGGTCTTGTTGGTTTTTACCTTGCTCCTTCATCTGTAACATTTTTTTGTCATATCATATTTTTTTATGTGTGGTGTTGTATTCCTGTTTTCCTGGTTATTTGGACTGAGGTAACCAGCACTGTAGTTTGCAGTCAGTTGGGTGGAGTCAGGTGTTGGTGATGAGACGAGCACCTCAGGGGGATTTCACACCAATTAATATTCCTGCGACCTGAAGTTCTTTGTTAGTCTAACAGCTTGGACTTAGCACTCCCACCACAGGAGCTCAGGCCCAATCCCTGGTCTGGGAACCAAGACTCTGCAAGCTGCACGGTGTGGCAAAAAAAAAAAAAAAGCAACACACAGAAAAGAGCAGAACAATAACAAAGAAGAAAACATAAAATAAAATTAGAAAAATAAAAAATACATTAGAGGGCTTCCCTGGTGGCGCAGTGGTTGAGAGTCCGCCTGCCGATGCAGGGGTATTACTTAATTGAGGCAATGCCTGTCAGGCTTCTCAACTGTAAGTTACTTTTTCCTTTTGAAATTAAAGAAACATTGTGTGGGAGATACTTTCAAACCATGTAAATATCCTATTCCTTGTCAAATTTTCAATTCATTCATTGGTGGTCCAGGGGGTAAGACTTCATACTCCCAATGCAGGCGGGCCCCCCTGGGCTCAATCCCTGGGGAACTAGATTCCACATGCATGCCATAGCTAAGAGTCTGCACGCCGCAACTAAACATGCCGCTACGAAGATCCCGTGGGGTGCAACTAAGACCCAGAGCAGCCAAAATAAATATTAAAATAAATAAATAAACAAAAACACCTTATATATATATATATATATATATATATATATATTAGAAAACATAACAGTAAAAATGAAATAAACAAAACAACAGCAAAATAAAATAAAGAGTAAAAATCAAAATAAAGAAAAAAGAATTAAAAAGAATACAAATAAAAGATAAATAAATAAAATTTTTTAAAAATTAAGAAAATAAAAGAATAAAAATTCCCTGGTGCCTCTATCAGTGTCCTTACACCCAATGGTGAGCTACAGCCTACCCCCACCTCCCCAGTAGGCATCCAAGACCTCTAGGTAGGTCTCTGGACTTGCTGTGTCAGCCCCACCTCTGCATGATTTCCTCTCACCAGCATCTATTTCTGTTGATGACCTACAGCACACATGCCTATGAAGGTCAGCTGGGGCACAGGCCTCCACAAGTACAACCTCAGGGGCCAGCACAGCTGGAGGAGGCTTTTGAGAGGAGCAGTGCTCAGCCTTCCTGGACCTACATGGCCAGAGGTGGCCCTGTCAAGGCCAGCACTCTGGCTGCCAGGACCTATGTGGCCAGAGGAGGTTTTGGCAGAGGGAGAGTTCAGGGTAGGGACCGGGTGGCCCACAGAGGCCTTGTGTGGGGTGGTATTCATGTCTTCTGGGACCTGCATGGTGGAGGAGGCCTTGGCTGGGGTGGGTCTCAGGCCCAGGGACCACCTAGCTGGAAGTGGCCTTGGTGGGGGTGTGGAAGGCGGGTCTCAGGCCCTGAGACCAATGTGGCCGGAGAGGGCCTCAGGTGGTGTGTGTTCAGGTCTGGGACCCCAGAAGACCCTCGAGGCCCAAGCAGGAGTGGGAGACTCCAGCTGTGCTCCACTCTGATCCCCTAAGCTCCCCAAGGTCCCTCTCTATCCCCACTGATCCCCCCAACATGTGTGGGCCCCTCTGAGCATGGGAACCTCTCCCTTCCTCCACACTCCCTCAGTGTCCCTGGTCCCTTCTCACCTCTTCTTTTCTTCCTCCCTCCTTCCCTCCCACATTCTACCAGGTCACTTGGGGATTCCTCCCATCCCACTAAGTCCAAGGACCCCCAACAAGGGTCCCAGTTGTGAGGGGACATGATCTCTGAATCCTCCTACTCCACCATATTGACTCTGCCCCCCAGCTAATGTCTATTATAGATTTTTGGTTTGTGGTTACCATAAGGTTTATATATAACAATCCATATACATATGTGCTTAAGTTGCTGATTGCTTAATTTCAAATGCTCTTCAACAACCCTGCATTTGCACTAACCTTTCCACATGATTTGAAATCATATTTTAAATCTAATTGTTTTGTGTGTCCCTTAACTGCTTATTGTGGGTACAGGTGATTTTACTAATCTTGTCTTTTAATCTTCCAACTAGCTTTGTGTGTGGTTGATTTACTATTTTTGCTAAATATTTTCCTTTACTTTCTCCCTTCATAATTTTCATAAAACTATTTGTGGCCTTTTCATTTTCACTTAGACATTCTTTAACATCTCTTGTAAAGCTGGGTTGATGGTGCTGAACTCTCAGCTTCTGTTTGTCTGTAAAATTTTGATACCTCTATCAACTCCAGTTATGAGTTTTGCTGGATAGAGCATTCTTGATTGTAGATTTTTCCCTTTCATCACTTTAAATATATCAAACCAATCCCTTCTGGGCTCCAGAGTTTCTGCTGAAAAGACAGCTGTTAGCCTTCTGGGAGTTCTTTGGATGTAACTTGTTGCTTTTCCCTTGCTACTTTGAATATTCTCCCTTTATCCTTATTTTTTTCCATTTTAATAACCATGTGTCTTGGTGTGATCCTCTTTGGGTTAATCCTGATTGGTGCTATCTTAGCTTCCTGGACATGGATGTCCATTTCTTTCCTAGGATAGGGTATTTTTCAGCTGTTATGGCTTCAAACATATTTTTCAGCAACTTTCTCTCTTCTCCATCTGTGAACTCTATCATCTGAATATTAATGCATTTGATGTTATCCCAGAGGTCTTAAACTGTCATCATTTCTTTTCATTGTATTTTTGTTTTTTTGTTCAGAATCAGTGATTTCTACCACTCTGTCTTCCAGATCACTCATCTGTTTCTCTATATATTTAGTCTACTATTGATTCCTTCTAGTGTATAAAACTGTACTCAGAAAACAATGAGACACTGATGAAAGAAACTGAAGATGACACAAACAGATGGAAAGATGCACTGTGTTCATGAATTGGAAGAATTAATATTATTAAAATGACAATACTATTCAAAGCATTCAACAGATTCAATGAAATTCCTATCAAAATAGTAATGGCATTTTTCACAGAACTAGAAGAAATAATCCTAAAATTTATATGGAAACACAAAGAACATGAATAGCCAAAACAATCTTGATAAAGAAGAGCAGAGCTGGAGAAATCACATGTCCTGACTTCAGACTATACTGCAAAGCTACAGTAAGCTAAACAGTATGGTACTGGTACAAAAATATACACATAGATCAGTGGAACAAAATAGAGAGCCCAGAAATAAATCCACACACTTATGGTCAATTAATCTATGACAAAGGAGACAAGAATATACAACAGAGAAATTACAGTCTCTAACAAGTGGCACTAGGAAAACTGGACAGCTACATGTAAAAAAATAAATTAGAATATTTTCACACACCATATACAGAAATAAAGGCCAAATGGATTAAAAACCTAAATGTACAACTGGTAACCATGAAAATCCTATTAGAAAACATAGCAGAACACCCTTTGACATAAATCATAGTAATATTTTGGGGGAATCTATCTCCTAAGTCAAAGGAGACAAAGGCAAAAATAACCAAATGGGGCCAAATTAAACTTAAAAGCTTTTGCACAGCAAAGGAAAACACTGACAGAATGAAAACACAATATAAGTACTGGGAGAAAATACTTTGCAAATGATATGACAAATAAGAAGGTAATATCCAAGCTATATAAACAGGACATAAAACTCAACATGAAAAAAACTAATAACCCTATTAAAAATGAGCAGAAGACCTGAATAGATGTTTTTCCCAAGAAACATAAGGATGGCTAACTGGCACATGTAAAGATGCTTAACAACTCTAATCAACAAGGAAATGCAAATCACAACCACAATGAGATATACCTTCATACTTGCCAGAATGGCTACCATCAAAAAGGCCATAAATAACAAATTGTTGGCAAGGATGTGGAGAAATCAAAATCCTTGTACACTGTTGGTGGGAATGTAAATTGGTGCAGTCACTGTGGAAAAAAGTATGGTGGTCCTTAAAACACTAAAAATAAAACTATGATCCAACAATTCCATTCTTATGTATATATATAAGAAAATGAAAACATTAACTGAAAAAGGAATATGCACCCCAGTGTCATAGAAATATTATTCACAATAGCCAAGATATAGAAGTAACCTCAGTGTCCATCAACAGATGAATGGATAAAGGAGATGTGGTATATATATATATATAAAATGGAATACTACTCATCCATAAAAAGGGATGAAATGTTGCCATTTGCAGCAACATGGATGGCCTTGGAGGGCATTATTCTAAATGAAACAAGTCATGCAGAGAAAGACAAATACTTTATGGTATCACGTATACATGAAATCTAAGAAACATAGCAAACTAGTGAATATTTTTAAAAGATGCAGACTCACAGATATGGAGAAAAACTAGTGGTTAGCAGAGGAAAGAGGGAAGTGGGGAGGGACAAAATAGAGGTAGGTGATAAAAGACACAAACTACTATGTATAAAATAAGTAAGCTGCAAGAATATATTGTAGAGTACAGGAAATATAGTCTATATTTTAAAATAACTATAAAAGGCATATAGGCATTAAAAATTGTCAATCAACAATAAAAAACGAAAGAATAAAAAGTGTTCTGGAGATGGGTGATAGTCATAGTTGTCCAACAATGTGAATATACTTAGTGCTACTGAACTCTCCACTTAAAAATGGTTAAAATGGTAATTTTTATAAGTATATCTTACCACAATAAAATATCCATATCTCCACATAGAATATTGCCACAACCTGCTATTTTTTACTCAAGAATGTATTGTGAAAATATTTTTTAGACACAAAAGAAGTTAAGATGGCAGAGGAGTAGGAAGACGTGGAGTTCAGCTCTCTCCACGGATGTATCAGGAATACATCTATAGATGCAACAATTCTCACAGAACACTGGCTGAACACTAGCAGAAGTCCTTGGACACTGAAAAGAACTATAAAGTTCCCTGCATAACTGGGTAGGATGAAAAAAAAGAAGGGCAAAGGAGAAGGAGAGGAAGCAGGACAAGACCTGCACCCTGGGGCAAGGGAGCTGAAGCAGAGGAGAGTCCCAAATCTGGGGAAACCCCCTCTCCAATGGGGAAATCATTGGGGACAGAAATGAAGGATTTGAGGCTGTCAGAGGAGGGTGAAGTGGCCGACCTGTGGCAGATGGGACAGAGTGAGAACTACACAGATGGTCCGTACCATGGCCTATGTGCCCCAGACGGATAGTTGTGTTCACAGGTGTGCAAGGAAGCTGGGAGCTGGAGTGTGGGGATTGGAGAACATACCTGGGCAAGAACTGCTACTGGCTGTGGGAAGAGAGACTGAGGGGACTGGAGGGTGGAAATCCACATCAAGGAATGCCTACGGGGAAAGACAGGACTGTCATGGAAGCAAGGCGCTACTGCTGAGTTACTTGCATGGGGTGGAGCCACTACTGTAGCCTCTCTCTCCCCACACACCAGCGCCTAGTGATGGACGATAAAGGAAGCCCTCTCAGGGCTGACACTCACACGCTGGTCGTCAGGCAATAAAAAATAAGCCCTCGGGGTGGAGGGGAAGATGGCGGAAGAGAAAGACGTGGAGATCACCTTCCTCCCCACAGATACATCAGAAATGCATCTACACGTGGAACAACTCCTACAGAACACCTACTGAATGCTGGCAGAAGACCTCAGACCACTCAAAAGGCAAGAAACTTCCCACGTACCTGGGTAAGGCAAAAGAAAAAAAGAGAAAACAGAAACAAAACAATAGGGACAGCACCTGCACCAGTGGGAGGGAGCTGTGAAGGGTAAAAGGTTTCTACACACTAGGAAGCCCCTTTGCAGACAGAGACTGCAGGAGGCGGAGGGGGGAGCTTCGGAGCCGCGGAGGAGAGCACAGCAATGGGGTGCGGAGGGCAAAGCGGGGAGATTCCCGCACAGAGGATCGGTGCTGACCGGCACTCACCAGCCCAAGAGGCTTGTCTGCTCACCCGCCGGGGCGGGCAGGGCTCCGAGCTGAGGCTCGGGCTTTGGTCAGAGCGCAGGGAGAGGACTAGGGTTGGCTGCGTGAACACAGCCTGAAGGGGTTAGTGCACCACGGCTACCCGGGAGGGAGTCGGGAAAAGGTCTGGAGCTGCCAAAGAGGCAAAAGACTTTTTCTTCCCTCTTGGTTTCCTGGTGTGCGAGGAGAGGGGTTTAAGAGCGCTGCTTAAAGGAACTCCAGAGACGGGCGCGAGCTGTGACTAAAAACGTGGACCCCAGAGACAGGCGCAAACTGTGGCTAAAATCACGAACCACACAGACGGGCGGGAGACGCTAAGGCTTCTGCTGCCGCCAACAAGGGGCCTGTGTGTGAGCACAGGTCACTATCCACACCCCTCTTCCGGGGAGCCTGTGGAACCCGCCACTGCCAGGTTCCCAGAATCCAGGGACAACTTCTCTGGGAGAACGCACAGCGGGCCTCAGGCTGGTGCAAAGTCATGATGACCTCTGCTGCTGCAGGCCAGCCCCACACACCGTGCCACTCCCTCCCCCAGCCTGAGTGCGCCAGAGCCCCCGAATCAGTGGCTCCTTTAACCCCGTCCTGTCTGAGCGAAGAAAAGATGCCCTCCGGCGACCTACATGCAGAGGAGGGGCCAAATCCAAAGCTGAGCCCCTGGGAGCTGTGAGACCAAAGAACAGAAAGGGAAATCTCTCCCAGCAACCTCAGAAGCAGTGGACTAAAGGTCCATAATCAACTTGATGTACCCTGCATCTGTGGAATACATAAATAGACAACGAATCATCCCAAATTGAGGAGGTGGACTTCGAGAGCAAGATTTATGATATTTTCCCCTTTTCCTGTTTTTGTGAGTGTGTATGTGTATGCTTCTGTGGGAGATTTTGTCTATATAGCTTTGCTTCCACCATTTCTCCTAGGGTTCTATCCGTCTGTTTTTTTAAAATTTGTTTTCTAAATAATTAATTTTAACAACTTTATTATACTTCTCTTTCTTTCTTTCTTTCTTTCTTTCTTTCTTTCTTTCTTTCTTTCTTTTTCTTTTTTCTTTCTTTCCTTCCTTCCCTCCTTTAGACCACGAATCATCCCAAATTGAGGAGGTGGACTTTGAGAGCAAGATTTATGATTTTTTTCCCCTTTACCTCTCTTTGTGAGGGTGTATGTGTATGCTTCTGTGTAAGATTTTTCCTGTATAGTTTTGCTTCCACCATTTGTCCTAAGGTTCTATTGGTCCCTTTTTTTTTCTAAATAATTATTTTTTAATTTAATAACTTAATTATACTTTATTTTATTTTACTCTATCTTCTTTCTTTGTTTCTTTTTTCCTTCCTTCCCTCCTTCCTTCCTTCCTTCCTCCCTCCCTCCCTCCTTTCTTACATTCTTTCCTTCTTTCTATCTTTTCTTCTTTCTTTCTTTCTGCCTTCCTTCCTTCCCTCCTTCCTTCATCCTTCCCTCCCTCCTTTCTTTCTTCCTTCATACTTCTACTAATTCTTTCTCTCTAAATTTTCTCCCTTTTATTATGACCCGTGTGGATGAAAGGCTCTTGGTGCTGCAGCCAGGAGTCAGTGCTGGGCCTCTGAGATGGGAGAGCCAACTTCAGGACACTGGTTAACAAGAGATCTCCCAGGTCCACATAATATCAAACGGCAAAAATCTCCCAGAGATCTCCATCTCAACACCAGCACCCAACCTCACTCAGTGACCAGCAAGCTATAGTGCTGCACAACCTACGCCAAACATCTAGCAAAACAGGAACACAACCCCACCCATTACAAGAGAGGCTGCCTAAAATCATAAGTCCACAGACACCCCAAAACACAACACCAGACGTGGACATTCCCACTAGAGAGAAAAGATCCAGCCTCATCCACCACAACACAAGCACTAGTCCCCTCCACCAGGAAGCCTACACAACCCACTGAACCAACCATAGCCACTGGGGACAGACAACAAAAGCAACGGGAACTACGAACCAGCAGTCTTCAAAAAGGAGACCCCAAACACAGTAAGATAAGCAAAATGAGAAGACAGAAAAACACACAGCAGATGAAGGAGCAGGATAAAAACCCACCAGACCTAACAAATGAAGAGGAAATAGGCAGTCTACCTGAAAAAGAATTCAGAATAATGATAGTAAAGATGATCCAAAATCTTGGAAATAGTATGGACAAAATGCAAGAAACATTTAACAAGTACCTAGAAGAACTAAAGATGAAACAAACAATGATGAACAACACCATAAATGAAATGAAACTGACTCTACATGGGATCAATAGCAGAAAAACTGAGGCAGAAGAATGGAGAAGTGCCCTGGAAGATAAAACAGTGGAAATAACTACTGCAGAGGAGAATAAAGAAAAAAGAATGAAAAGAACTGAGGACAGTCTCAGAGACCTCTGGGACAAAATAAAATGCACCAACATTCGAATTATAGCATTTCCAGAAGAAGAAGAGAAAAAGAAAGGGACTGAGAAAATATTTGAAGAGATTATAGTTGAAAACTTCCCTAATATGAGAAAGGAAATAGTTAATCAAGTCCAGGAAGGACAGAGAGTCACATACAGGATAAATCCAAGGATAAATATGCCAAGACACATAATATTCAAACTGTCAAAAATTAAATACAAAGAAAGCACATTAAAAGCAGCAAGAGAAAAACAACAAATAACACAAATGGGAATCCCCATAAGGGTAACAGCTGATCTCTCAGCAGAAACTCTGCAAGCCAGGAGCGAGTGGCAGGACATGCTGAAAATGTGAAGGAGAAAAACCTGCAACCAAAATTACTCTACTCAGCAAAGATGTCATTCAGATTTGATGGAGAAATTAAAACCTTTACAGACAAGCAAAAGCTGAGAGAGTTCAGCACCACCAAACCAGCTTTACAACAAATGCTAAAGGAACTTCTCTAGGCCAGAAACACAACACAAGGAAAAGACCTATAATAACGAACCCAAAACAATTTAGAACATGGGAATAGGAGCATACATATCAATAACTACCTTAAACGTAAATGGACTAGGGCTTCCCTGGTGGCGCAGTGGTTGAGAGTCCGCCTGCCGATGCAGGGGACACGGGTTCATGCCCCGGTCTGGGAAGATCCCACATGCCGCGGAGCGGCTGGGCCCGTGAGCCATGGCCGCTGAGCCTGCGCGCCCGGAGCCTGTGCTCCACAATGAGAGAGGCGACAACAGTGAGAGGCCCGCATACCGAAAAAAAAAATGTAAATGGACTAAATGCTCCCACCAAAAGACACAGATTGGCTGAATGGATACAAAAACAAGACCCATATATATGCTGTCTACAAGAGACCCACTTCAGACCTAGAGACACATACAGACTGAAAGTAAGGGGATGGAAAAAGATATTCCATGCAAATGGAAACCAAAGGAAAGCTGGAGTAGCAGTTCTCATATAAGACAAAATAGACTTTAAAATGAAGACTATTAGAAGAGATAGAGAAGGACACTACATAATGATCAAGGGATCGATCCAAGAAGAAGATATAACAACTGTAAATATTTAAGCACCCAACATAGGAGCACCTCAATACATAAGGCAAATACTAACAGCCATAAAAGTGGAAATCGACACTAACACATTCTTAGTAGGGGATTTTAACACCTCACTTTCACCAATGGACAGATCATCCAAAATGAAAATAAATAAGGAAACACAAGCTTTAAATGATACATTAAACAAGATACACTTAATTGATATTTATAGGACATTACATCCAAAAACAACAGAATACACATTTTTCTCAAGTGCTCATGGAACATTCTCCAGGGTAGATCATATCTTGGGGCACAAATAAAGCCTTGGTAAATTTAAGAAAATTGAAATCGTATCAAGTATCTTTTCCAACCAAAACGCCATGAGACTACTTTTCAATTACAGCAAAATATCTGTAAAAATACAAACACATGGAAGCTAAATGATGCACTACTTAATAACAAAGTGATCACTGAAGAAATCAAAGAGGAAATAAAAAATACCTAGAAACAAATGACAATGGAGACACAACGACCCAAAACCTATGGGATGCAGCAAAAGCAGTTCTAAGAGGGAAGTTTATAGCAATACAAGCCCACCTTAAGAAGCAGGAAACACCTCGAATAAACATCCTAACCTTGCACCTAAAGCAATTAGAGAAAGAAGAACAAAATACCCCCAAAGTTAGCAGAAGGAAAGAAATCACAAAAATCAGATCAGAAATAAATGAAAAAGAAATGAAGGAAACAATAGCAAAGATCAATAAAACTAAAAGCTGGTTCTTTGAGAAGACAAACAAAATAGATAAACCATTTGCCAGATTTATCAAGAAAAAAACGAAGACTCAAATCAATAGAATTAGAAAAGAAAAAGGAAAAGTAACAACTGACACTGCAGAAATACAAATGATCATGAGAGATTACTACAAGCAACTCTATGCCAATAAAATGGACAACCTGGAAGAAATGGACAAATTCATCAAAATGCACAACCTGCCAAGACTGAATCAGGAAGAAATAGAAAATATGAACAGGCCAATCACAAGCACTGAAATTGAAACTGTGATTAAAAATCTTCCAACAAACAAAAGCCCAGGACCAGATGGCTTCACAGGCGACTTCTATCAAACATTTAGAGAAGAGCTAACACCTATCCTTCCCAAACTCTTCCAAAATATAGCAGAAGGAGGAACACTCCCAAATTCCATATATGAGGCCACCATCACCTTGATACCAAAACCAGACAAGGATGTCACAAAGAAAGAAAACTACAGGCCAATATGACTGATGAACATAGATGCAAAAATCCTCAACAAAATACTAGCAAACAGAATCCAACAGCACATTAAAAGGATCATACACCATGATTAATTGGGGTTTATTCCAGGATTGCAAGCATTTTTCAATATATGCAAATCTATCAATGTGATAAAGCATATTAAGAACTGAAGGAGAAAAACTATATGATCATCTAAATAGATGCAGAGAAAGCTTTGACAAAATTCAACACTCAATTATGATAAAAACCCTGCAGAAAGTAGGTATAGAGGGAACTTTCCTCAACATAATAAAGGCTATGTATGACAAGCCCACAGCCAACATCGTCCTTAATGGTTAAAAACTGAAACCATTTCCACTAAGATCAGGTTGCCTACTCTCACCACTCTCACCACTCTTATTCAACATAGTTTTGGAAGGTTTAGCTACAGCAATCAGAGAAGAAAAGGAAATAAAAGGAATCCAAATTGGAAAAGAAGAAGTAAAGTTGTCTCTGCTTGCAGAAGACGAGATACTATACATAGAGAATCCTAAGGACGCTACCAGAAAACTACTAGTGCTAATCATTGAATTTGGTAAAGTAGCAGGATATGAAATTAATGCACATAAATCTCTGGCATTCCTATACACTGATAATGAAAAATCTGAAAGTGGAATCAAGAAAACACTCCCATTTACCACTGAAAGAAAAAGAATAAAATATCTAGGAATAAACCTACCTAAGGAGACAACAGACTTGTATGCAGAAAATTATAAGACACTGATGAAAGAAATTAAAGATGATACAGATCGATGGAGATATGTACCATGTTCTTGGATTGGAAGAATCAACATTGTGAAAATGACTCTACTATGCAAAGCAATCTATAGATTCAATGCAATCCCTATCAAACTACCACTGGCATTTTTCACAGAACTAGAACAAAAAATTTCACAATTTGTATGGAAACACAAAAGACCCCAAATAGCCAAAGCAATCTTGAGAACGAAAAATGGAGCTGGAGGAATCAGGTTGCCGGACGTCAGACTCTACTGCAAAGCTACAGTAATCAAGGCAGTATGGTACTGGCACAAAAACAGAAAGATAGATCAATGGAATAGGATAGAAAGCCCAGATATCAACCCACGCACATATGGTCACCTTATCTTTGATAAAGGAGGCAGGAATGTACAGTGGAGAAAGGACAGCCTCTTCAATAAGTGGTGCTGAGAAAACTGGACAGGTACATTTAAAAGTATGAGATTCGATCACTCCCTAACACCATACACAAAAATAAGCTCAAAATGGATTAAAGACCTAAATGTAAGGCCAGAAACTATCAAACTCTTAGAGGAAAACATAGGCAGAACACTCTATGATATAAATCGCAGCAAGATCCTTTCTGACACACCTCCTAGAGAAAGGGAAATAAAACCAAAAATAAACAAATGGGACATAAAGAAACTTAAAACATTTTCACAGCAAAGGTAGCCATAAGCAAGACCAAAAGACAACCCTTAGAATGGGAGAAAATATTTGGAAATGAAGCAACTGACAATGGATTAATTTCCAAAATTTACAAGCAGCTCATGCAGCTCAATAATATAAAAATAAACAACCCAATCCAAAAATGGGCAGAAGACCTAAACAGACATTTCTCCAAAGAAGATATACAGACTGCCAACAAACACATGAAAGCATGCTCAACATCATTAATCATTAGAGAAATACAAATCAAAACTACCATGAGATATCATCTCACACCATTCAGAATGGCCATCATCAAAAAATCTAGAAACAATAAATGCTGGAGAGGGTGTGGATAAAAGCCTACACTCTTGCACTGCTGGTGGGAATGTGAATTGGTTCAGCCAGTATGGAGAACAGTATGGAGGTTCCTTCAAAAACTACAAGTAGAACTACCATACGACCCAGCATTCCCACTACTGCGCATATAACCTGAGAAAAACAAAATTCAAAAAGAGTCATGAACCAAAATGTACATTGCAGCTCTATTTACAATAGTCTGGAGATGGAAGCAACCTAAGTACCCATCATCAGATGAATGGATAAATAAAATGTGGTATATATATACAATGAAATATTACTCAGCCATTAAAAGAAACGAAATTGAGCTATTTGTAATGAGGTGGATAGACCTAGAGTCTGTCATACAGAGTGAAGTAAGTCAGAAAGAGAAAGACAAATACCGTATGCTAACACATATATATGGAATTTAAGGGAAAAAATGTTATGAAGAACCTAGGGTAAGACAGGCATAAAGACACCGACCCACTGGAGAACAGACTTGAGGATATGGGGAGGGGAAAGTGTGAGCTGTGACAGAGCGAGAGAGAGGCATGGACATATATACACTATCAAACATAAGGTAGGTAGCCAGTGGGAAGCAGCCGCATGGCACAGGGATATCTGCTCCGTGCTTTGTGACTGCCTGGAGGGGTTGGATAGGGAGGGTGGGGGGGAGGGAGATGCAAGAGGGAAGAGATATGGGAACATATGTATATATATAACTGATTCACTTTGTTATAAAGCAGAAACTAGCACACCATTGTAAAGCCTGCCAACAGGCAGTAGAAAAAGCCACCTCAGGGATGGCCATCAAACACCTGCCCAAAGCAATAGAAAAAGACCTCTCAGAGCTGGCCTTTGCATGCCTGCTGCCTGGCACCAGAAAAAGCCCAGCCAGGGCTGGCCCTTATGTGCCTTACACCAGGCGCCAGAAAAGGCCCTCACTAGGGCATATCTCTTGCGCCCATGACCTCCAGCTTCCCTGCGCATTTGGCATCACTGTGGCTCCTTTGATCAAAGCAGTCATACCACCTCTGCACCCTCTCCTCACTGGGGCAGACGCAGTAGCTCCAAGGCAGCCTCAGGACCAGACTCCTGTGGGAGGACCACATGTAGAGGTGGAGATAAAACCAAAGCTGAACCACAGGGACGGGGCGACAAAGGAAGAGGATTAAAAATCTTTCCATCAGCTGCACAAGCTACAGATTAAATCCCCATGATCAGCTAGGTAGACCCTGCGTCTATGGAATAGCTGATTAGACAGTGAGTGTTCCCACAAATGAAAACGGTCTAGTCTATCTCTGGCAGCTGTGTACTTCGGGGTTAAACACACACAGGAATTGGGCGCGATCAGAATCTGAGTGATCCCCATGGGGCTCCCACACCTCCAGAGACCAGCCCAGAGGTAGGGGAGGGCCTTTTGCGGAGGCAGAGGTGGGCTGTGCCTCAGGGCATGTGCAAGGACACTAACAACTGAGACCCCAGGGAAACATAATTATTGCTATTATTTTTATTATGTTTTGACTCATTCTGTTGCTGGTTCTGGGTTTTTGTTGTTGTTGAAGTTTTAGTATTTTTTTTTAATACCAAAGACTAAAGTCTTTTGGAATCTTTGTGTTTTATAGTATATTTTTTATTTTTTAAAGTATATTTCTATTTTTACTTTGTTTTTCTGTTGTTCTCTGTTTTTTTCCCAGCTACATCACTGCTGCTTTTATGCTTGCTTCCAGACATCCTTGGCTTGAAATAAAGGTACTTGACTACTGTACTCTATACACCACTGTACCATACACAAAAGCACAACCACTTGTAGAGGCTGCACTCACGTGACAATACATGCCAGACACATGAACTAACTTATGTGATTGGACAAGCAAATGCACATTCGCATCTTCGAAAGTTTGCAACTTGAAGGTTTGCTTGTAGGGGATTTACTGTATATTTTGCCTGGTATGAGTTTTGCTACCCCAAGATTCCTTGCCATCTCCACTTGTATTAAATTTCTTTTTTCATCTCCTCACTCTCAGTCTGTGTGTGTCATTAGCTCTGAAGTGCATTTCTTATAAGCAGCATATCAGTGGGTCTTTTTTAATCCTTTCAACCACCAGATATTTCCAATATCTGCCATATATGAGTCTGGTTCTGATGCTTGCTCAAGCTTTTAAAACTATATATTTTATCTTTTAGTATGCCTTCCAATTTTTGCATAAAACATTGCATTACGTACTAGGCAAAAGGAACTGAAGTAAATAGAATTTTAGTGTGAGGTTTTATGTTTGTCTGGCTGGAAGTTAGGCTGTGTTTAGTGTTTGTAGTATTTTTAGGTGTTAGATATTAAAATTTCCTCTCATGTCATATATTTTTTGGCATTTGTTATTTTTACTTTTACCTAGAGATTTCTTTCTAAATAAGGCCTACAATGTGCAGTTCTATCAGTTTTATCTCCCTATGATTACACAGGAGACCTGATGATTTGGGGGAAGAGAAAAATATTCTATAGTTCTTTCATTTGGTGTCAATCTTTTAGTGCCCTTGGACTATGACCTTTGCAGGTACTTAGTTTTTTTGTTTTTTGTTTTTTTGGGTTTTTTTTTTGTGGTACGCAGGCCTCTCACTGTTGTGGTCTCTCCCGTTGCCGAGCACAGGCTCCAGACGCGCAGGCTCAGCAGCCATGGCTCACAGGCCCAACTGCTCTGCAGCATGTGGGATCTTCCCAGACCGGGGCATGAACCCCTGTCCCTTGGATCGGCAGGTGGACTCTCAAACACTGCGCCACCAGGGAAGCCTGGTTCTTAGTTTTTTATAACTTTGATGACATAGGAAAGCTAGAGGGGCCTGGAATTTGGTACTTATCTTATCCCATGTTGAAGTCCAGAAGGGGCTGGAGTTGGGTATTTCCCTTTCTTCAGTAAAGTTAAACTCTGTTATAACCTGAATAGGAAAATTAAACTGCTAATACCCCAGTATGCTAGGTTCTGGTAAAATTGTTCACTTGAGAGAAGGCTTAGGTAAAAAGAATGGAATATTCAGCATATACTTCAAAATGGCTACTTTTCCCCTCACCTTGCCAGGAGCATAGGATTTGTTTCCTATTCTTCTCTGTGAGAACCTGATAGGGCTGCTGAAGGTGAAACAAACAAATGTGTGGGACCTCTCTAAAACTGGACCCTGATGGAGTTTTGAAATCTCAAAACTGCCCACACTGAGCTTCCTTCAATTTGTCAACTGTAGTTTAAGTTTTGTTACCATGGTACTGGTTTCTGCAGAGGTTTTTTCTCCTGAGTTTCTACCCTGGTAAGTTGTACTTCTGTGTGTCTGCCTGCCTCTCTTTCTAATTTGGAGGGCTATGATTATCCATATAAACACACTTCTCTGATGGATCAAAGAGTTTTCAGTTTGCTTAGCTTTTACTTTTTGTGAGGACAAGAGCAATGACATCAAAGCTCCTTACATGCTGGACAGGAACCTGGATGTCTTCTATTTGCCTATGTATAGTTGCAATCATTTCTTTCCTTTCCCCCCATATTTAACTCCTGGAAATCACTAATATGTGTATTTTCTGTTCATAGAATGTCCTTTGACCATTTTTATGGTAGGTATACTGGTAACACATTCTCTTACTTTCCCTTCTTCTGAAAATGTATTGAATTCCTCTTCATGTATGAAGGATATAGGATTCTGGGTTGACAGTTATTTTCTTTTTGCTCATGAAATATATTGTGTCTTTTAATTCTAGCTTCCATGATTTCTCATGAGAAATCTTTCATTCATTTTTTTTTTCCTCTAGGTCTGAGCAGATGAATGGATAAAGAAGATGTGGTATGTATTTTCAATGGAGTATTACTCAGCCATAAAAAAGAATGAAATAATGCCATTTTCAGCAACATGTTTGTACCTAGAGATTATCAGACTAAGTGACATAAGTCAGAAAAAGAGACAAATATCACATGATATCACTTATGTGTAATCTAAAAACAAATGATACAAATGAACTTATTTACAAAACAGAAACAGACTCACAGACTTTGAAAACAAATTTATGTTATGAAATCACTTATGTGTAATCTAAAAACAAATGATACAAATGAACTTATTTACAAAACAGAAACAGACTCACAGACTTTGAAAACAAATTTATGATTACCAAAGGGGAAACATGGGAGCGGAGGGATAAGTTGAGCTTGGAATAAACATATACACACTACTATATATAATATAGATAATCAACAAGGACGTGCTGTATATCACAGGGCACTCCACTCAGTACTCTGTAATAACCTATATGGGAAAAGAATCTGAAAAAAAAATATGTATATGTATAAATGAATCACTTTGCTGTACCCCTGAAACTAACACAACATTGTAAATCAACTATACTACAATATAAAATATTTTTTTAAAAAAAAGGAAAAGAAAAATTTTTTAAAGTATTTTTCTTTCCAATTTTTATTTATTTTCTTTTTTTTGTTGATTGTTTCTTGGCTGTGGCTTTCTACTGTTTACTTTTTGAAGGGTGTTCATAATTGCTCTTTGAAGTTTTGTTATAATGTCTGCTGTATAATCCTTTTCTGATAATTCTCACATCTCTAATATCTTATCTCAGTGTTAGCATCTGTTGATTTTCTTTTCTCATTCAAATTATTATTGTCTTCCTCCTTGGTATGGCAAATAATTTTCAATTGATATTTTCAATGGATGTTGTAATGGATATTTTCATATTATGTTTGTTATAAGAGTGCAAAACGATTTAAACATTATATTATAGCTGGCTTTCTTTGACACTGCTTGTCAGGGGAATGGGGATGCCAATTTGTTACTGCTGTTTGGAGATTGAAGTCCAAATTCCCATATCTACCTTTGTAGACATAAAAGAATGGTTCTCATTAGTGCTTGGTGGTGGTAGGAGTTCTCTCTCACCACATGGTATCCACTGACTGCAATGAGATTGACCTTATAACCAGTGGGTGATAATGAGAGTCATGACTCTCCACAAGGCATGCTCTTGTATCAACCCCATGTAAAGGAGAACACTTAACTTACAATTAGGTTTCTCTCACTGTCTTCCCTAGCACTGTGAGGGGCCTCTTATATTCAGTCAATTAGGATAAAAGTCTTGGCTCCCTTCTTGCCTCCTCTGATACAGCATTAGAAGGAGTGCTGGAATTTTTCACTATACACTCATGAGGGTGAAATTCTACACTCGCAACTTGGTCTTTGCTTGCATGGGTGACTGTAACGGCACAGTTTATTGGGGTTGTTTTGGTGGACTACAGTTATCATTCGAACTTTTATGTTATTCTAGGCTGCCCCTTTCCTAGGACCTTGCCTAGAGATAACAGGGTTTTGTTGGGGCTCTTTTGTCTGTTTCCTTTGATGTTGTCACACTCCACATCTGGGATATATAAGGCAAAAAAGGAAACCCCAAAACTCACCTCCAGGTCATCCTTAGCTGGTTTAACTTCTCTCCATCTTTCAAGATCTTTTAATAGTGGTTTTATGTATAACATCCAAGATTTTTTGTTGTATTTAATGGGAGGAATGTGGAAAATAGTCTACTGCATCTTTCCAGAAGCAGAAGTCTACAGTTCCATATTTTTGTTAATTGAAATATAACTTATGTACCATTCAAATTGTACAATTCAGTGATTTTTAGTATGTTTATAATATGGTGCAAGCATATTGTAAATATATTAAATTTTCACTGAAAATGTACTGAATTTCAGCACATTTAATTACTACAAAAAGAAACCCAATACCCATTATCTATCATTCACCATTTCTTCTTTCCTCAGACTCTGCAACCACTAATTTACTTTCTATCTTTATGTATTTGTTTATTTTGGACATTTGGAATGAACAGAATCATATAATAGGTGGCCTTTTGTGCCTGGCATTTTTCAAGTAGCATGATGTTTTCAATGTTTATCCACATATTAGTGATACATTGAACTGAAAAATTGAAAAACGAAGGAGGTTAAATACCTATACATTGAAAACTATAAGATACTTTAAAAGGAAATTGAGGTGACAAAAATAAATGGAAACATATCTGGTGTGCATAGATTAGAAGAAATAATGTTAAAATGGCCATACTACCCAAAACTACCCAAAATATTTAATGCAATCCATATCAAAATATCCATGGCATTTTTCACAGAACTAGAACAAATAATCCCATAATTTATATGGAACCACAAAAGACCCTGAATTGCCAAACAATCTTGATAAAAAAGAACAAAGCTGGAGATACCATGATTCTTGACTTCAGACGATTCTATAAAGTTAAAATAAACAAAACAGTAGCTAATGGTTCAAAACAGACACACAGCTCAAAAGAACAGAAAAGAGAGCCCAGAAATAAGTCTATGGCTATATGGTCACTCTCTGACAAAGGAGGCAATAATGTACAATGGGGAAATGACAGTATCTTCACCAAGCAGTGTTGGGAAAACTAGACAACCGCATACAAAAGAATGAGATTAGAACATTTTCTCAAACCATCTTCAAAAACAAACACAACTTGGATTACAGGCCTAAGTATAAGACTGGAAACCATAAAAATCTTAAAAGAAAGCATACACAGTATACTCATTGACATGTTTTAGCAATATTTTATTGAATATGTCTCCTTGGTCAAGGAAAACAAAAAATAAATGAGAGTTAAGCAAACTTAAAATCTTTGGCACAGTGAACGAAATCATGAAAAACAAAAAAAATCTACAATAGGAAAAGATATATACAAATATGATGTATGATAAGGGGTTAATATCTAAGATATAAAAAGAGATTATTCAACTAAGTATTTAAAAAATCAACCTGAACAAAAAATGGCAGAGGAATTGAATAGATATTTTAAAAAAGAAGACATACAGGTGGCCAACAGGCACATGAAAAGATGCTCAAAATCACTAATCATCATGGAATGCACATCAAAACTACTATATCTCCTCAAATCTGTCAGAATGGCTATAGTTAAAAAGACAGGAAATAATAAATTTTGGCAAGAATGTGAAAAAAAGGTTACTCTTTTTGTGGGAATGTAAATTGGTACAGGCACTATGGAAAACAAGTAAGGAGGTTCCTCAAAAAAATTAAAAATAGAGGATATAAAGGTAAGCAAAACAGTAAGAAAAAATATTTGCAAACCACAACAAAAGTCTAGTGTCTAGAATATATAAAAAATTTCAAAACTCAAGAGCAGAAAAAACCCAAAGTGATAAAAATAGAACATGGTCAAAAGACATGAATAGACATTCATTAAAGAGAATATACAGATCATTAAGTAGCACATGGAAAGATGTGCATAATCATTAGCCATCAGAGAAATGCAAATTAAGACTGGAGTCAGATATTAATACAAGTATATCAGAATGGTTAAAATAAAAAAATAGTGATAACACTGAATGCTGGAGAAGATGCAGAGAAACAGGATCATTATATATGTGCTGATGGAAATGTAAAACGTTGCAGCTACTCTGTAAAACAGTTTCATAAAAAGCTAAACATGTAACTACTATATGACGCAGCAATTATACTCAGAAGCATTCATCCCAGAAAAATGAGGAGGTATGTTCACGCCCAAACCTGTACATGAATGTTTCATAGCAGTTTTATTCATAATAGCCCAAAACTGGAAACAGACCAAATGACCTTCAGTGGATGCACGATTAAATAAACAGTGGGAGGGAGAGGGGGAAGATGGCAGAAGAATAAGACGTGAAGATCACCTTCCTCTCCACAGATACATCAAAAATACATCTACACATGGAACAACTCCTACAGAACACCCATTGAATGCTGGCAGAACACCTCAGACCGCCCAAAGGCAAAAAGCTCCCCACAGACCTGGGTAGGACCAAAGAATAAAAGAATAAACAGAGACAAAAGAATAGGGGTGGGACCTGCACCAGTGAGAGGGAGCTGTGAAGGAGGAAAGGTTTCCACACACTAGGAAGCCCCTTTGCAGGCAGAGACTGCGGGAGGCGGAGGGGGGAGCTTCGGAGCCACGGAGGAGTGCACAGCAACAGGGGTGCGGGGGGCAAAGCGGAGAGATTCCCGCAGAGAGGATTGGTGCCGACCAACACTTACCAGCCCGAGAGGCTCACCCGCGGGGGCAGGCGGGGCTGGGAACTCAGTCTTGGGCTTCGGTCGGATCGCAGGGAGAGGACTGGCGGCATGAACACAGCCTGAATGGGTTAGTGCACCATGGTTAGACAGGAGGGAGTCCAGGAAAAAGTCTGGACCTCCCGAAGAGGCAAGAGACTTTTCTGCCCTCTTTGTTTCCTGGTGCGCAAGGAGAGGGGGTTAAGAGCACTGCTTAAAGGAGCTCCAGAGACGGGGGCGAGCCACAGCTATCAGCACGGACCCCCGAGACGGGCATGAAACGCTAAGGCCGCTGCTGCGGCCACCAAGAAGCCTGTCTGCGAGAACAGGTCACTACCCAAACCTCCCTTCCAGGCAGCCTGCGCATCCCACCACTGACAGGGTCCCAAGGCCCAGGGACAACTTCCCCGGGAGAATGAACGGTGTGCCTCAGGCTGGTGAAAGGTCCTGCTGGCCTCTGCTGCCACAGGCTGGTCCCCCACTCTGTGCCCTTCCCTCACCCAGGTCTGAGTGAGCCACAGCCCCTGAATCAACAGCTCATTTAACACCGTCCTGTCTCAGCGAAGAACAGATGTCCTCCAGGGACCTATACTCACAGTCTGGGCCAAATCCAAAGCTGAGACCTGGGAGCTGTGTGACCAAAGAAGACAAAAGGAAATTTCTCCCAGTAGCCTCAGAAGCAGTGGACTAAATCTCCACAATCAACTTGATGTACCCTGCTTCGGTGTAATACCTGAATAGACAACAAATCATCCCAAATTGAGGAGGTGGACTTTGAGAGCAAGGTTTATTATATTTTCCCCTTTTACTCTTTCTGTGACTGTGTATGTGTATGGTTCTGTGTGAGATTTTGTCTGTATAGCTTTGGTTTCACCATTTGTAATAGGGTCCTGTACGTGCATTCATTTTTTTTTACTTGAAAAATTTTTTTGTTCTTAAAAATTATATTTTATTTTAATAAATTTATTTTATTTTTTCTTACCTTATTTTATTTTATCCTCCATCTTTCTTTCTTTCTTTCATTCTTTCTACTTTTTCTCACTTTTATTCTGAGCCGTATGGATGAAAGGCTCTTGGTGCTGCACACAGGAGTCAGTGCTGTGCTTCTGAGGTGGGAGAGCCAACTTCAGGACACTGATCCACAAGAGACCTCCCAGCTCCAGGTAATATCAAACAGAGAAAAACTCCCAGAGATCTCCATATCAAAATCAATGCCCAGATTCACTCAACGACCAGCAAGCTACAGTGCTGGATACCCTATGCCAAACAACTAGCAAGAGAGGAACACAACTCCACCCATTAGCAGAGAGGCTACCTAAAATCATAATAAGGCCGAGGACACCCCAAAACACACCACCAGACGTGGACCTGGACACCAGAAAGACAACATCTAGCCTCATCCACCAGAGAACAAGCACTAGCCCACTCCACCAGGAAGCCTACACAACGCACTGAACCAACTTTAGCCACTGGGGACAGACACCAAAAACACAAGGAACTATGAAGCTGAGGCCTGCAAAACGGAGACCCCAAACACAGTAAGATAAGCAAAATGAGAAGACAGAAAAACACAGTCGATGAAGGAGCAAGATAAAAACCCACCAGAGCTAAAAAATGAAGAGGAAATATCAGATTAATGATAGTAAAGATAATCCAAAATCTTGAAAACAGAATAGAGAAAATACAAGAAGCAGTTAACAAGGACCTAGAAGAACTAAAGAGGAAACAAGCAAAGATGAACAACACAAAAAAAGAAATGAACAATACTCTACAAGGGAGCAATAGCAGAATAACTGAGGCAGAAGAATGGATAAGTGACCTGGAAGATAAAATAGTGGAAAGCACTACTGCAGAGCAGAGTAAAGAAAAAAGAAGGAAAAGAACTGAAGACAGTCTCAGAGACCTCTGGAACAACATTAAACACACCAACATGTGAATTACAGGGATTCCAGAAGAAGAAGAGAAAAAGAAAGGGACTGAGAAAATATTTGAAGAGATTATAGTTGAAAACTTCCCTAATATAGGAAAGCAAATAGTTAATCAAGTCCAGGAAACACAGAGAGTCCCATACAGGATAAATCCAAGGAGAAACACACCAAGACACATATTAATCAAACTGATAAAAATTAAATACAAAGAAAATATATTAAAAGCAGCAGGGAAAAACAACAAATAACACACAAGGGAATCCCCATAAGGTTAACAGCTGATCTCTCAGCAGAAAATCTGCAAACCAGAAGGGACTGGCAGGACATATTTAAAGTGATGAAGGTGAAAAACCTACAACCAAGATTACTCTACCCAGCAAGGATCTCATTCAGATTTGATGGAGAAATTAAAACCTTTACAGACAAGCAGAAGCTGAGAGAGTTCAGCACCACAAAGCCAGCTTCACAACAAATGCTAAAGGAACTTATCTAGGCAAGAAACACAACACAAGAAAAAGACCTACAATAACTAATGAAAAACAATTTAGGAAATGGGAATAGGATCATACATATCGATAATTACCTTAAATGTAAATGGATTAAATGCTCCCAACAAAAGACACAGAATGGCTGAATGGATACAAAAACAAGACCCATATATATGCTGTCTACAAGAGAACCACTTCAGACCTAGGGACACATACAGACTGAAAGGCGGGGGGAAGATATTCCATGCAAATGGAAACCAAAATAAAGCTGGAGTAGCAATTCTCATATCTGACAAAATAGACTTTAAAATAAAGGCTATTACAAGAGACAAAGAAGAACACTACATAATGATCAAGGGTTCGATCCAGGAAGAAGATATAAAAATTGTAAATATTTATGCACCCAACATAGGAGCCCCTCAGGAAATAAGGCAAATACTAACAGGCATAAAGGGGAAATCAACAGTAACACAATCATAGTAAGGGATTTTAACACCCCACTTTCAACAATGGACAGATCATCAAAAAAGAAAATAAATAAGGAAACACAAGCTTTAAATGATACATTAAACAAGATGGACTTATTTGATATTTATAGGACATTGCATCCAAAAACAACAGAATACATATTTTTCTCAAGTGCTCATGGAATATTCTCCAGGATGGATAATATCTTGGGTCACTAATCAAGCCTTGGTAAATTTAAGAAAATTGAAATCATATTAAATATATTTTCAAACCACAATGCTATGAGACTAGATATCAATTACACGAACTGATCTGTAGGGAGCGGTGGAAAGATGGCGGAGGAGTAAGATGCGGAGATCACCTTCCTCCCCACAAATACACCAGAAATACATCTACATGTGGAACAACTCCTACAGAACACCTACTGAATGCTAGCAGAAGACCTCAGACCTCCCAAAAGGCAAGAAACTCCCCACGTACCTGGGTACAGCAAAAGAAAAAAATAATTAATTAAAAACAGAGACAAAAGAATAGGGACGGCACCTGCACCAGTGGGAGGGAGCTGTGAAGGAGGAAAGGTCTCCACACAATACGAAGCCCCTTCACGGGCAGAGATTGCGGGATGCCGAGTGGGGAGCTTCGGAACCATGGAGGAGAGCAAAACAACAGGGGTGCGGAGGGCAAAGCGGAGAGATTCCCACATGGAGGATCGGTGCCGACCGGCACTCACCAGCCCGAGAGGCTTGTGTGCTCACCCGCCGGGATGGGCGGGGCTGCGAGCAGAGGCTTGGGTTTTGGTCGGAGCTCAGGGAGAGGACTGGGGTTGGCGGCTTGAACATAGCCTGAAGGGGTTAGTGCACCACGGCTAGCCGGGAGGGAGTCCGGGGAAATGTCTGCACCTGCTGAGGAGGCAACAGACTTTTTCTTCTCTCTTTGTTTCCTGTTGCGCGAGGAGAGGGGTTTTAAGAGCACTGCCTAAAGGAACTCCAGAAACGGGCACAAGCCGTGGCTAAAAGCGCGGACCCCAGAGACGGGCGCGAGCCGCGGCGAAAAGCATGGAAACCAGAGACGGGCGGGAGACGCTAAGGCTGCTGCTGCCACCACAATGGGGCCTGTGTGCGAGCACAGGTCACTATCCACACCCCTCTTCCGGGGAGCCTGTGCAGCCCGCCACTGCCAGGTTCCCGGGATCCAGGGACAAAGTCTCAGGGAGAACACACGGCGGGCCTCAGGCTGCTGCAACGTCACGCTGACCTCTGCCGCCGCAGGCCCACCCCGCACTCCGTGCCCCTCCCTCCCCCCGGCCTGAGTGCGCAAGAGCCCCCGAGTCAGCGGCTCCTTTAACTCCGACCAGCCTGAGCAAAAAACAGACGCCCTCCAGCGACCTACAAGCAGAGGCAGGGCCAATTCGAAAGCTGAGCCCCTGTGAGCTGTGAGAACAAAGAAGAAAAAGGGAACTCTCTCCCAGCAGCCTCAGAAAGAGCAGATTAAAGCTCCACAACCAACTTGATGTACCCTGCCTCTGTGGAATACATGAATAGACAGCAAATCATCCCAAATTGAGGAGGAGGACTTCTAGAGCAAGATCTGTGATTTTTTCCCCTTTTCCTCTTTCTGTGAATGTGTATGTGTATGCTTCTGTGTGAGATCTTGTCTGTATAGGTTTGCTTCCACCATTTGTCCTAGCGTTCTATCCGTCCATTGTTTTTTTTTTGTTTTTTGTTTAAATTTTTTTCTTAATAATTAATTTTAATTTAAAGAACTCTATTATACTTTACCTTCTTTCTATCTTTCCTTCCTTCCTTCCCTTTTTGAGACAACGAATCGTCCCAAATTGAGGAGGTGGACTTGGAGAGCAAGTTTTATGATTTTTTCCACTTTACCTCTTTTTGTGAGGGTATATGTGTATGCTTCTATGTAAGATTTTGTCTCTATAACTTTGCTTCCACCATTTCTCCTAAGGTTCTATCCGTCCCTTTTTTTTTCCTCTAAAAAATTATTTTTTAATTCAATAACTTTCTTATACTTTATTTATTTTACTGTATCTTCTTTCTTTCTGTATTTTTTCCTTCCTTCCCTCATTCCGTCCTTCCTTCCCTCCTCCCTCCTTTCTTTCCTTCTTGCCTTTTTCCTTTCGTTTCTTCTTTCTTTCTTTCTTCCTTCCCTCCTTCCTTCCTTCCCTCCTTCCTTCCTTCCCTCCTTTCTTTCTTGCTTTCTTTCCTATTACCTCCTACTTCTACCAATCCTCTCTACTTTCTCTCCCTTTTATTCTGAACCGAGTGGATGAAAGGCTCTTGCTGCTACAGCCAGGAGTCAGGACTCTGCCTCTGAGGTGGGAGAGCCAACTTCAGAACACTCGTCAAGAAGAGACCTCCCAACCCCACATAATATCAAATGGCGAAAATCTCCCAGAGATCTCCATCTCAACACCAGCACCCAGCTTCACTCAACGACCAGCAAGCTATAGTGCTGGACAACCTATACCTACCATAAAGCAAGACAGGAACAAAACCCCACCCACTAGCAGAGAGGCTGTGTAAAATCATAATAAGTCCACAGACACCATAAATCACTCCACCAGACGTGGACCTGCCCACTAGAGAGACAAGATCTAGCCTCATAAACCACAATACAAGCACTAGTCCCCTCCACTAAGAAGCCTACACAACCCACTGAACCAACCTTAGCCACTGGAGACAGACATCAAAAACAACGGGAGCTACGAACTTGCAGCCTGCAAAAAGGTGAACCCATCACAGTAAGATAAGCAAAATGAGAAGACAGAAAAACACACAGCAGATGAAGGAGCAAGATAAAAAGATACCAGACCTAACAAATGAAGAGGAAATAGGCAGTCTACCTGAAAAAGAGTTCAGAATAATGAAAGTAAACACGATCCAAAATCTTGGAACTAGAATGGGCAAAATGCAAGAAACAGTTAACAAGGACCTAGAAGAAATAAAGATGAAACAGACAATGATGAACAACACAATAAATGAAATGAAAACTACTCTAGATGGGATCAATAGCAGAATAAATGAGGCAGAAGAACGGATAAGTGACCTGGAAGATAAAATAGTGGAAATAACTACCGCAGAGCAGAATAAAGAAAAAAGAATGAAAAGAACTGAGGACAGTCTCAGAGACCTCTGGGACAACATTAAACGCAGCAACATTCGAATTATAGGGGTTCCAGAAGAAGAAGAGAAAAAGAAAAGGACTGAGAAAATATTTGAAGAGATTATAGTTGAAAACTTCCCTAATATTGGAAAGGAAATTTAATCAAGTCTAGGAAGCACAGAGAGTCCCATACAGGATAAATTCAAGAAGAAATACGCCAAGACAAATATTAATCAAACTGTCAAAAACTAAATACAAAGAAAGCATATTAAAAGCAGCAAGGGAAAAACAACAAATAACACACAAGGGAATCCCCATAAGGTTAACAGCTGATCTCTCAGCAAAAACTCTACAAGCCAGAAGGGAGTGGCAGGACATACTGAAACTGATGAACGAGAAAAACCTGCAACCAAGATTACTCTACCCAGCAAGGATCTCATTCAGATTTGATGGAGAAATTAAAATCTTTACACACTACCAAAAGCTGAGAGAGTTCAGCACCACCAAACCAGCTTTACAACAAATGCTAACGGAACTTCTCTAGACAAATACACAAGAGAAGGAAAGGTCCTATAATAACAAACCCAAAACAATTTAGAAAATGGGAATAGGATCATACATATCGATAATTACCTTAAATGTAAATGGACTAAATGCTCCCACCAAAAGACACAGATTGGCTGAATGGATACAAAAACAAGACCCATATATATGCTGTCTACAAGAGACCCACTTCAGACCTAGAGACACATACAGACTGAAAGTAAGGGATGGGAAAAGATATTCCATGCAAATGGAAACCAAAAGAAAGCTGGAGTAGCAATTCTCAATATCAGACAAAATAGACTTTAAAATAAGGACTATCAGAAGAGACAAAGAAGGACACTACATAATGATTAAGGGATCGATCCAAGAAGAAGATATAACAATTGTAAATATTTATGCACCCAACATAGGAGCACCTCAATACATAAGGCAAAAACTAGCAGCCATAAAAGGGGAAATCGACAGTAACACATTCATAGTAGGGGACTTCAACACCCCACTTTCACCAATGGACAGATCATCCAAAATGAAAATAAATAAGGAAACACAAGCTTTAAATGATACATTAAACAAGATGGACTTAATTGATATTTATAGGACACTCCATCCAAAAACAACAGAATACACATTTTTTTCTCAAGTCATAGAACATTCTCCAGTATAGATCATATCTTGGGTCACAAATCAAGCCTTGGTAAATTTAAGAAAGTTGAAATTTTATCAAGTATCCTTTCCGACCACAACGCCATGACACTAGATATCAATTATAGGAAAAGATCTGTAAAAAATGCAAACACATGGAGGCTAAACAATACACTACTTAATAACGAAGTGATCACTGTAAAAATCAAAGAGGAAATTAAAAAAATACCTAGAAACAAATGACAATGGAGATACAACGACCCAAAACCTATGGGATGCAGCAAAAGCATTTCTAGAGGGAAGTTTATAGCAATACAAGCCCACCTTAAGAAGCAGGAAACATCTCGAATAAACAACCTAACCTTGCACCTCAAGCAATTAGAGAAAGAAGAACAAAAAAACCCCAGAGTTAGCAGAAGGAAAGAAATCATAAAAATCAGATCAGAAATAAATGAAAAAGAAATGAAGGAAACAATAGCAAAGATCAATAAAACTAAAAGCTGGTTCTTTGAGAAGATTAACAAAATTGATAAACCATTAGCCAGACTCATCAAGACAAAAAGGGAGAAGACTCAAATCAACAGAATCAGAAATGAAAAAGGAGAAGTAACAACTGACACTGCAGAAATACAAAAAATCATGAGGGATTACTACAAGCAACTCTATGCCAATAAAATGGACAATCTGGAAGAAATGGACAAATTCTTAGAAATGCACAAACTGCCAAGACTGAATCAGGAAGAAATAGAAAATATGAACAGACCAATCACAAACACTGAAATTGAAACTGTGATTAAAAATCTTCCAACAAACAAAAGCCCAGGACCAGATGGCTTCACAGGCGAATTCTATCAAACATTTAGAGAAGAGCTAACACCTATTCTTCTCAAACTCTTCCAAAATATAGCAGAGGGAGGAACACTCCCAAACTCATTCTACGAGGCCACCATCACCTTGATACCAAAACCAGACAAGGATGTCACAAAGAAAGAAAACTACAGGCCAATATCACTGATGAACATAGATGCAAAAATCCTCAACAAAATACTAGCAAACAGAATCCAACAGCACATTAAAAGGATCATACACCATGATCAAGTGGGGTTTATTCCAGGAATGCAAGGATTCTTCAATATACGCAAATCTATCAATGTGATTAACCATATTAACAAATTGAAGGAGAAAAACCATATGATCATCTCAATAGATGCAGAGAAAGCTTTTGACAAAATTCAACACCCATTTATGATAAAAACCCTGCAGAAAGTAGGTGTAGAGGGAACTTTCCTCAATATAATAAAGGCCGTATATGACAAGCCCACAGCCAACATCATCCTCAATGGCGAAAAACTGAAAGCATTTCCACTAAGGTCAGGAACAAGACAAGGTTGCCCACTCTCACCACTCTTATTCAACATAGTTTTGGAAGTTTTAGCCACAGCAATCAGAGAAGAAAAGGAAATAAAAGGAATCCAAATCGGAAAAGAAGAAGTAAAGCTGTCACTGTTTGCAGATGACATGATACTATACATAGAGAATCCTAAAGATGCTACCAGAAAACTACTAGAGCTAATCAATGAATTTGGTAAAGTAGCAGGATACAAAATTAATGCACAGAAATCTCTGGCATTCCTATATACTAATGATGAAAAATCTGAAAGTGAAATCAAGAAAACACTCCCATTTACCATTGCAACAAAAAGAATAAAATATCTAGGAATAAACCTACCTAAGGAGACAAAAGACCTGTATGCAGAAAATTATAAGACACTGATGAAAGAAATTAAAGATGATACAAACAGATGGAGAGATATACCATGTTCTTGGATTGGAAGAATCAACATTGTGAAAATGACTCTACTACCCAAAGCAATCTATAGATTCAATGCAATCCCTATCAAACTACCACTGGCATTTTTCACAGAACTAGAACAAAAAATTTCACAATTTGTATGGAAACACAAAAGACCCCGAATAGCCAAAGCAATCTTGAGAACAAAAAATGGAGCTGGAGGAATCAGGCTGCCTGACTTCAGACTATACTACAAAGCTACAGTAATCAAGACAGTATGGTACTGGCACAAAAACAGAAAGATAGATCAATGGAATAGGATAGAAAGCCCAGAGATAAACCCATGCACATATGGTCACCTTATCTTTGATAAAGGTGGTAGGAACGTACAGTGGAGAAAGGACAGCCTCTTCAGTAAGTGGTGCGGGGAAAACTGGACAGGTACATGTAAAAGTATGAGATTAGATCACTCCCTAACACCATACACAAAAATAGGCTCAAAATGGATTAAAGACCTAAATGTAAGGTCAGAAACTATCAAAATCTTAGAGGAAAACATAGGCAGAACACTCTATGACATAAATCACAGCAAGATCCTTCTTGACCTATCTCCTAGAGTAATGGTGCTAAAAACAAAAATAAACAAATGGAACCTAATGAAACTTCAAAGCTTTTGCACAGCAAAGGAAACTATAAACAGGACCAAAAGACAAGCCGCAGAATCGGAGAAAATATTTTCAAATGAATCAACTGACAAACGATTAATCTCTAAAATTTACAGGCAGCTCATGCAGCTCAATAACAAAAAAATAAATAACCCAATCCAAAAATTGGCAGAAGACCTAAATAGACATTTCTCCAAAGAAGATATACAGACTGCCAACAAACACATGAAAGAATCCTCAACATCATTAATCATTAGAGAAGTGCAAATCAAAACTACACTGAGGTATCATCTCACACCAGTCAGAATGGCCATCAGCAAAAAATCTGGAAACAATAAATACTGGAGAGGGTGTGGAGAAAAGGGAACACTCTTGCACTGCTGGTGGGAATGTGAATTGGTTCAGCCATTATGGATAACAGTATGGAGGTTCCTTTAAAAACTACAAATAGAGCTACCATATGACCCAGCAATCCCACTACTAGGTATATACCCTGAGGAAACCAGAATTCAGAAAGAGTCATGTACCAAAATGTTCATTGCAGCTCTATTTACAATAGCCCGGAGATGGAAACAACCTAAGTGCCCATCGTCGGATGAATGGATAAAGAGGATGTGGCACATATATACAATGGAATATTACTCAGCCATAAAAAGAAACGAAATTGAGCTATTTGTAATGAGGTGGATAGATCTAGAGTCTGTCATACAGAGTGAAGTAAATCAGAAAGAGAAAGACAAATACCGTATGCTAACACATATATACGGAATTTAAGAAAAAAAAATGTTATGAAGAACCTAGTGGTAAAACAGGAATAAAGACACAGACCTACTGGAGAACAGACTTGAGGATATGGGGAGGGGGAAGGGTGAGGTGTGATAGGGCGAGAGAGAGACCTGGACATATATATACTAACAAACGTAAGGTAGATAGCCAGTGGGAAGCAGCCGCATGGCACAGGGAAACCGGCTCGGTTCTTTGTGGCTGTCTGGAGGGGTGGGATAGGGAGGGTGGGAGGGAGGGAGACAAAGAGGGAAGAGATATGGGAACATATGTATATGTGAAACTGATTCAGTCTGTTATAAACCAGAAACTAACACACCATTGTAAAGTAATTATACCCCAATAAAGATGTTAAAAATAAATAAAAATAAATTAAAAAAAGAGCTGATCTGTAAAAAGTACAAACACATGGAGGCTAAACAATGCACTACTTAATAACAAAGTGATCACTGAAGGAATCAAAGAGGAAATCAAATAATATCTAGAAACAAATGACAATGGAGATACAGCGACCCAAAACATATGGGATCGAGCAAAAGCAGTTCTAAGAGGGAAGTTTATAACAATAAAATCCTACCTTAAGAAACAGGAAACATCACAAGTAAACAGCCTAACCTTGCACCTAAAGCAATTAGAGAAAGAAGAACAAAAGAAATCCAAGTTTAGCAGAAGGACAGAAATCATAAGGAACAGATCAAAAATAAATTAAAAAGAAATGTAGGAAATGATAGCAAAGATCAATAAAACTAAAAGCTGATTCTTTGAGAAGATAAACAAAATTTATAAACCATTAGCTAGACTCATAAAGAAAAAAAGGGGCAAGACTCAAATCAATAGAATTAGAAATGGAAAAGGAGGAGTAACACCTGACACTGCAGAAATACAAAAGATCATGAGAGATTCCTACAAGCAACCCTATGCCAATAAAATGCACAACCTGGAAGAAATGGACAAATTCTTAGAAATGCACAACGTGCCAAGGCTGAATCAGGAAGAAATAGAAAATATGAACAGACCAATCACAAGCACTGAAATTGAAACTGTGATTAAAAACATTCCTACAAACAAAAGCCAGATGGCTTCACAGGCGACTTCTAGCAAACATTTAGAGAAGAGCGAACATGTATAATTCTCAAACTCTTCCAAAATATAGCAGAGGGAGGAACACTCCCAAACTCATTCCACGAGGCCTGCATCACCCTGATTGAAAAACCTGACAAGGTGGCACAAGGAAAGAATACTAGAGGATAATATCACTGATGAACATAGATGCAAAAATCCTCAAAAAAATACTGGCAAACAGAATCCAACAGTGCATTAAAAGGATCATACACCATGATCAAGTGGGGTTTATTCCAGGAATGCAAGGATTCTTCAATATACGCAAATATATCAATGTGATAAACCATATTAAGAAACTGAAGGAGAAAAACCATATGATCATCTCAACAGATGCAGAGAAAGCTTTTGACAAAATTCAACACCGAGTTTTGGTAAAAACCCTGCAGAAAGTAGGCATAGAGGGAACTTTTCTCAACATAATAAAGGCCATATATGACAAGCCCACAGCCAACATCATCTGCAATGGTGAAAAACTGAACGCATTTCCACTAAGATCAGGAACAAGACAAGGTTGCCCAATCACAACACTCGTATTCAACATAGTTTTGGAAGTTTTACCCACAGCAATCAGAGATGAAAAGGAAATAAAGGAATCCAAATCAGAAAAGAAGTAAAGCTGTCACTTTGCAGATGACATGACACTATACATAGAGAATCCTAAAGATGCTACCAGATAACTACTAGAGCTAAACAACGAATCTGGTAACGTTCTAGGATACAAAATTACTGCACAGAAATCTCTGGCATTCCTATACACTAATGATGAAAAATCTGAAGGTGAAATCAAGAAAACACTCCCATTTACCATTGCAACAAAAAGAATAAAATATCTAGGAATAAACATACCTAAGGGACAAAAGACCTGTATGCAGAAAATTATGACACTAATGAAAGAAATTAAAGGTGATACAAATAGATGGAGAGATATACCATGTTCTTGGATTGGAAGAATCAACATTGTGAAAATCACTCTACTACCCAAAGCAATCTACAGATTCAATGCAATCCTTATCAAACTACCCTTGGCCTTTTGCACAGAAATAGAACAAAAAAATTCACAATTTGTATGGAAACACAAAAGATCCCGAAGAGCCTAAGCAATCTTGAGAAGGAAAAGCGGAACTGGAGGAATCAGGCTCCCTGACCTCAGACTATACTACAAAGTTACAGTAATCAAGACAGTATGGTACTGGAACAAAAACAGAAAGATAGATCAATAGAATAGGATAGAAAGCCCAGAGATAAACCCACGCACATATGGTCACCTTATCTTTTATGAAGGAGGCAGGAATGTAGAGTGGAGAAATGACAGCCTCTTCAATAAGTGGTGCTGAGATAACTGGACAGGTACATTTTAAAGTATGAGATTAGAACACTCCCTAACACCATACACAAAAATAAGCTCAAAATGGATTAAAGACCTAAATGTAAGGCCAGAAACTGTCAAACTCTTAGAGGAAAACATAGGCAGAACACTCTATGATATAAATCGCAGCAAGATCCTTTCTGACACACCTCCTAGAGAAAGGGAAATAAAACCAAAAATAAACAAATGGGACATAAAGAAACTTAAAACATTTTCACAGCAAAGGTAACCATAAACAAGACCAAAAGACGACCCTCAGAATGGAAGAAAATATTTGTCAATGTAGCAACTGACAAAGGATTAATCTCCAAAATTTATAAGCAGCTCATTCAGCTCAATAACAAAAAAACAAACAACCCTATCCAAAAATGGTCAGAAGCTCTAAAGAGACATTTCTCAAAAGAAGATATACAGACTTCCAAGAAACACCTGAAAGAATGCTCAACATCATTAATCATTAGAGAAATGCAAATCAAAACTACAATGAGATATCATCTCACACCAGTCAGAATGGCCATCAGCAAAATATCTAGAAATAATAAATGCTGGAGAGGGTGTGGAAAAAAGGGAACACTCTTGCACTGCTGGTGGGAATGTTAATTGGCACAGTAACTATGGAGAACAGTATGGGGTTCCTTAAAAAACTACAAATAGAACTACCATTTGACACAGCAATCCCACTACTGGGCGCATACCCTGAGAAAACCATAATTCAAAAAGATTCATGTACCAAAATGTTCAATGCAGCTCTATTTACAATAGCCCAGAGGTGGAAACAACCTAAGTGTCCATCATCGCATGAATGGATAAAGAAGATGTGGCACATATATACAATGGAATATTACTCAGACATAAAAAGAAACACAGTTGAGCTATTTGTAATGAGGTGGATGTACCTAGAGTCTGTCATACATAGTGAAGTAAGTTAGAATGAGAAAGACAAATACCATATGCTATCACATATATATGGAATTTAAGAAAAAAAATCTCATGGTGAACTTAGGGGTAAGACAGGAATAAAGACGTACTAGAGAATGTACTTGAGCATATGGGGAGGGGGAAGAGTAAGCTGTAACAAAGCGAGAGAATGGCATGGACATATATACACTAACAAACGTAAAATAGATAGCTAGGGGGAAACAGCCACATAGCACAGGGAGGTCAGATCGGTGCTTTGTGACAGCCTAGAGGGGTGGGATAGGGAGGGTGGGAGGGAGGGAGCCACAAGAGGGAAGTAATATGGGAACATATGTTTATTTATAACTGATTCAATTTGTTATAAAGCAGAAACTAACACACCATTGTAAAGCAATTATACTCCAATAAAGATGTAAAAAAAAATCACATCAGACATAATTGAAAATGAAATGAAGGGAGCAAAAGTAAAGAACTCTATGAATACTAGCTGGTTCTTTCATAAGACAAAAAAAATTGATAAAGCATTTTCTGGACTCATGAGGAAAACAAGGGAAAAGATGCATGAACAGAATTAGAAACAAAAAAAGAAGTAACAAGTGACACTGCAGATATACATAGGATCATGAGAGATTACTACAAGCAGTTATATGCCTATAAAATGGAAAACCTGGTAGAAATGGACAAATTCTTAGAAAAGCACAACCTTCTGAGACCAAACCAGGAAGAAATAGAAAAGATAAACAGATGAATCACAAGCAGTGAAATTGAAACTGTGATTAAAAGTCTTCCAACAAACAAAAGCCCAGGACCAAATGGCTTCACAGGCGAATTCTATCAAACATTTAGAGAAAAGCTAACACTTATCCTTCTCAAACTCTTCCAAAATACAGAAGAGGGAGGAACACTCCCAAACTCATTCTAAGAGGCCACGATCTCCCATATAACAGAAACCAGGGAAAGATGTCACAGAAAAAAGAAAACTACAGGCCAATATCAGTGATGAACACAGAAGAAAAAATCATCAACAAAATATTAGCAAACAGAAACCAACAACACATTAAAAGGATCATACACCATGATCGCGTGGGGATTATCCCAGGAATGTAAAGATTCTGCAATATAAGCAAATCAATCAATGTGTTAAACCATATTAACAAATTGAAGGATAAGAACCATTGATAATCTCAATAGTTTCAGAAAAAGCTTTCAACAAAATCCAACACCCATTTATGATATATACCCTCCAGTAAATAGGCATAGCGGGAACTTTCCATAACATAACTTAAGGCCATATATGACAAACCCAAAGCCAACATTGTTCTCAGTGGTGAAACACCGAAAGTATTTCCACTACAATCAAGAATAAGACAAGGCTGCCACTCTCACCACTTTTATTCAACATAGTTTTGAACATTTTAGCCATAGCAATCAGAGAAGAAAAAGAAATAAAAGAATCCAAATCAGAAAAGAAGTAAAACTGTCAGTGTTTGCAGATGACATTACAGTATACATACAGAAGCCTAAAGATGCTACCAGAAAACTACTAGAGCTAATCAATGAATTTTTTAAGTGGCAGGATAGGATACAAATTTAATGCACAGAAATCTTTTGCATTCCTATCAGCAATGATGAAAACTCTGAAAGAGAAATTAAGGAAACACTACCATTTACCAATGCAAGAAAAATATTAAAATACCTAGGAATAAACCTACGTAAGGAGACAAAACTCCTGTATGTATAAATCTATAAGGCACTGATGAAAGAAATTAAAGATGATACAAAGAGGTGGAGAGATATACCATGTTCCTGGATTGGAAGAATCAAATTTGTTAAAGTGACTCTACTAGCCAAAAAATATACAGATTGAATGCAATCCCTATCAAATTACCAATGGTATTTTTCACAGAACTAGAACAAAAAAATTTCAAAACTTGTATGGAAATACAAAAGACCCCATATAGCCAAAGCAATATTGAGAAAGAAAAATGGAGCTGGAGAGATCAGGCTTCCAGACTTCAGACTATATTACAAAGCTACAGTAATCTAGACAGTATGGTACTTGCACCAAAACAGAAATATAGATCAATGGAACAGGATAGAACGTCCAGAGATAAACCTACACACATATGGTAACCTTATCTTTGATAAAGAAGGCAGCAATATACAGTGGAGAAAAAGCCTCTTCAATAGGTGGTGCTGGGAAAACTGGTCAGCTACATGTAAAAGAATGAAATTATAATACTTCTTAACACCACACAACAAAGTAATCTCATAATGGATTAAAGATCCAAATGTAAGGCCAGACACTCTAAAACTCTTAGAGGAAAACATAGACAGAACACATTGTGACATAAATCACAGCAAGATCCTTTTTGAGCCACTGCCTAGGGAATTGGAAATAAAAACAAAAATAAAAAAATGGGACCTAATGAAAATTAAAAGCTTTTGCACAACTAAGGAAACCATAAACAAGATGAAAAGACAACCCTCAGAATGGGAGAAAATATTTGCGAATGAAGCAACTGACAAAGGATAAATCTCCAAAATTTACAACCAGCTCATGTAGATCAATATCAAAAAAACAAACCCAATCCAAAAGTGGGCAGAAGACCTAAATAGATATTTCTCCAAAGAAGATATACAGATTGCCAACAAACACATGAAGGGATGCTCAACATCCCTAATCATTAGAGAAATGCCAATCAAACCTAAAATGAGGTGTCACCTCACATTAATCAGAACGGCCATGATAATGAAATCTATCAACAATAAATGCTGGAGAGGGTGCGGAGAAAAGGGAATGCTCTTTCACTGTTGGGGGGAATTTGAATTGATACTGCCACTATGGTGGACAGTATGCAGGTCCCTTAAAAAAATAAAAGTAGAACTACCATACGACCCTGCAATCCTACTGCTGGGCATTTACCCTGAGAAATCCATAATTCAAAAAGATTCATGTTGCTTCCATGTCCTGCAACATGACTATTTTTGAATTATGGTTTTCTCAGGGTAAATGTCCAGTAGTGGGATTGCTGGGTCATAGGGTAGTTCTATTTTTAGTTTTTTAAGGGACATGCATACTATCCTCCATAGTGACTGTATCAATTCACATTCCCACCAAGAATGGAAGAGCATTCCCTGGAGGGTGGGAGGGAGGGAGACGCAAGAGTGTAGAGATATGGGGATATATGTGTATGTATAACTGATTCACTTTGTTACAAAGGAGAAACTAACACACTATTGTAAAGCAATTATACTCCAAAAAAGTTGTTTAAGAAAAAAAAGTCATGTACCACAATGTTCATTGCAGCACTATTTACAATATCCAGGACATGGAAGCAACCTAAGTGTCCATAGACAGATGAATGGATGAAGAAGATGTGGCACATATATACAATGGAATATTATTCAGCCATAAAAAGAAACGAAATTGAGTTATTTATAGTGAGTTGGATGGACCTGGAGTCTGCCATACAGAGTGAAGTAAGTCAGAAAGAGGAAAACAAATACCGTATGCTAACACATATATATGGAATTTTAAAAAATTGTTCTAATATACCTAGTGGCAGGACCAGAATAGAGACACAGACATAGAGAATGTACTTGAGCACACATAGAGGAGGAAGGCCAAGCTGGGAAAAAGTGAGACAGTGGTATGGACATATATACACTTTCAAAATGTAAAATAGATAGCTAGCGTGAAGCAGCCCCATAGCACAGGGAGATAAGCTCTGTGATTTGTGACCACCTAGAGGGGTGGGACAGGGAGGGTGTGAAGGAGACACTAGAAGGAGTGGATATGGGGTTATATGTATGCATACTGTTGGTTCACTTTGTTATACAGCAGAGATTAACACAACAACATAAAGCAATTATCTCCAATAAGGATGTTAAAAATAATCAATCAATGTTATACACTACATTAACAAAGGAAGGATAGAAAATTACATGATCATCTCAATGGTACAGAAAAATCATTTGCCAAAATCGAACATCTATTTATAATAAAAACTGTCATCAAAGTTAGTATATTGGGAACATAACTCAACACAATAATAGCCAAGAAAAATTGTCTCTTCAGTAGGAGGTGCTGGCGAAACTGGAGAGCTACCTTTAAAAGAATTAAATTAGAACATTTTCTCACACCATATACAAACTTTAACTCAAAATGGATTAAAAATCTAAATGTAAGACCTGATACCATAAAACTCCTAGAAGAGAAAATAGGGAGGATATTCTTTGACATAAATTGTAGCAGTATATTTTTGGATCTATCTCCTAAGGCAAAGGAAATAAAAGCAAAAATAACAAATGTGATCTAATTAAATTTAAGAACTTTTGCACAGCAAAATAAACCATCAACAAAAGGAAAAGATAACCTACTGGACATGAGATGGTATTTGCAAATGATATAACTGATGACAGTTTAATATCCAAAATATATAAACGATCATACAACTGAATATTTTAAAAAAACATTAAAAATGGGAAGACTTGAACAGATATTTTTCCAAAGAAGTCATACAGATGTGTAACAGGCACATGTAAAGATGCTCAGCATCGCTAATCATAGGAGAAATGCTAACAAGATCACAATGACCTATTACTTCACAACTGTCAGAATGGCTATTATCAAAAAGTTTACAAATAACAAACGTTGGCAAGGATATGGAGAATAGGAAACCCTTGAACGCTGTTGGTGGAAATGTAAATTGGTGCAAACTTATGGAAAACAGTTTGTAGTTCCTCACAAAACTAAAAATAGAACTACCAAATTATCCAGCACTTCTACTCCTGTCTGTATATCCAAAGAAAATGAAAACCCTAATACATACCCTCACTGTGGTTAATATATAACCTCATTGTGGTTGAGTATGATGTTTGCTTTGGGCTTGTCATATGTAGCTTCTATTACATTGAGGTATGTTCCCTCTATACATGATATGGCAAATATATGTCATAAATGGATGTTGAATTTTGTCAAAAGCTTTTTCTTCATTTATTGAGATGATCATATGATTTTTAAAACTTGTTGATGTGATATAACAATAGTTTCAGATATTGAAACTTCCTTACATCCCTGGGATAAATCTCACTTGATCTTTGTGTATCACCCTTTTAATATAATTTTGAATTTGGCTTGCTAATAATTTTTTGATAATTTTCCACCTATGTTCATCAGATATATTGGCCCCTAATTTTAGTTTCTTTCCTATTTTTTTTTTTTTGGTTCCTTTGCCTGGTTTTGACATCAGGGTGATGCTGGTTTTGTAGAATATTTTTGGAAGGGTTCATACTGCTGCAATTTTTGTAGTCTTTTGAGAAGGATAGTTTTTAACTGCTCTTTAACTGTTTAGTAGAATTCCCCTGTGAAGCTGTCTGATTCTGGCATTTTGTTTGTTGGGGATTTTGATTACTGATTCAATTTTATTACTGGTAATAAGTCTGTTTATATTTTTAATTTCTTCCTGATTCAGTATTGGGAGAATATACATTTATAGGAATTTGTCCATTTATTCTAGGTTTTATATTTTATTGCACTATAATTGTTCATAGTAATCTCTTATGATCCTTTTTATTTATGTAGTGTTGTTTTCAAATTCTCATGTTTCATTTCTGATATTATTTATTTGGTCCTTCTCCTTCTTTCTTGATGAGTCTAGCTAAATATTTATCATTTTGCTTATCTTTTTAATAACCAGATTCAAGTTTCATTGATCTTTTACATTTTATAAATCTTTATTTCATTTATTTCTGCTCTGATCTTTATTTTCTTCCAGTAATTTTTTTTTTCTAGTTCCCTTAGGTGTAAGGTTAGGTTGTTCGAGATTTCTCTTATTTTCCGAGTAGGATTTTATTGACATAAACTTCTCTCTTAGAACTACTTTTCCTGTGTCCCATAAATTTTTGACCATTGTTTTCATTTCATTTGTCTCCACGTATTTTTAATTTCGTCTTTGATTTATTCAGTGATGTATTTGTTTTTTACCACCATATTGTTTAGCCTCCACGTGTTTGCAAGTTTTGCTTTCTTTTTTGTCTCTCCTTCCTTTTTTATTTAACATCTTTATTGGAGTATAATTGCTTTACAATGGTGTGTTAGTTTCTCCTTTATAAAAAAGTGAATGAGCTATACATATACATATATCCCCATATCTCCTTCCACCCTCCCTATCCCACCCATCTAGGAGGTCACAAAGCATCAAGCTGATCTCCCTGTGCTATGCGGCTGCTTCCCACTAGCTATCTATTTTACATTTAGTAGTGTATATATGTCCATGCCAGTGTCTCACTTTCTCCCAGCTTACCTTTCCCCCTCCCCATATCCTCAAGTCCATTCTCTAGTAGGTCTGCATCTTTATTCCCATCTTGCCCCTAGGTTCTTCATGGCCATTATTTTTCTTAGATTCCATATATATGTGTTAGCATACTGTATTTTTCTCTTTCTAACTTACTTCACTCTGTAGGACAGATTCTAGGTCCATCCCCCTCACTACAAATAACTCAATTTATGTTCCTTTTATGGCTGAGTAATATTCCGTTGTATATATGTTCCACATCTTCTTTAACCATTCATCTGTTGATGGACACTTAGCTTGCTTCCATGTCCTGGCTATTGTAAATGGAGCTGCAATGAACATTGTGGTGCATTACCTTTTTTGAATTATGGTTTTCTCATGGTATATGCCCAGTAGTGGGATTGCTGGGTCGTATAGCCATTCTATGTTTAGTTTTCTAAGGAACCTGCATACTGTTCTCTATAGTGGTTGTATCAATTTACATTCCCACCAACAGTGCAAGAGGGCTCCCTTTTCTCCACACTTTCGCCAGCACTTATTGTTTCTAGATTTTTTGATGATGGCCATTCTGACTGGTGTCAGATGATATCTCATTGTAGTTTTGATTTGCATTTCTCTAATGATTAATGATGTTGAGCATTCTTTCATGTGTTTACTACCAAATTATCCAGCACTTCTACTCCTGTCTGTATATCCAAAGAAAATGAAAACCCTAATACATACCCTCACTGTGGTTAATATATAACCTCATTGTGGTTGAGTATGATGTTTGCTTTGGGCTTGTCATATGTAGCTTCTATTACATTGAGGTATGTTCCCTCTATACATGATATGGCAAATATATGTCATAAATGGATGTTGAATTTTGTCAAAAGCTTTTTCTTCATTTATTGAGATGATCATATGATTTTTAAAACTTGTTGATGTGATATAACAATAGTTTCAGATATTGAAACTTCCTTACATCCCTGGGATAAATCTCACTTGATCTTTGTGTATCACCCTTTTAATATAATTTTGAATTTGGCTTGCTAATAATTTTTTGATAATTTTCCACCTATGTTCATCAGATATATTGGCCCCTAATTTTAGTTTCTTTCCTATTTTTTTTTTTTTGGTTCCTTTGCCTGGTTTTGACATCAGGGTGATGCTGGTTTTGTAGAATATTTTTGGAAGGGTTCATACTGCTGCAATTTTTGTAGTCTTTTGAGAAGGATAGTTTTTAACTGCTCTTTAACTGTTTAGTAGAATTCCCCTGTGAAGCTGTCTGATTCTGGCATTTTGTTTGTTGGGGATTTTGATTACTGATTCAATTTTATTACTGGTAATAAGTCTGTTTATATTTTTAATTTCTTCCTGATTCAGTATTGGGAGAATATACATTTATAGGAATTTGTCCATTTATTCTAGGTTTTATATTTTATTGCACTATAATTGTTCATAGTAATCTCTTATGATCCTTTTTATTTATGTAGTGTTGTTTTCAAATTCTCATGTTTCATTTCTGATATTATTTATTTGGTCCTTCTCCTTCTTTCTTGATGAGTCTAGCTAAATATTTATCATTTTGCTTATCTTTTTAATAACCAGATTCAAGTTTCATTGATCTTTTACATTTTATAAATCTTTATTTCATTTATTTCTGCTCTGATCTTTATTTTCTTCCAGTAATTTTTTTTTTCTAGTTCCCTTAGGTGTAAGGTTAGGTTGTTCGAGATTTCTCTTATTTTCCGAGTAGGATTTTATTGACATAAACTTCTCTCTTAGAACTACTTTTCCTGTGTCCCATAAATTTTTGACCATTGTTTTCATTTCATTTGTCTCCACGTATTTTTAATTTCGTCTTTGATTTATTCAGTGATGTATTTGTTTTTTACCACCATATTGTTTAGCCTCCACGTGTTTGCAAGTTTTGCTTTCTTTTTTGTCTCTCCTTCCTTTTTTATTTAACATCTTTATTGGAGTATAATTGCTTTACAATGGTGTGTTAGTTTCTCCTTTATAAAAAAGTGAATGAGCTATACATATACATATATCCCCATATCTCCTTCCACCCTCCCTATCCCACCCATCTAGGAGGTCACAAAGCATCAAGCTGATCTCCCTGTGCTATGCGGCTGCTTCCCACTAGCTATCTATTTTACATTTAGTAGTGTATATATGTCCATGCCAGTGTCTCACTTTCTCCCAGCTTACCTTTCCCCCTCCCCATATCCTCAAGTCCATTCTCTAGTAGGTCTGCATCTTTATTCCCATCTTGCCCCTAGGTTCTTCATGGCCATTATTTTTCTTAGATTCCATATATATGTGTTAGCATACTGTATTTTTCTCTTTCTAACTTACTTCACTCTGTAGGACAGATTCTAGGTCCATCCCCCTCACTACAAATAACTCAATTTATGTTCCTTTTATGGCTGAGTAATATTCCGTTGTATATATGTTCCACATCTTCTTTAACCATTCATCTGTTGATGGACACTTAGCTTGCTTCCATGTCCTGGCTATTGTAAATGGAGCTGCAATGAACATTGTGGTGCATTACCTTTTTTGAATTATGGTTTTCTCATGGTATATGCCCAGTAGTGGGATTGCTGGGTCGTATAGCCATTCTATGTTTAGTTTTCTAAGGAACCTGCATACTGTTCTCTATAGTGGTTGTATCAATTTACATTCCCACCAACAGTGCAAGAGGGCTCCCTTTTCTCCACACTTTCGCCAGCACTTATTGTTTCTAGATTTTTTGATGATGGCCATTCTGACTGGTGTCAGATGATATCTCATTGAAGTTTTGATTTGCATTTCTCTAATGATTAATGATGTTGAGCCTTCTTTCATGTGTTCGTTGGCAATCTATATCTTCTTTGGAGAAATGTCTATCTAAGTCTTCTATCAATTTTTGGATTGGGTTGTTTCTTTTTTTGATATTGAGCTTCATGAGCTGCCTGTAAATTTTGGAGATTAATCCTTTGTCAGTTGCTTCATTTGCAAATATTTTCTCCCATTCTGAGGGTTGTCTTTTCATGTTGTTTATGGTTTCCTTTGCTGTGCAAAAGCTTTTAGGTTTCGTTAGGTCCCATTTGTTTTTTTTGTTTTTATTTCCATTTCTGTAGGATGTGGGTCAAAAAGGATCTTGCTGAGATTTATGTCATAGAGTGTTCTGCCTTTATTTTCCTCTGAGTTTTATAGTGTTTGACCTTACATTTAGATCTTTAATCCACATAGAGTTTATATTTGTATACAGTGTTAGAGAGCGTTCTAATTTCATTCTTTTCAATGTAGCTGTCCAGTTTTCCCAGCACCACTTTTTGAAGAAGCTGTCTTTTCTCCATTGTATACTATTGCCTCCTTTATCAAAGATAAGGTGACCATATCTGTTTGGGTCTATCTCTGGGCTTTCTATCCTGTTTAGTTAATCTATATTTCTGGGTTTTTTTGGCAGTACCATGCTCTTTTGATTACTGTAGCTTTATAGTATAGCTTGAAGTCAGGGAGCCTGATTCCTCCAACTCTACATTTTCTATCTCAGGATTCACTAGGCTGCTCGGGGTCTTTTGTGTTTCCATACAAATTGTGAAAAAATTTTTTCTAGTTCTGTGAAAAATGCCAGTGGTAGTTCGATAGGGATTGCATTGAATCTGTAGATTGCTTTGCATAGTATAGTCGTTTTCACAATGTTGATTCTTCCATTCAAAGAACGTGCTATATCTCTCCATCTGTTTGTATCATCTTTAGTTTCTTTCATCAGTGTCTTATGGTTTTCTGCATACAGGTCTTTTTTCTCCTTAGGTACGTTTATTCCCAGTTATTTTACTCTTTTTGTTGCAGTGATAAATGGGAGTGTTTCTTTAATTTCTATTTCAGATATTTCATCATTAGTGTATAGGAATGCCAGAGATTTCTGTGCATTAATTTGTATTCTGCTACTTTAACAAATTCATTGATTAGCTCTAGTAGTTTTCTGTTATCATCTTTAGGATTCTGTATGTATAGTATCATGTCATCTGCAAACAGTGACAGTTTTACTTTTTTTCCTATTTGGATTCCTTTTATTTCTTTTTCTTCTCTGACTGCTGTGGCTAAAACTTCCAAAACTATGTTGAGTAATAGTGGTGAGAGTCGGCAATCTTGTCTTGTTCCTGATCTCAGCAGAAATGGTTTCATTTTTTTCCCCATTGGGAACGATGTTGGCTGTGGGTTTTTCATATATGGCTTCATTATGTTGAGGTAAGTTCCCTCTATGGCCACTTTGTGGAGGGTTTTTATCATAAATGGGTGTTGAATTTTGTCGCAAGTTTGGCTGCATCTATTGAGATGATCATATGATTTTACTCCTTTAACTTTTTAATATGGTTTTTCACATTGATTGATTTGCATATATTGAAGAATCCTTACATTCCTGTGATAAACCTCACTTGATCATTGTGTATGATCCTTTCAGTGTGCTGTTGGCTTCTGTTTGCTAGTATTTTGTTAAGGATTTTTGCATCTATGTTCATCAGTGATAGTTGCCTATAGTTTTTTTGTGACATCTTTGTGTGGTTTTGGTATCAAGGTGATGGTGGCCTTGTAGGATGAGTTTGGGTGTGCTCCTCCCTCTGTTATATTTTGGAAGAGTTTGAGAAGGATAGGTCTTAGCTCTTCTCTAAATGTTTGATAGAATTCGCCTGTGAAGCCATCTGGTCCTGGGCTTTTGTTTGTTGGAAGATTTTGAGTCATAGTTTCAATTTCAGTGCTTGTGATTGGTCTGTTTATATTTTCTATTTCTTCCTGGTTCTGTCTTGGAAGGTTGTGCTTTTCTAAGAATTTGTCCATTTCTTCCAGTTTGTCCATTTTTTTGGCATATTGTTGCTTGTTTTAATCTCTCATGATCCTTTGAATTTCTTCAGTGTCAGTTTTTACTTCTTCTTTTTCTTTTCTAATTCTATTGATTTGATTCTTCTCCCTTTTTATCTTGATGGGTCTGGCTAATGGTTTATCAAGTTTGTTTATCTTCTCACAGAGCCAGCTTTTCATTTTATTGATCTTTATTATCATTTCCTTAATTTGTTTTTCATTTATTCCTGATCTGATCTTTATGATTTCTTTCCTTCTGGTAACTTTAGGATTTTTTTGTTCTTTTTCCCCAATTGCTTTTTGTGTAAGGTTAGGTTGTTTATTTCCGATGTTTCTTATTTCCTGAAGTAGGATTGTATTGCTATAAACTTCCCTCTTAGAAGTTCTTTTGCTGCATCCCATAGGTTTTGGGTCGTCATGTTTTCATTGTCATTACACAAATTGTCTTTGAGAATGCACAGTATTTAATGATTTAAGAAAAATTGTAAAAGGTAAACTAAATGAAAAAATTGTAAAAGATAAACTAAATGATACATGCTCTCATCATGGTACCTTAGTCACAGGAGATATCACAAATAAGAAAATAATATATGTTTAAAAAACTAAAAGCTGCCCTTTAATAGAAAGCATTCAGTTATCATTTCTACTTACTCATCTTTCTCTGTTTGCCATACTCATTCCTTTTTAAAAGCATTTTTTTTTGTGTGAATGTAACAGATATACAGAAAAATGATTAAAACATAAATGTAACCACCACCAGGTCAAGAAATAGAGCATTGAGAACAACACTAGAAGCCTTCCCCATATTTGTTTATTTCCAATGACACCTGTCTCCCACCTAATTTAGACATATCCTCTATTGTAAATTTTATGGTAATCATTTTCTTGTGTTTTTAATGGTTTTATCACCTCTTTATGAATCCTTAACTAATAAAAATATTTATCTATTTTTGAGATTTATACAAATGGCCTCACAATGTATGTATTTCTTCTGATCTTTCACTTACCATTAACTTATTAAGAGTAAATCAAGAAGCTGCGCTGAAGTTATTTCAGGTTAATTCCTGTAAAATAGTTCATTATATGAAGATAATACACGAAATTTATCTATTGTAATATTTTTGGACATTTCGGTTATTTAAACTTTTCAAGTGTTATGAATAAAACTGTTATAAACATCCATGTACCAGTATCCCAGGGCTCTAGGGTATATACCTATCAACAGAGTGGTTTCATCATAAGTATATTTAAATATCAAAGATAATACCAAACTGTTTTCCAGAGCAGCTGTACTGATTTGCATTCACACCAGATGTTTTTGAGAGTTGCCTTTGTACCACATCTTTGGCAAAACATGGTATCACAACACTTTAAGTTCATTTAACATGGTTGTCTATAAATGATATTCCCTTCTGCTTTAAACTTCTGCTTCTCTGATTATTAACGCTGTTGAGCACTTTCTCATATGTTTATACATTGCTGGAATCTCTTCCTTTGTGAATTCTCTGTCCAAGTCTCTTTGTCCATCTTCTTATAGAATTGTCTGTTTTTCTTATAATTGTGGAAATTTATATATTCTCAATAGCAGTCGTTTGTAACACGTGTCATAGTTCCTTTTCTAATTTATAGCTGTTTCACTTTCTTGCATCATTTAATAAATAGGGTTTTATAATTTTAAAATAACATAATGTAAAACAACATTTTTCTTTATAATTAGTGATTTTATTGAAACTTATAAAGGATTATTTCCTTACTATGCATTTTCTCCTGTACCACCTTATTTAGCCATTAAATTTTTGGCTATCATATTTAAAACTGTAATTTGCCAGGAGTTAATTTTTTGGGGAGTGGTGTGAATTAGCCTTTTTAATCATGTGAATTTTCATCCTCTCCAATATCATACACTAAAAAGGCTGTCTTTTCCCAACTGTTCTGTGCTGTCACCTTTGTCAGAAACCAAATGGTTATATACACACAGGTCAAAATCTGGGATCTCTATTTTGTCCAATTTTTTAATATGTATTTTTAATATGTATTTTTATGAACCTATAATCACAGAATTAGTACAGGTACTTAAGTTTTGCTACCTAGCAACGTAAGTGTGATCACTAATTCTTCCTTAAGAGTGTCTTTTTTTTTTTTTTTTTTGTGGGATCTTCCCAGACTGGGGCACGAACCCGTATCCCCTGCATTGGCAGGCGGACTCTCAACCACTGCACCACCAGGGAAGCCCAAGAGTGTCTTAAATGAGATTGTTTCCTTTATTTCTACTTCTTTTATTACTGATTTTCCTTATTACTGTTTTATTTATTTATTTATTTTATGTTTTGCTGATAGTGTATGCAAATGCAACTATTTTTATGTTGATTTTGAACTTTGCAACTTTCCTGAATTTATTGATTAGTTCTAGAAGTTTTTTTGTGAAGTCTTTAGGATTTTCTATACATCAGATTATATTTGCAAACAGGCAATTTTACTTCTTACTTTCCTATTTGGGTGCCTTTTATTTCTTTTCCTTTCCTGATTGCTCTGGCTAGGGTTTCCAGTAATATGTTGAATAAGAGTGGTGAGATTGAGCACCCTTGTCTTGCTCCTGGTATTAGAGGAAAAGTATTCAACCTTTCAATATTGATTATGAATGATGTTGGTTATGGGCTTGTCATATATGGCCTTTATTGCATTGAGGTATGTTCCTTTTATAACCATTTGCTGACTTTTTTTTATCATGAAAGGATGTTGTGTTTTGTCAAATGCTTTTTTCTGTATCTATTGAGATGATCGTATAATTTTATCTTTCATTCTATTAATGTAGTAGATCACATTTGTTGATTTGTGTATGTTAAACCTTCCTTACATCCAAGGAATAAATCACACCAATCATGGTGACTGGTCCTTTTTGTGCAGCTGAATTCAGTTTGATAATATTTAGTTGAGAATTTTTGCATCTGTGTTCATCACGGATGTTGGTCCTTAATATTCTTTTCTTAATGTGTTCTTATCTGGCTTTGGTATCAGAGTAATGTTAGCCCCATGAAATGAGTTTGGGAGTGTTCTCTCTTCTTCAATTTTTTGGAAAAGTTTGAGAAGAATTGACATTAATTCTTCTTTAATTGTTTGATTGAATTCACCAGTAAAACCATCTTATCCTGGGCTTTACTGTCTTGGGAAGTTTTGTGTTACTGATTCAATCAATATCCTTATTCATGATTAGTCTGTTCAGATTTTCTATTTCTTCATGATTCAGTCTTGGTAAGTTGTATGATACAAGGTATTTATCCATTTCTTCTATGTTATCCAGTTTTTGTTGTTCATAGTAGTCTCTCATAATCCTTTGTATTTCTGTGGTATAATTTTTACTGTATCCCCCATCATTTCTGATTTTATTTGAATCTTCTCTCTTTTTCTGAGTTAGACTAGCTAAAGATTTGTCAATTTTGTTTATCTTTTCATCTTTTCAAAACACCAGCTCTTAGTTGCATTGATGTTTTCTATTCTTTTTCTGGTATTTATGCCATTTATTTCCATTCTGATCTTTGTTATTCCCATACTTCTTTTAACTTTGGGCCTACTTTGTTCTTCTTTTCCTAGCTCCTTGAGCTGTAAAGTGAGACTGTTTAATTGAGATCTCTCTTCTTTTATAATGTACGTGTTTATCACTCTAAACTTCCTTCTTAGAACTTCTTTTGCAGAATCTTTTAGGCTTTGATATGTTGTACTTCCATTTTCATTTGTTTCAAGTTATTTCTTGATCCACCTTTTGATTTCTTCTTTGACACAGTTTTGTAAACATTGTTATGTTATTCCCACATATTCATGAATTTTCCAGCTCTCCTCCCATTAATAAATTCTAGTTTCATATCACTTGGCCAGAAAAGTTACTTGACATCACTTTATTCTTTTACATTTGCTGAGACTTGTTTTATTACCTAATGTTGACCAAAAAAAAAAAAAAAAAAAGCACAACCTAAAAGTTGAGAGTTATGTATTTTTTTGGTGAACTTAGAGGCTGGGAGACAGCATCTCAGATAAACACTGAGAAAGCTATTCCAAAGAGGAAGGTGGTAAGCCAGGATATATAGGAGTTTTTGTAACAACACCAGGTAGTCAGAACAAAAGATAATGTTAATAAAAGAAAAAAGGGATATCTCAAATTAAGGAATTTAGCACTTTTCTATGTATGAGAATATACAAGAGTCCAAGTTCACTGAAATCATTCTTTTGATATGCATCTCAGTTTTCTGGGGCCAGTATCCTGTGTTTTCTCATCCTGAGTTTCCTCAAGCTGCACCATTGGGGGTGACTGTAGTCTGATGACTGCTATATGGTAGGCATTCCTTGTTTCCATCCTGAGTTCCCTCAGGGCTCATTGTCGGGGATGACTGCAATTGCTGATGACTGCAACATCATTTGTTTATTGATATGGCAGGCAATATTTTATTTCTCACTAACATACAATCTGTCCTGGAGAATATTTTGTGTGTGCTTTAGAAGAATGTTTATTCTGCTGCTGCTGGACAGAATGTTCTATATAAGTGTATTAAGTTATTTGTTCTAAAGTTTAGTTCAACTCCATTATTTCTTTTTTGATTTTCTTTCTGGATGATCTAATCTGTTGTTGAAATGGGGTACTGAAGTCCCCTACTACAATTTCATTGCTGTCTATTTCTTCTTCAGATCTGTTAGTAATTGTTTTATATATGTAGGTGTTGCAATATTGGACATGCATATATTTACAATTATTATATCCTGTTGATGAGTTGACTCCTTTATCATTATATAATGACCTCCACCGAATTTTGTTTCAGCTTTTACCTTGTCTATTTTGTGTTATAAAAGCATAGCCACCCCTTCTCTCCTTTGACGTTCATTTGCAAGTAACATATTTTTGTATCCCTTCAATTTCAGGCTATGAGTTTCCTTACATCTTAAGTGAGTCTCTTACTGTCACCATATAGTTGGGTCTTGTATTTTTTTTAATCCATTAAACTGCTTGATGATTTTTAATTGGAGATTTTATACCATTTACATCTACAGTAATTTTTGATAAGTAAGACTTACTATTACCATTTTGTTAATTGACTTCTGATTGTTTTGTAGTTCCTCTTTTTCTTTCTCTCTTGATGTCTTCTTTGTGGATTGACTTTTTTTGTAGTTGTTAGCTTTGATTCTTTTCTTTTTCTCATTTGCATGTCTAAATTTGTGCTTTGTGATTATCATGAGACTTTCAGAATATATCTTATAGTTATAATAGTCTTTTTTTTTCTTTGCAGTATGCAGGTCTTTCACTCTTGTGGCCTCTCCCGTTGTGGAGCACAGGCTCTGGACACGCAGGCTCAGCAACCTTGGCTCACGGGCATAGCCACTCCGCGGCAGGTGGGATCTTCCCGGACCAGGGCACGAACCCGTGTCCCCTGCATTGGCAGGCGGACTCTCAACCACTGTGCCACCAGGGAAGCCCTATAATAGTCTATTTTAAGCTGATAATATCTTAATTTCATTTGCATAAAAATTCTAAACATTTATTTGCCCCTACACACATTTTATGTTGTTGATGTCCCAATTTACATCTTTTTATATTGTGTATCCATTAACAAAATATTGCAGCTACTATTACTGTTTATACTTTTGTCTTTTAGTCTATAAGCTAGAGTTCAAAGTGTTTTACATACCACCATTGCAGTATTAGAACATTTTGAATTTGATTATATGTTCATCTTTACTAGTGAATTTTATACCTCCCCAGGTTTTCATGTTACCAATTAGTATCCTTTGGTTGCAGTTTGACAGACTCTAGAAATTTTTTTAAGGCAGGTCTGGTGGTGATAAACTTCCTTACACTTTTGTTTATTTGGAAAAAGCCTGTATTTCTCTTTGATTCCATAACGATAGCTTTTCTAAGTGTAGTACACTTGTTTGATTTTTTTTTCTTCTTTCAATATTTTGAATATAACATTTCACACCCTCTGGGCTTCCAAGGTTTCTACTGAGAAGTCCTGTAGCCTTATGGGACTTCCCTTGTATATTATGAGTCACTCTTGCTGTTTTCAAAACTCTCTTTGTCTTTGATTTTGACAGTTTAATTAGAATGTGTCCACATGTAGCCCTTATTTAATTCCACCTATTTGGGGAACTTTGAACCTCTTGATTGTGGATTTCCATTTCTCTCCCCATGTTTTGGAAGTTTTCTGCCATTATTTTTTTAAATGTACTTACTGTTTCTTATTCTTTCTCTTCTCCTTCTGGCATTCCCATAATGTGTATATTCTTTAAATAAATATCCCATAAGTCTAGCCAGCTTTTTCCACTCTTTTACTATTTTTTTCTTTTTGTTCCTCTGACTGGGTTATTTGAATGACTTGTATTTTTTCCTCCTGTGGCTTTCAAAGTTGTCTCTTTGAGTTTTATTATGATGAGTTTCAGTGAAGAGGTCTTTGTGTTGAATCTCCCTGGAGATCTTTGAACTTCATGCACTTGGATAGCCATATCTCTCCCCAGATTTGGTAAGATTTTAGCCATTATATCTTTAATTAAGATTCTTGTCCCTTTCTCTCTTTTCTTTCTGGGACTTTCATAATGTGATTTTTGTTTTCCTTGTTAGTGTCCTATATTTCATGTATGCTTTCTTTCTTCAATCTTTTTCATTCTTATTTCTTTTTCTCCTCTGACTATATAACATCAAGAGATCTATCTTCAAGTTTGCAGATTCTTCTTCCTGCTTGATTTTATGTGTTATTGAAGATTACTTTTGCATTTTTTTCATTTCATTTATTATATCCCTTGGTTCCAGAATTTCTGTTTGGTTCTATTTTATGATTTCTGTCCCTTGATGAACTTCTCATTTTGTTCATGCATTGTTTTCCTGAGTTCTTTGAATTGTCTATATGGGCTCTCTTGAATATTTCAGAGCCTCCTTAAAATAATTACTTTGAAATCGTCTTAAGGTAATGCTTAAATCTCCATTTATTTGGAGTCAGTTACTGGACAATTATTGTGTTCCTTTTGTGGTGTCATGTTTCCTTGCTTTTTTGTGTTTCTAATATCTTTGCTCTGAAATCTGTGCATTTGAGGGTACAGTAACCTTTTCTATCTTTTTCTGACTGTCACCTGGAGATTGCTGAAGGACACCCACTGGGGTGAAGCAGTGTAGTGTAAGAACCTTGCAGTGGGATTTTTTATTGTAATGCAAGTGCTTGACTTAAGCTTCTGATTACCAAGGAATCCACTTCAAAGAAGGCTATCTTGAATAAACACATTACCAGCCACACAAATATGTAAAAACCTAGCCCCTCCATCCCAAAGTTTCCTTTATTTTAGAGACTCTGGTGACTTCAATAACTATTTGTCTGCTTGTTTTTCCCTTCCTGCACTTTAATACTCACTCTTATGTTTTAAATTCACCAATAAAGACTGAATTCTTGAAATCTTAGGCCTTCCACCCTCAACTATAATAGCAGCAGAGCCCAAGGTCCACATTCTCTATCTATGACCTTGTCGTGTGGCCCCACACAGTACATAAGAGTGTTGCAATATTGGATATCTTATAGGACTTGTGAATAAAAAATCTTGTTTTTTTCCAGTTTCCTGATGGTTATTGATGAGAGCATCTTTCAATTATAATACAAATCACAAGGGCAAGTCCAGAACAACGTTAATTCTTAAAGGGGAAATGTTTGTGTGGGGTGTTCACTGCAGGCCCAGGTGAGTGCCCTCAGACATTTCTATTGATAGCATCACTATCAATAGTCTAAAACTGGCACAAAACAATCAGTGTAGTCAGCAAGTTTGCATAATTGCCTTTGCAATTAAACAAGGGGAATGCCCTTTAGCTGTAACTGTCTTACACCATCTGAGAAGGTAAAACTGCTAGCTGGAGGTCTGTTTTCCTGCTATGTGTTTTCACATGTTGCCTGTGGAATTAATCCCAAAATGACACAGCTTCCATGATAATTCAACAATTTCCCTAGAGTCATGTCAATAAGGCCATGTGGCCTAAAGAGATGTTTAGACTATTAATTATAAAGGTCTTAATTGACTATTAACGTACACAAGGATCCTCCATAGGAGGGCAGACTGAATTGCAAGGCTATTGTCAGCACCCAAGAAGAAGCTCTGGGCTAAAGGCATAAGGAAAAAATATTCTCATAAGTGAGAAGGACAGGAGACTTCTACCTGTGACCACTGAGTTGGCAGGTCATGCCTGGACTGTGTGCTCTAACCTGACAGAGTGAAATAGCCTTGCAACAGTAAACTTATGGCATTACAAAAGGGGAAAAGCAACAGAGGCTTACAGTCTCTGTGCCACCACTTCATTCACTTCTCTCACTCTTTTCCCCCTGATCTGATGGGATAACTTGTGTCCAATCCCTGGTGTAATGATGCTAAAAATTAATTGGAAAATACAAATGTACTGAATATCTGGTGTCAGCAACTCCTAAAAACCCTGAAGAGGTACACTAGCTCCTCAATAAATTCAAAGTCCTTTCCTGGTCATTGCTGTGACATAACAACATGCCTAGGGTCTGTTTTTATACTCGAGAATCCTAGGAGATTTCCCCAAAATACCTGTGCATATCATGCTAGTGGAGGCAGACCCAAATTCTGGGGAGGTAGCTTGGAATATGTTGAAAATAAAAGTGGTCACTTCTGAAGAGGGTTCACAGGGATATCATCCACAATTTTTTCCAATAACAACATATAAGTTTAATGTAATGGGAGAAAATCAGAAAGTAGAACTAAGATAAAAAGACTATACCTTTACTGAAATCCAAAACTTTGTGAATGATCTAGTGCAGCAGGAAGCAGAGAATAGATTGACTATTGTGGGTTTGGGGAATGGGCTCCGAATTGTATAGATTTTAAGTCCTTTAGAGATACTAGCCAACTGGTGCAATTTGGCAGCCATGAGTGACAATGTATAGGATTGCAAGAAATTTATATGCATTAATTTTGTATCCTGAATTAAGAAGAAAAACATAATTTGAACAGACTGATTAGTAGAAGTGAAATATAATCTATAATTTAAAAAAAAATACTCCCTGCAAACAAAATTCCAGGACCAGATGTCTTCCCTGGGGAATTCTACCAAACATACAAAGAACTCATGCCTATCTTTCTCAAACTCTACCAAAAGATTGAAGAGGAGGGAACACTTCCAATACCATTCTATGAAACCACAATTACCCTGACAACAAAATAGACACACCACAAAAAAGAAATACAGGCCAATATCTTTGATGAGTATAAATGAAAAAATCTTCAACAAAACTTTAGCAAAGAGAATCCAACATCACAAGGAAAGATCATACTCCATGATCAAGTGGATTCATTCCAGGGTCACAAGGATGGTTCAACATATGGAAATAAATCAATGTGATACACCACTATAGCAAAAGACAAAAAACACATGATAATTTTGATAGATGCAGAAAAGCATTTGATAATATTCAACATCCATTCATGATAAAAAATTCTTGCCACAGTGGGCATAGACAGAAAATATCTCTACATAATAAAAGATATTTATGACAAACCCACAGCCAATATGATACTCAATGGTGAAAACCTAAGAGAGTTCCCATTAAATTATGGAACAAGACAAGGACGCCTACTCTTACCACTCCAATTCAATATAGTTTTGGAAGTCCTATCCACAGCAATCAGACAAGAAAAAGAAATAAAAATTATCCAAATTGGAAAGGAAAATGTAGAATTGTCATTGCATGAAGATGACATGATACTCTATACAGAGAACCTTAAACTCTCTACACAAAACTATTAGAACTAATAAATAAACTCAGCAAGATACAAGACCAATATAGAATAATCTTTTGCATTTCTTTACACTAAGAATAAAAATTTAAAGAATTAAAAATATCTCATATAAAATTACTTCAAAAAATAAACTAAAATACCTACGAATAAACCTAAACTGGGAGGTAAAAGACCTATATGCTGAGAAATATAAAACATTGATAAAGGATATTGAAGATGATGCAAAGAAATGGAAAGATATCCCATGCACTTGGACTGGAAGAATTAATATTGTTAAAATGGTCATAATACACAAAGCAATCTACAGATTTAATATGACCCTTATCAAACTACCCATAACATTTTTCATAGAAGTAGAACAAATAATTCTAAAATTTATATGCAACCACAAAAGACAGAATTGTCAAAGCAATCCTGAAGAAGAAGAGCAAAACTGGAGGCATAACCCTTCCAGACTTCAGACAATATTACAAAGGTGCAAGTAATGAAAACAAAATTGTATTGGCACAAGAAAAGACATATAGGTCAATGGAACAGACTGGAAAGCCTGGAAACAACTCACACACCTATGTTCAATTAATCTATGACAAAGTAGGCAGGAATACACAATGGAGAAAAGACAGTCTCTTCAGCAAGTGGTGTTGAGAAAGCAGGATGACCTCATGTAAATCAGTGAATTTAGAAAACTCCCTAACACCATACACAAAAATAAACTCAAAATGGCTTAAAGAATTAAACATAAGACATGACCCCATAAAACTTCAAGAAGAGATCATAGGAAAAATATTCTAGTACATAAATAGTAGTAATATTTTCCTAGATGAATCTGCCAAGTCAAAAGAAATAAAAGAAAAAATAAACAAGTGGGGTCTAACCAAAGTTAGTTGTAGCAACCTGGATGGACCTAGAGATTATCATACTAAGTGAAGTAAGTCAGAGAAAGATGAATATCATATGATATCACTTATATGTGGAATCTTAAAAAATGATACAAGTGAACTTATTTACAAAACAGAAATACACTCACAGACATAGACAACAAACTTATGGTTACCAAAGGGGGAGAGAAATAAATTAGGATTTGGGGATTAACATATGCATACTACTATATATAAAATAGATAAACAACAAGGACCTACTATATAGCACAGGGAACTATATTCAATATCTTGTAATAACCTATAATGGAAAAGAATTTGATGCTGTACACCTGAAACTAACTCAGTATTGTAAATCAACTATAGGTAAAAATAATTGATTAGTTAAGATATGGAAAAAAGCAAATAGAAATCCTAGAAATAAAAATAATATAGTCTGTATATTTTTGGCATCAATATCATAGAAATAGCTAAAGAAAAACCTGGTGAATTGGATGATAGAGCTGAGGAAATCATCTACAAAGTAGTCTGGAGAAGACAAAAGGATAGAATATGTGAAAGAAAGTTGAGAGCCATGGAGATAGAATAAGGAGCTACAACATAAATTAGGCATTCCATAAAGACTAGAGAAAACTGAGAGGAGGCAATATTTAGCAAGATAAAGGCTAAGAATTTTGGAGAGTTTAAAAGTGGCACATACACTCAGGTGGATAAAACAAACCATGTCCTAGGCAGTTTGTAAACACACCCCATCTAGATAAATCACAGTAAAACTGCAAGATGTCAAGTGCGAAAACAAAAAATATTTTCATGGTCTTTTTCTTTCTTTGTAGCACACTCTGAGCCATGTCTGAATGGCCTGAAACTGCTGTAGCTTTCCCCAAGTTTTGCAACTTCTGGGTCCATAAGGATAGAGTTGAGTGTGGCAAGGAGATTAGAGTAGCAACAGTAAGACCTGCAGTGGCCCCTCCCTGCATGAGAAGGTTGCCCTTTCACATATTTCTCCCAGCATTATTTTTTTTTTGGCCTATGGCCTGACCTATTCACCAGGATCAGGAGCCTTGCTTTGTCTAAGTAATCAGCAATTCTCCCCAACTTTTAAGACGAAAGCTTCCCTAACTTATTCTCCAATCCTTAAGACAATAATATGGAACTGATCATTTTTTTCATAAGCCTCTTGTACTTTTAGTAGTAAAAAGAAAATTAAGACAGTGGAGTAGGAAAACGTGGAGCTCGCCTCCCTCAACAGACATATCAAAATACATCTACATGTGGAACAATTCTTACAGAAAACTAACTGGAACCTGAGAAAAACTCCTATACAACCAAAGTTGCAAGAAATATCTCCATGTAACCAGGTAGGATGGAGAAAAAATGGCATCATATCAAGACCTGTGCCCCTGGGAGGGATGTAAAACAGAGCAGTTCCAATGGGTGGATCCTCACCCTGGGCAGTGAGCAGATTGAGCCAAAATCTGGGCATCCCAGTCCTGTGGTCCTATGTAGAGGAGAAAAGGCCCTTTGCCTGCTGTGAAATTAGCTGGGACAGACAGAAGGGCTGGAGAAGCCTAGACTCTACTTGTAATGGGTCTGCATGTGCTGGCTTTCAATACTCAGGGTGGAGAAAGCCTTGGACCACTGGTTGTCACTTTGCTACACTTCACAGTCCAAAGGGGTGAACACCCCTGCCCTGCTCACTCCACATCACAACCAGGGGAGAGATATGGTCAAACAATTGGTCTAGCTATTCAGAAAGACCAGGGCCCCAGTGGTGTGATCCTGGTGTGTCCTTATCTGCCATTGTCAGCACATGCATGGGGCTGAACCACAAGAGTGTGCAGTGGCTAAGCACTGGATCTTGGGCTAACAGGTCCTGGGACAGGACTTGATCTAGTTATGCAGAGACAGCCCAGAGGACCTGGGGTGAAACCTGGGTGGGACTGTGATAGCCATTGCCAGCATGTGCACAAGGTAATGGGTGGAGTCACAGTGGCCATTGCCAATGCACACACAGGGCTGAACCACAGGATTGCACAGCATCTACGTGCTGAAACTCAGGCAGACAGGCCCTGGGATAAGACTCATCTAGCTATGCAGAGACAGCCTGGAAGGCCTGGGGTGTGGTACTGGTGGGGTGACAGTGGTCATTGTGAATGTGCTCAGGAGCATGCAGCAGTTCATCTCTCAGGTAAAGCACCTCAGCTCTGGACACTCCACACCATACTCGAGCACTAGATCTGGGGAAGACAGGTCCTGGGAGAACACTTCCGAAAAGGCAGCCCAGATCTCAGTCAGCAGTGCACTAACCACAAGTACTGCAGCCACAATGCCCTGACCCTCAGCCTCAGCCAAGTCTACACAATAGCCTTGCACTAGATATTGGGTGAACAAAACAGAAATAGGGACACAAACATGGGCTGCTTCTGAGTGGAACCATGGACACCTACATGTGACACATATGTCCTCTGTGACTACACAGGCCTCACTTGCTTCAGGAATCACATCCTTTGGGACAGGGCGCTCACTCAATGGAAATGAAGTTTGATTGAACCTAACCAGTCGGGTATCTACTCAAACAATTGGGGACCAGACCGTGACCTTGGCAGGGCAGTGACAACCACAGAGCAAAATGGGAGGCCTATCACACATCCTACACAGGCTCTAGATACAACACCAACCACACCTCTTATCAAGGGGATAACAGTCAGCACACCCTGAGTAAAGACATGGATGGAGTCCATGCCAAAACCAGCCCTTGCAATAAAGATATTGTACACACACAGCCTACACAGGGACACTTCCACATAAAAAACACCCCTTCAAAACCACAGTACATAACTGTTTCTCCAACACCCAGAGACAGAGAAAGTTAAGACAAGTGAAAAGGCAGCAGAACTGCTCACAAATAAAAGAACACGAGCAATCGAGTGAAAGAACAAATAATGAAAGAGAGCTGGCCATTCTACTAGACCCCAAGTTCAAAAAGGTGATAAGAAAAATGCTAAAGGAATTAAGAAAGATTATTGATCAAAACACAGATCACTGTAGCAAGGAACTAGAAACTATAAAGGTGACTCAATGAAAAAATACACAATTCAGTTGCTGAGAAAAATAAATCTAGAAGATGAATAGCTAACTAAATGACACACAAGAATGAATAAATGAAGTAGAAGATAGAATAATGGAAATCACCAATCAGAACAGAAGACAGAAAAACAAATAAAATAAAATGGAAAGAACATACAAGATCTGTAGGAGAAAGTAAAATGTGCCAACCTATGCATTGCAGAGGTTTCAGAAGGAGAAGAGAGAGAAAGCAGGATTTTAAAAAATGTATTTGAAAATGTATGGCTGAAAACTTCACACTCTCTGCAGAAACTGCAAGCCAGAAGGAAGTGGAATGATATATTCAAAGTCATGAAAGGGAAAAACCTGCAACCTAGAAAACTCTCAACAAGATTATCATTTAGAAGAGGAGAAATAAAAAATTTCTTACAGAAGCAAAAATAAGATAATTCATCAATACTGAACCTACCCTAAAAGAAATATTGATTGTCTTCTCAAAATAGAAAAGAAGCAAGAACGTACAGAAAAGGGAAAATCATAATAACAATAACATAAAAGGATTGAAGAAAACTTAAATAAGCTAGTACATAAATGAAAAAATCTATCCAAAAATTGTAAAAGTGATTACAATTACAAAATAAAAAGCTAAACATGAAGATGTAAAATAAGACATCAAAATCAGAAAACGTGGGGGAAAGGACTATGAAAATGTAAATCTTTTAGAAAGTGTTTGAGATTGAGTGACTATCAGTTTAAAGGAAGTAGATATAATTTGGGGTCAACATACTTGAACTTCCTGGTACCCACAAATCAAAAATTTACAATAGACTCACAAAATACAAAAAGAAAGGAACACAAGCATACTATAAAAGAAAATGTTCAAATCATAAAAGGAAAATCAAACAGAAGATATTAACAAAGAACTACAAAAAAAGTGGAAAACAAGGATTAAATGGGCAATAAGGAGAAGCTTCAAGATGGCGGAAGAGTAAGACACTGAGGTCACCTCCCTCCCCACAGATACATCAGAAATACATCTACATGTGGAAAAACTCCTAAAGAACACCTACTGAACACTGGCAGAAAATCTCAGATCTCCAAAAAGGCAAGAAACTCCCCACGTACCTGGGTAAGGTAAAAGAAAAAAGAAAAAACAAAGACAAAGAATAGGGAAGGGACCTGCACCAGTGGGAGGGAGTGGTGAAGGAGGAAAGGTTTCCACACAGTAGGAAGCCCATTCGTGGGCGGAGACTGCGGGTGGTGGAGGGGGGACCTTCAGAGCCAGAGAGAAGAGTGCAGCAACAGTGGTGCGGAGGGCAAAGCAGAGAGATTCCTGCACAGAGGATCTGTTCCGACCAGCACTCACCAGCCCGAGAGGCTTGTCTGCTCACCCACCGGGGCAGGCGGGTGCTGGGAGCTGAGGCTCAGGCTTTGGTCGGATCCCAGGGAGAGGACTGGGGTTGGCTGTGTGAACACAGACTGAAGGGGCTAGTGCACCACAGCTAGCCGGGAGGGAGTGCGAGAAAAAGTCTGGAGCTGCTGAAAAGACAAGAGACTTTTTCTGGCCTATTTGTTTCCTGGTGCATTAGGAGAGGGGATTAAGAGGGCCACTTAAAGGAACTCCAGAGACGGGCATGAACTGTTGCTATCAGCACAGACGCCAGAGACGGAAATGAGGCACTAAGGCTGCTGCTGCAGCCACCAAGAAGCCTGTGTGCAAGCACAGGTCACTCTCGACACCTCCCCTCCTGGGAGCCTGTGAAGCTCTCCACTGCCAGGGTCCCGTGATCCAGGGAAAACTTCCTGGGAGAATGCAAGGTGTGCCTCAGGCTGATACAACGTCACTCCAGCCTCTGTCACCGCAGGCTCACTCTGCATTCTGTACCCCTCCCTCCCCCCGGACTCAGTGAGCCAGAGACCCCAAATCGGCTTCTACTTTAACCCTGTCCTGTTTGAGTGAAGAAGAGACACCCCCCAGCCACCTACATGCAGAGGCAGGTCTAAATCCAAAGCTGAACCCCTGGAGCTGTGGGAACAAGGAAGAGAAAGGGAAGTCTCTCCCAGGAGCCACAGGAGCAGTGGATTAAATCTCCACAATCAACTTGATGTACACTGCATCTGTGGAATACCTGAATAGACAATGAATCACCCCAAATTGAGGAGGTGGACTTTGGGAGCAACGATATATTTTTTTTTTCCCTTTTTCTCTTTTTGTGAGTGTGTATGTGTAGGCTTCTGTGTGATTTTTCTGTGTATAACATTGCTTTTACAAGTTGTCTTAGGGTCTGTCTTTCCAGTTTTTTTAATGACTTAAAAATTTTTTCTTAATAATTATTTTTAATTTCTTATTTAATAACATTATTTTATCTTATTTTATTTTATCTTCTTACTTTCTTTCTTTTTTTCCCCCTTTTATTCTGAGCTGTGTGGAGGACAGACCCTGGTGCTACAGCTAGACCTCAGGGTTGTGCCACTGAGGTGGGAGAGCCAAGTTCAGGACACTGGTCCACAAGACACCTCCTAGCTCCACATAATATGAAATGGTGAAAATCACCCAGAGATCTCCATCTCAACGCCAAGACCCAGCTCCACTCAACGACCAGCAAGGTACAGTGCAGGACACCCTATACCAAATAACTAGCAAGACAGGAACACAACCCCATCTATAAGCACAGAGGCTGCCTAAAATCATACTAAGGCCACAGACACCGCAAAACACACCACAAGACGTGAACCAGACCACCAGAAAGACAAGATCCAGCCTCACCCACCAGAGCACAAACACCAATCCCCTCCACCAGGAAGACTACAAAACCCACTGAACCAACTTTACCTACTGGGGACAGACACCAAAAACAATAGGAAATATGAAACTGCAGCCTGCAAAAAGGAGACCCCCAAACACACTAACTTTAACAAAATGAGAAGACAGAAAAACACACAGCAGATGAAGGAGCAAGGCAAAATCTCATCAGACCTGACAAATGGAGAGAAAATAGGCAGGCTACCTGAAAAAGAATACAAAATAATTATAATAAAGGTGATCAAAAATCTTGGAAATAGAATGGAGAAAATAAAAGAAACATTTAACAAGGAACTACAAGAACTAAAGAACAAACAAACAAAGATGAACAATAAAATAAATGAAATTAAAAATTCTCTAGAAGGGAGATCAATACCCGAATCACTGAGACAAAAGGAAGGATAAGTGACCTCGAAGATAAAATAGTGGAAATAACTACTGCAGCACAGAATAAAGAAAAAAGAATGAAAAGAATTGAGGCCAGTCTCAGAGACCTCTGGGACAACATTAAACACACCAACATTCGAATTATAGGGGTCCCAGAGAAGAAGAGAAAAAGAAATTGACTGAGACAATATTTGAAGAGATAATAGTTGAAAAATTCCCTAATATGGGAAAGGAAATAGTTAATCAAGTCCAGGAAGCACAGAGAGCCCCATACAGCATAAATCCAAGGAGAAACATGAAAAGACACATATTAGTAAAACTATCAATAATTAAATGCAAAGAACAAATATGAAAAGCTGAAAGGTAAAAACAACAAGTAACACATAAGGGAATCCCTATAAGGTTAACAGCTGATCTTTCATCAGAAACTCTGCAAGCCAGAAAGGAGTGGCAGGACATATTTAAAGTGATTAAAGAGAAAAATCTACAACCAAGATTACTCTACCCAGCAAGGGACTCATTCAGATTTGACAGAGATATTAAAACCTTTACAGACAAGCAAAAACCAAGAGAAATAAACACCACCAAAGAAGCTTTACAACAAATGCTAAAGGAACTTCTCTAGGCAGGGAACACAAGAGAACGAAAAGACCTACAATAATAAACCCAAAACAATTAAGAAAATGGTAATAGTAACATACATACCGATAATTACCTTAAATGTAAATGGATTAAATGCTCCAACCAAAAGACACAGACTGCCAGAATGGATACAAAAACAAAACCCGTATATATGCTGTCTACAAGAGACCCACTTCAGACCTAGAGACACATACAGACAGGAAATGAGAGGTTGGAAAAAGATATTTCATGCAAATGGAAATCTAAAGAAAGCTGAAGTAGCAATTCTCATATCAGAAAAAATATATTTTAAAACAAAGACTATTACAAGAGACAAAGAAGGACACTACACAATGATCAAGGGATCAATCCAGGAAAAAGATATAACAATTGTAAATATGTGTGCACCCAACATAGGAGCACCTCAATACATAAGGGAAATACTAACAGCCATAAAAGGGGAAATCAACAGTAGCACAATCATAGTATGGGACTTTAACACTCCACTTTGACCAATGGACAGATCATCCCAAATGACAAAAAATAAGGAAAAACAAGCTTTAAATGATACACTAACCAAGATTGACATAATTGATACTTATAGGATATTCCATTGAAAAACAACAGAATACTCATTCCTCTCAAGTGCTCATGGGACATTTTACAGGACAGATCATACCTTAGGTCACAAATCAGGCATTGGGAGATTTAAGAAAATTGAAATGTTATCAAGTATCTTTTCTGACCACAATGCTATGAGATATCAATTATGGGAAAAAATCTGTAAGAAATATAAACAAATGGAAGGTAAACAACACACTACTTAATAACCAAGAGATCACTGAAGAAATCAAAGAGGAAATTTTTAAAAACCTAGAAACATATGACAATGCAAACACAATGAAGCAAAATGTAAGGGATGCAGAAAAAGCAGTTCTAAGAGGGAAGTTTAAAGCTATACAAGCCTACCTTAAGAAACAAGAAAGAACTCAAATAAAAAAACCTAACTTTACATCTAAAGCAATTAGAGAAAGAAGAACAATAAAACCCCAAAGTTAGCAGAAGGAAAGAAATCATAAAGATCAGATCAGAAATAAATGAAAAAGAAATGAAGGAAATGATAGCAAAGAACAGTAAATCTAAAAGCCGGTTCTTGGAAATGATAAACAAAATTGATAAACCATTAGCCAGACTTCTCAAGAGAAAAAGGGAGAAGACTCAAATCAACAGAATTAGAAATGAAAAAGGAGAAGTAACAACTGACACTGCAAAAATACAAAGGATCATGAGAGATTACTACAGGGTACTATATGCCAATAAAATGGACAACCTGGAGGAAATGGACAAATATGTAGAAATGCACAACCTTCCGAGACTCAACCAGGAAGACATAGAAAATATGAACACACCAATCACAAGCACTGAAATTGAAACTGTGATTAAATATCTTCCAAAAAACAAAAGAGCAGGACCAGATAGCTTGAAAGGCGAATTCTGTCAAGCATTTAGAGAAGAACTAAAACCTATGCTACTAAAACTCTTCCAAAATGTAGCAGAGTGAGGAACACTCCCAAACTCATTCTACGAGGCACCATCACTCTGATAACAAAGCCAGACAAAGATGTCAAAAAGAAATAAAACGACAGGCCAATATCACTGATGAACATAGATGCAAAATTCCTCAAAAAAAAATACTATCAAACAGAATCTAACAGCACATTAAAAGGATCATACACTATCAACAAGTGGGGTTTTTGCCAGGAATGCAAGGATTCTTCAATATATGCAAATCAAACAATGTGATACACCATATTAACAAATTGAAGGAGATAAAGCATATGATCATCTCAGTAGATGCAGAGAAAGCCTTCAGCAATATTCAACACCAATTTAGGCTAAAAACTCTCCAGAAAGTAGGCATAGAGGGAAACTGCCTCAACATAATACAGGTCATATATTACAAACCCACAGCCAACATCATCTACAACGGTGAAAAACTGAAACCATTTCCACTAATATCAGGAAGAAGACAAGGTTTACCACTCGCAACACTATTAATTCAACATAGTTTTGGAAGTTTTGGCCACAGGAATCAGAGAAGAAAAAGAAATAAAAAGAATCCAAATGGAAAAAGGAGTAAAGCTGTCACTGCTTGCAGATGATATGATACAATACATAGAGAATCTTGAAGATATTATCAGAAAAGTACTAGATCTAATCAATGAATTTGGTAAAGTAGAAGGATACAAAATTAATGCACAGAAATCTCTCACATTCCTATTCACTAATTATGAGAAATCTGTAAGTGAAATTAAGAAAACACTCTCGCGGCCAGCCTGCAGGTGCTGCGCGACGCCTGGTGCCGTCGGGACCTGCGCCCGCCACGCGGCTTCCACATCCGGGCGGATGAGAGAGGATCAGCCTTCCCTGGTGAACGCTGAATTGAAGAGTCAAGCTGCGGGGGCGGTGGAAAGATGGCGGAGGAGTAAGACGGGGAGATCACCTTCCTCCCCACAAATACACCAGAAATACATCTACACGTGGAACAACTCCTACAGAACACCTACTGAATGCTGGCAGAAGACCTCAGACCTCCCAAAAGGCAAGAAACTCCCCACGTATCTGGGTAGGGCAAAAGAAAAAATTAATTAAAAACAGAGACAATAGAATAGGGACGGCACCTGCACCAGTGGGAGGGAGCTGTGAAGGAGGAAAGGTCTCCACACACTAGGAAGCCCCTTCGCGGGCAGAGATTGCGTGAGGCGGAGCGGGGAGCTTCAGAGCCG
>NW_006791748.1:90621-124739 GCF_000442215.2 Lipotes vexillifer
CCATTGTTTTTTTTTTTTAATTTTTTTCTTAATAATTAATTTTAATTTAAAGAACTCTTTTATACTTTACCTTCTTTCTATCTTTCCTTCCTTCCTTCCCTTTTTGAGACAACGAATCGTCCCAAATTGAGGAGGTGGACTTGGAGAGCAAGTTTTATGATTTTTTTCCACTTTACCTCTTTTTGTGAGGGTATATGTGTATGCTTCTATGTAAGATTTTGTCTCTATTACTTTGCTTCCACCATTTGTCCCAGTGTTCTATCCGTCCATTGTTTTTTTTTTAAATTTATTTCTTAATAATTAATTTTAATTTAAAGAACTCTATTATACTTTACTTCTTTCTATCTTTCCTTCCTTCCTTCCCTTTTTGAGACAACGAATCATCCCAAAATGAGGAGGTGGACTTGGAGAGCAAGTTTTATGATTTTTTCCACTTTACCTCTTTTTGTGAGGGTATATGTGTATGCTTCTATGTAAGATTTTGTCTCTATAACTTTGCTTCCACCATTTGTCCTAAGGTTCTATCCTTCCCTTTTTTTTTTTCTCTAAATAATTATTTTTTTAATTCAATAACTTTATTATACTTTATTTTATTTTACTGTATCTTCTTTCTTTCTGTATTTTTTCCTTCCTTCCCTCATTCCTTCCTTCCTTCCCTCCTCCCTCCCTCCCTCCTTTCTTTCCTTCTTGCCTTCTTCCTTTCTTTTCTTCTTTCTTTCTTTCTTCCTTCCCTCCTTCCTTCCTTCCCTCCTTTCTTTCTTTCTTTCTTTCTTTCTTTCCTATTTCCTCCTACTTCTACTAATTCTCTCTACTTTCTCTCCCTTTTATTCTGAGCCGAGTGGATGAAAGGCTCTTGCTGCTCCAGCCAGGAGTCAGGACTCTGCCTCTGAGGTGGGAGAGCCAACTTCAGAACACTCGTCAAGAAGAGACCTCCCAGCCCCACATAATATCAAACGGCGAAAATCTCCCAGAGATCTCCATCTCAACACCAGCACCCAGCTTCACTCAACGACCAGCAAGCTACAGTGCTGGACAACCTATGCCAACCATATAGCAAAACAGGAACACAACCCCACCCACTAGCAGAGAGGCTGCCTAAAATCATAATAAGTCCACAGACACCCCAAAACACACCACCAGACGTGGACCTGCCCACTAGAGAGACAAGATCTAGCCTCATACACCACAACACAGCCACTAGTCCCCTCCACCAGGAAGCCTACACAACCCACTGAACCAACCTTAGCCACTGGAGACAGACATCAAAAACAACGGGAGCTACGAACTTGCAGCCTGCAAAAAGGTGAACCCAATCACAGTAAGATAAGCAAAATGAGAAGACAGAAAAACACACAGCAGATGAAGGAGCAGGATAAAAACCCACCAGACCTAACAAATGAAGAGGAAATAGGCAGTCTACCTGAAAAAGAGTTCAGAATAATGATAGTAAAGATGATCCAAAATCTTGGAAATAGAATGGACAAAATGCAAGAAGCAGTTAACAAGGACCTAGAAGAAATAAAGATGAAACAGACAATGATGAACAACACAATAAATGAAATGAAAAATACTCTAGATGGGATCAATAGCAGAATAAATGAGGCAGAAGAACGGATAAGTGACCTGGAAGATAAAATAGTGGAAATAACTACTGCAGAGCAGAATAAAGAAAAAAGAATGAAAAGAACTGAGGACAGTCTCAGAGACCTCTGGGACAACATTAAACGCACCAACATTCGAATTATAGGGGTTCCAGAAGAAGAAGAGAAAAAGAAAGGGACTGAGAAAATATTTGAAGAGATTATAGTTGAAAACTTCCCTAATATGGGAAAGGAAATCGTTAATCAAGTCCAGGAAGCACAGAGAGTCCCATACAGGATAAATTCAAGGAGAAATACGCCAAGACACATATTAATCAAACTGTCAAAAACTAAATACAAAGAAAGCATATTAAAAGCAGCAAGGGAAAAACAACAAATAACACACAAGGGAATCCCCATAAGGTTAACAGCTGATCTCTCAGCAGAAACTCTACAAGCCAGAAGGGAGTGGCAGGACATACTGAAAGTGATGAAGGAGAAAAACCTGCAACCAAGATTACTCTACCCAGCAAGGATCTCATTCAGATTTGATGGAGAAATTAAAACCTTTACAGACAAGCAAAAGCTGAGAGAGTTCAGCACCACCAAACCAGCTTTACAACAAATGCTAAAGGAACTTCTCTAGACAAAAACACAAGAGAAGGAAAAGTCCTATAATAACGAACCCAAAACAATTTAGAAAATGGGAATAGGAACATACATATCGATAATTACCTTAAATGTAAATGGACTAAATGCTCCCACCAAAAGACACAGATTGGCTGAATGGATACAAAAACAAGACCCATATATATGCTGTCTACAAGAGACCCACTTCAGACCTAGAGACACATACAGACTGAAAGTAAGGGGATGGAAAAAGATATTCCATGCAAATGGAAACCAAAAGAAAGCTGGAGTAGCAATTCTCATATCAGACAAAATAGACTTTAAAATAAGGACTATCAGAAGAGACAAAGAAGGACACTACATAATGATTAAGGGATCGATCCAAGAAGAAGATATAACAATTGTAAATATTTATGCACCCAACATAGGAGCACCTCAATACATAAGGCAAAAACTAGCAGCCATAAAAGGGGAAATCGACAGTAACACATTCATAGTAGGGGACTTCAACACCCCACTTTCACCAATGGACAGATCATCCAAAATGAAAATAAATAAGGAAACACAAGCTTTAAATGATACATTAAACAAGATGGACTTAATTGATATTTATAGGACACTCCATCCAAAAACAACAGAATACACATTTTTCTCAAGTGCTCATGGAACATTCTCCAGGATAGATCATATCTTGGGTCACAAATCAAGCCTTGGTAAATTTAAGAAAATTGAAATTGTATCAAGTATCTTTTCCGACCACAACGCCATGAGACTAGATATCAATTATAGGAAAAGATCTGTAAAAAATACAAACACATGGAGGCTAAACAATACACTACTTAATAACGAAGTGATCACTGAAGAAATCAAAGAGGAAATTAAAAAATACCTAGAAACAAATGACAATGGAGATACAACGACCCAAAACCTATGGGATGCAGCAAAAGCAGTTCTAAGAGGGAAGTTTATAGCAATACAAGCCCACCTTAAGAAGCAGGAAACATCTCGAATAAACAACCTAACCTTGCACCTCAAGCAATTAGAGAAAGAAGAACAAAAAAACCCCAGAGTTAGCAGAAGGAAAGAAATCATAAAAATCAGATCAGAAATAAATGAAAAAGAAATGAAGGAAACAATAGCAAAGATCAATAAAACTAAAAGCTGGTTCTTTGAGAAGATAAACAAAATTGATAAACCATTAGCCAGACTCATCAAGAAATAAAGGGAGAAGACTCAAATCAATAGAATTAGAAATGAAAAAGGAGAAGTAACAACTGACATTGAAGAAATAAAAAAAATCATGAGGGATTACTACAAGCAACTCTATGCAAATAAAATGGACATTCTGGAAGAAATGGACAAATTCTTAGAAATGCACAAACTACCAAGACTGAATCAGGAAGAAATAGAAAATATGAACAGACCAATCACAAACACTGAAATTGAAACTGTGATTAAAAATCTTCCAACAAACAAAAGCCCAGGACCAGATGGCTTCACAGGCGAATTCTATCAAACATTTAGAGAAGAGCTAACACCTATTCTTCTCAAACTCTTCCAAAATATAGCAGAGGGAGGAACACTCCCAAACTCATTCTACGAGGCCACCATCACCTTGATACCAAAACCAGACAAGGATGTCACAAAGAAAGAAAACTACAGGCCAATATCACTGATGAACATAGATGCAAAAATCCTCAACAAAATACTAGCAAACAGAATCCAACAGCACATTAAAAGGATCATACACCATGATCAAGTGGGGTTTATTCCAGGAATGCAAGGATTCTTCAATATACGCAAATCTATCAATGTGATTAACCATATTAACAAATTGAAGGAGAAAAACCATATGATCATCTCAATAGATGCAGAGAAAGCTTTTGACAAAATTCAACACCCATTTATGATAAAAACCCTGCAGAAAGTAGGTGTAGAGGGAACTTTCCTCAATATAATAAAGGCCGTATATGACAAGCCCACAGCCAACATCATCCTCAATGGCGAAAAACTGAAAGCATTTCCACTAAGGTCAGGAACAAGACAAGGTTGCCCACTCTCACCACTCTTATTCAACATAGTTTTGGAAGTTTTAGCCACAGCAATCAGAGAAGAAAAGGAAATAAAAGGAATCCAAATCGGAAAAGAAGAAGTAAAGCTGTCACTGTTTGCAGATGACATGATACTATACATAGAGAATCCTAAAGATGCTACCAGAAAACTACTAGAGCTAATCAATGAATTTGGTAAAGTAGCAGGATACAAAATTAATGCACAGAAATCTCTGGCATTCCTATATACTAACGATGAAAAATCTGAAAGTGAAATCAAGAAAACACTCCCATTTACCATTGCAACAAAAAGAATAAAATATCTAGGAATAAACCTACCTAAGGAGACAAAAGACCTGTATGCAGAAAATTATAAGACACTGATGAAAGAAATTAAAGATGATACAAACAGATGGAGAGATATACCATGTTCTTGGATTGGAAGAATCAACATTGTGAAAATGACTCTACTCCCCAAAGCAATCTATAGATTCAATGCAATCCCTATCAAACTACCACTGGCATTTTTCACAGAACTAGAACAAAAAATTTCACAATTTGTATGGAAACACAAAAGACCCCGAATAGCCAAAGCAATCTTGAGAACAAAAAATGGAGCTGGAGGAATCAGGCTGCCTGACTTCAGACTATACTACAAAGCTACAGTAATCAAGACAGTATGGTACTGGCACAAAAACAGAAAGATAGATCAATGGAATAGGATAGAAAGCCCAGAGATAAACCCATGCACATATGGTCACCTTATCTTTGATAAAGGTGGCAGGAATATACAGTGGAGAAAGGACAGCCCCTTCAATAAGTGGTGCTGGGAAAACTGGACAGGTACATGTAAAAGTATGAGATTAGATCACTCCCTAACACCATACACAAAAATAAGCTCAAAATGGATTAAAGACCTAAATGTAAGGCCAGAAACTATCAAACTCTTAGAGGAAAACATAGGCAGAACACTCTATGACATAAATCACAGCAAGGAGGGAGACAAAGAGGGAAGAGATATGGGAACATATGTATATGTATAACTGACTCACTCTGTTATAAAGCAGAAACTAACACACCATTGTAAAGCAATTATACCCCAATAAAGATGTTAAAAAAAAAAAGAAAAAGAAAACACTCTCATTTACCATTGCAACCAAAAGAATAAAATATCTGCAATAAACCTACCTAAGGAGACAAAAGACCTTTATGCAGAGAGCTATAAGATACTGATCACTCTCATTTACCATTGCAACCAAAAGAATAAAATATCTGCAATAAACCTACCTAAGGAGACAAAAGACCTTTATGCAGAGAGCTATAAGATACTGATGAAAGAAATTAAAGATGATACAAATAGATGGAGAGATATACCATGTTCTTGGATTGGAAGAATCAACATTTTGAAAATGAATCTACTACACAAAGCAATCTACAGATTTAATGCAATCCCTATAAAAGTACCACTGGCGTTTTTCACAGAACTAGAAGAATAAATTTCACAATTTGTATGGAAACACAAAAGACCCTGAAGAGCCAAGGCTATCTTGAGAGAGAAAAATGGAGCTGGAGAAATCAGGCTCCCTGACTTCAAACTATACTGCAAAGCTACAGTACTCAAGGCAGTATGGTACTGGCACAAAAACAGAATGATAGATCAATGGAACAGGATAGAAAGCCCACAGATAAACCCACACACATATGGTCACCTTATCTTTGATAAAGGAGGAAGGAATATACAGTGGAGAAAGGACAGCCTCTTCAATAAGTTGTGTTGGGAAAACTGGACAGGTACATGTAAAAGTATGAGATTAGATCACTCCCTAACACCATACACAAAAATAAACAGAAAATGAATTAAAGACCTAAATGTAAGGCCAGAAACCATCAAACTCTTAGAGGAAAACCAAGGCAGAACACTCTATAACATAAATCACAGCAAGATCCTTTTTGACACCCCTCCTACAGAAATGGAAATGAAAACAAAAATAAACAAATGGGACCTAATGAAACTTCAAAGCTTTTGCACAGCAAAGGAAACCATAAACAAGACCAAAAACCAACCCTCAGAATGGGAGAAAATATTTGCAAATGAAGCAACTGATAAAGGATTAATCTCCATAATTTATAAGCAGCTCATGCAACTCAATATCAAAAAAAAAAACAACCCAATCCAAAAATGGGCAGAAGACCTAAATAGACATTTCTCCAAAGAAGATATGCAGACTGCGAACAAACATATGAAAGAATGCTCAACATCATTAATCATTAGAGAAATCCAAATCAAAACTACAATGAGATATCATCTCACACCAGTCAGAATGGCCATCATCAAAAAATCTAGAAACAATAAATGCTGGAGAGGGTGTGGAGAAAAGGGAACACTCTTGCACTGCTGGTGGGAATGTGAATTGGTTCAGCCACTATAGAGAACAGTATGGAGGTTCCTCAAAAAACTACAAATAAAACTACCATATGACCCTACTGGGCATATACCCTGAGAAAACCAGAATTCAAAAAGAGTCATGTACCAAAATGTTCATTGTATCTCTATTTACAATAGCCCAGAGATGGTAATGACTTATGAGTCCATCATCAGATGAATGGATAAAGACGATGTGGCTCATATATACAATGGAATATTACTCAGCCATAAAAAAAATGAAATGGAGTTATTAGTAGCAAGGTGGATGGACCTAGAGTTTGTCACACAGAGTGAAGTAAGTCAGAAAGAGAAAAACAAATACTGTATCCTAACACATATATATGGAATCTCAGAAAAATAAAAAGTCATGAAGAATCTAGGGGTAAGACGGGAATAAAGACCCTGACCTAGTAGGGAATGGACTTGTGGATATGTGGACGGGGAAGGTAAGCTGTGGCAAAGTGAGAGAGTGGCATGGACATATATACACTACCAAACGTTAAATAGATAGCTAGTGGGAAGCAGCCGCATAGCAGAGAGAGATCAGCTCGGTGGTTTGTGACCACCTAGAGGGGTGGGTTAGGGAGTGTGGGAAGGAGGGAGATGCAAGAGGGAAGTGATTTGGGAACATATGTATATGTATAACTGATTCACTTTTTTATACAGCAGAAACTAACACACCATTTTAAAGCAATTATACTCCAATAAAGATGTTAACAAAATAAATAATAAAATAAAATATACATAAATAAATAAAATAAAAAGAAATGAAATTGGGTCATTTGTAGAGATGTGGATGGACATAGAGTCTGTCATACAGAGTGAAGTATGTCAGAAGGAGGAAACAAATATCATATATTAATGCATATATGTGGAATCTAGCAAAATGGTGCAGATGAACATATTTACAGGGCAGGAATAGAAACGCAGATGTATAGAATGAATGTGTGGACTTGAGGTGGGGAAGGAGAATGGCATGAAGTGGGAGATTAGGTTTGACATAAATACACTACCATGTGTAATATAGATAGCTATTGGGAACCTGCTGTACAGCACAGGGAACTCAGTTCGCTGCTCTGCGATGACCTAGATGGGTGGGATGAGCATGTGGGGATGGTCCAAGAGAAGGGGGACATATGTATACTTATAGCTGTTGCACTTCACTGTGCAGCAGAAAGTAACACAACATTGTAATGCAATTATACTCTAAAAAAACAAAACAAAAATGGACATACAACATATCAAATCCTAGGATATGTTGCCAAAGCAGTTCTGAGAGGAGTGTTTATAGCAATCAAAGCATATATTACGAATAAAGAATGATCTCAATTAATGAACTTACCTTTAAACCTCAAGGGGAAAAAAGAAATTAACTCAAATTTAGCAGAGAGAAGGAAATATTAAATATAAAAGCATAAATAAATGAAATAGAGACCATAAAAACAACAGAATGAATCAACAATGTTAAGAGCTGGTTTTGAAAGGGATAAACAAACAACAGAAATTTAGGTAGACTAAGAAAAAGAGAATTCAAATAAAATTTAAATGAAATAATAGAGTTTAAAACTGATACCACAGAACCATATAGCATCATACAAGACTACTATGAACAAGTATATGCCAGCAAATTAGAAAGAAGAAATGGGATAAATTCCTAGAAACAAACAACCTACCAAGACTGAATCAGGATAAAATAAGAAATCTAAGCAGACAAATAATGAGTAGAGACTGAATTCATAATGAACCCCCCCAACACAGAAAAGCCATAGGACAACACAACTTCATTGGTTAATTCTACAAAACATGTAATGTAGAATTAATGCAAATCCTTCTCAAACTCTTGCAAAAAATTGAAGAGGAGGAAATACTTCCAAACTCTTTCTACAAGGTCAGTGTAACCCTGTCACCAAAGCCAAATATGGGTACTACAAAAAATGAAAACTAGTGACCAATATTCCTTGTGAATATAGATGCAAAATTTCTCAAAATATATAAGCAAACCAAATTCAAGTATTATGTTGAAATTGAAAGTATTATACACAATAACCAAGTGTAATTTATCCCTTGGATACAGGGATAATTCAACATAAACAAATCAATAAATGTAATACATGCCATTAATAAAATGAAAGATAAAGATCACATGACCATTGAAACAGATGCAGAAAAGTCATTTGACAAAGAATATCAATTCATGATTTAAAAAAGTCAACAGTTAGATATAGAAGGAACATACCTCAACATAATAAAGGACAAATATGACAAACATAGTTAACATTATACTTAATGGTGAAAAAGTTGAAGCTTTTCCTCTCTAGGATAAGTATGCTCACTCTCACCACTCTTATACAATGTAGTAGTGGAAGTGATAGCTAAAGCAATTAATTACAGAAGTCAAAAAATAAAAGGCTTCAAAATCAAAAAAGAAGAAACAAGATTGTCACTACTTGCAGATGGTAAGATTTTATATATAGAAAATCCCAAAGATTAAACAAAAAAATCTGTTGGAACTTCTCAACACTTTCAGTAAAATTGCAGGGTATAAAATCAACATACAAAAACCTGTTGCATTTCTCTGCATGAATAATTAACTTTCTGAAAGGAGCAATAAAATACTGTCCCATTCACAATAGCATCAAGCAATAAAATACCTCAGAACAAATTAAACCATGGAAGTAAAAGAACTGTCCAACAAAAACTAAGATTTTGTTGAAAGAAATAGAAGACAATGAAACGGAAAGACATCCTATGTGCATGGATTGAAAGAATAAATACTGCTAAAGTGTTCATAAATGTTCTATAAATGTTCTATAAATTCAGTAGAATTCATATGCAAATTCCACTGGCATTCTTGACAGAAATAGAAAAAAACAATAGTAATATTTGTATGGGACCACAAAAGGCCCTGAATAGACAACATAATCCTGAGAAGAAAAAACAAAGCAAGAGACATCACATTTCCTGATTTCAAACTACACTATAAAGTTGTAATAATAAAAACAGTATGGTACTGGCATAAAGAGAGACATATAGACCAATGATGGAATAGACAGCTCATAATTAAACCCCTGCATATATGGTCAACAAATATTTGACAATGGCCCAAGAACACCCAATAGGGAAAGGATAGTCTCTTCAACAAATGGTATTTGGAAAACTTTAAAAACATCAGAAAAGTGAAATTTGAAACTTCTCTTACACCAACAACATAAATTAACTTGCAGTGAATCAAAGACTTAAAAATAAGACAAATATCATAAAATTCCTAGAAGAAAAAGTGGGGAAGAATTTCCTCGATGTTGGTTTTGGCAATGATTTTTGGACTATGACACCCAAAGCACAAAAAACAAAAGCAAAAATCAATAACCGAGACTATATCAAACATAACAGTTTCTGCACTGGAAAATAAAGAATTACGAAAAGGAAAGGGACCCTACAGATGGGAGAAATTTTTGCAAACCATATATTGGATAAGGGAATAATATCCAAAATATATAAAGAACTCATACAACTCAGTAACAAAAACCAAGCAATTTAAAATGGGCAGAAGAACTAAATCAACATTTTTTCCAAAGAAGGTATCCAAATGGCCAACAGGCCTATTAAAACATGCTCAACATCACTAATCACCAGGAAAATGCAAATCAAAGCCACAATATAAGATCACCTCACACCTGTTATAATGGCTGTCATCAAGAAGATGGGAGATAGCAATTGTTGGCCAGGGTGTGGAAATAGGTGAACCCTTGTCCACTGTTGGTGGGAGTATAAATTGGCTCAGATACATGGAAAAGAGTATGGAGGTTCCTCAAGATATTAAAAATAGTTCTATGCTATGATCCAGCAATTCTATTTCTGGATATATAACCCTAAGGAAATAAAAACAGGTTATCAAATAGATATATGCACTCTCATGTTTACTGTAGCATTATTCACAATAGCCAAGATATGGAAGCCAGAACCCATCAATGATGAATGGATAAAGAAGATATGATGATATAGATATAGCTATAGATATAGCTATAGTTATAGATACACACACTCGGATATTATTCAGCCATGAGAAAGACACCCTGTCATTTGCAACAATATGCTCAGACCTTGAGGACGTTATGCTAGGTGAGATAAATCAGAGAAAACCAAATACTATATGGCATCACTCATATGTAGAATCAATCTCAAAAAGCCAGACTCAGAAATAGAGAATAAATTGGTGGTTACCAGAGGATTGGGTGGGTGATAAGACAGGTATTGCTTAATGGTACAAACTTACAAGTAGTAAGTCCTAGATATCTGATAGAAAGTGTAGCGAATATAAACAACAATATTGTGTTATAATCATCAAACTTGCTAAGAGACTTAGAACTTAATTATTCCAACATCTAAAAAGAAACGGTAACTTGTAATGTGATAGAGATGTTAATTCTTGCCACAATGGCAATCATATCATAGTATATAAATGTGTCAAATTATCATGTTGTACACCTTAAATTTACACAATGTTATATATCAAATACATTTCAACTAAAAAAGGAAATGATTCCTCTCATCTGCAAAAATTCAACAAAATGCATGAACTTAATCTAATCATAAAGAAAATCCAGACAAACCCAAACTAGGAACAGTCTACAAAACAACTGGCTGGTATTCTTCAAAAAATGTTAATATCATGAAAGACAGGGAAGGAATGAGAAAGTGTCTCAAATTAAAGAACACTAAAGAGATTTAGAATTATTTCAATATGTGATCATAGATAGGATTATTGATGAGGCAAAAGATATCTGTGAAGGATATTGTTGCAACAATTAATGAAATTAGAATATTGACTGTCAATTAGATAATAGTATCGTTTCAATGTTAAATTTTCAGAATCTGACAACTATAATGTGCTTATGTAAAAATGAGTCCTTCTTAAGAAACACACTGCTGAATTATTTAGGGGTAAAGAAGAGAGAGTGAGAGAGAGGGAAGGAGGGAGAAAAAGACAAAGAGAGAGAGAGAAAAAGGGGGAGAGAGGGGATAGGGGAAGAAAATGAAAGGCCATGAAAATGGAACAGAGAAATTAAACAAATGTGGAAAAATATCTACAATTGATTAATCTAGATAATGGATATATTAGAATTATTGGTGTTATTCTTTAATTTTTGTATAAGTTTGAAATTATTTCCACATTAAGAAGATTTTTCACCTTTTCTGAGGTATAATTCACAAGTAAAATTGTATATATTAAAATCATCCAACATAATGATTCAATATATGAATATATTGTGAGATATTTACTACATCAAGATAATTAGTATATACATTGCCTTTTTTTGTAAGAATGCTTATGATCTACTCTCTAAGCAAATTTCAAGTAAACAATATATTATTATTAACTAAAGTCACCATAATGTAAGTTATATTCTCAGTACTTATTCAACTTGTAGACTTTGACAATTTTTCCCCACCCCCACCTCCTGGCAACCACCATTCCACTCTCTGTTTCTAGGAGTTTGACTTTCTCTGTCTGGTTTACTTAACTTAGCCTAATGCCCTCAAGGCTCATCTATGTTGTCATGAATGGCAAGACTGCCTTCTTTTTAATGTATGAACAATATTCCATATGTCTGTGTGTGTATCTATCATACATTATTTATCCATTAAACTATCCACAGACATTTAGGTTATTTCCTATCTTGGCTATTGGGAATAATGCTGCAATGAACATGAGAATGCAGATATCTCTTCAAGATACTGATTTTGTTTCATTCAGATATACCCAGATGTGGAAATACTGGATCATATCGTAGTTCTACCTTTAAATTTTAAGGAAGCACCATACTATTTTCCATAATGGTTGTACTGATTTGCATTCCCTCCAATACTGTACAAGGGTTCCATTTTCTCCAAATCCTTCCCAACACTTCTTATTACTCTGTTATCAATAATAGCCATCCTAACAAGTGTGAGGTGATTTCTCATCATGGTATTAATTTTCATTTTCCTGATGATTAGTGATGTTGAAAACTTTTTCATGAACCTGTTGGTCATTTATATGTCTTCTTTGGAAAAATGTCTGTTTAGGTCATTTGACCATTTTTAAAATTGGATTAGTTGTTTTTTGCTATTAAGTTGTATGAATTCCTTATATATTTTAGATATTAACCCTTTATCAGATATACAGTTTGCAAATATTTCCAGCCATCCTGTAGATTGATCCTTATTATTTTTTTTATTTTTTCCTTTGCTGTGCAGCAGCTTTTTAGTTTGAAGCAGTCTCACTTTTTTTTGCTTTTATTGCCTGTGTTTTGGTGTTGTATTTAAAAAATAATTGCCAAGACCAATGTCAAGGAGCTTTTGGTCTTTAATCCATTTCAAGTTAAATTTTATGAGTTGTGTTAGACAAGGATCCCGTTTCACTCTTTTACTTGTGGATATAGTTTTCCCAACACAATTTAATGAAAAAACTAACCTTTCCCTATTGTGTGTTCTTGACACACTTCTCAGAGTTTAGTTGCAGAGGGGTTCATTTCTGGGCTTTTGATTCTGTTCCATTGGTCCATGAATCTGTTTTATACCAGTGTCATACTGTTTTGATTACAATAGTTTGTAATATAGTTTGAACTCAGGAAGTGTCATGTCTCAACTTTGTTTTTTTAGTCTCAAAAGCACTTTAGCTATACAGTGCCTTTTCTGGTTCCATACAAAATTTAGGATTGTTTCTCCTATTTCTGTGAAAAAATGTCATTGGTATCTAGACAGTGATTCCATTGAATCTGTAGGTCACTTTGGGTAGTATGATCATTATAACAATATTAATTCTTCTAATCCAAGTACGTGAGACAAACTCTCATTAATTTAAGTCTTTTTCAGTTTGGTTCAATGTCACAGTTTTCAGCTTACATCTCATTCACCTCCCTGGTTATATTTAATCCCAATTATTTTATTATTTTTGATGCAATTGAAAATGTGATTCCTTTCTCAAACTCTCTTTCAGATAGCTTGTTGATAGTATACAGAAACACAACTGATTTTTTTTAATACTGATGTTGTACCTGTAACTTAATTGAATTTATTTATTAGTTCTTACAGCAATTTTGTTGAATATTTATCATCTACATATAAGACCATGATATCTGCAAGCTAAGACAATTTTATTTCTTCTCTTCTGATTTGGATGCGTTTTACTTCTTTGTCATGTCTAATTGCTCTACATAGGTTTTCAGTACTATGTTGAGTAGAAGTCTTGAGATTAGGCATCATTTTCTTGGTGCTGACTGAAGAGGAAAGCCTTTAGCTGCCTTTTAACATTTATACTACAGGTAAGTGATTTAAACACCACATTACTGTATTAAAGAATTCTGATTTTAATTATGCTTACATTTACCAGTGAGTTTTTTATTTTCATATTTTCATGTTACCAATCAGGATCCTTTCATTTGAGCTTCAAGAACTCTCTTTAGCATTCTTGTAAGTCAGGTCTAGTGGTCCTGACTTCCCTCAGTTTTTGTCTGGAAAAGACTTTATCTCTCCATTTCTGAAGCACAGTTTTTCAGGGTAAAGTAGTTGGCAAGAGACTGACAGTTTTTTAATTCTTTCAGCACTTTGTATTTATCATCCCACTTTCTCATGGTCTGTAAAGTTTCTGCTGAAAACTCTGATAACCCCATGGAAGTTCCCTTGCTGGGATGAGGTTGGTTTTTTGTTTGTTTGTTTGTTTTCTTGCTGCTTTCAAAATTCTCTCTTTGTTTTTTACTTTTGACAATTTTTAAATAAAGTGTCTCAGTGAAGTCCTCTTTGGGCTGTATCTCTGTAGAAAACTATGAGGTTCGTGTACCTGGATGTCCATATCTCTCCCCAGATTTGTGAATTTTTCAACCATTACATCTTTAAATAATCTTTCTGTTCCTTTCTCTCACATTCTTTTACTTGTGGTACTTCTATAATAATATTGTTTACTTAATGGAGTCCCATAATTCATGCAGGCTTTCTTCATTCTTCTTCATTCATTTTTTCCTCTGACTGTACAATTTCAAGTTCACTCCTTCTTTCTTTTTTGGGCGGGGGGTATGCTGGCCTCTCACTGTTGTGGCCTCTCCCATTGCAGAGCACAGGCTCCGGACGCGCAGGCTCAGCGGCCATGGCTCACGGGCCTAGCCACTCCAGGGCATGTGGGATCTTCCTGTACCGGGGCACGAACCCATGTCCCCTGCATCAGCAGGCAGTCTCTCAACCACTGCGCCACCAGGGAAGCCCCGTATGCAAGTTCTTTTATCTCATTGAGTTTCCATTTCCTAAATTTTAAAATTGGGATATCTACTTAGCAGAGTGGTTATGAGGCTTCAGGGAGAAAATTGATGCAAAGTACTGTTAGGAGTCCCTAAAGAAGATTTATCAGTGCCAGATGTGTTAGACAATATGCCAGAATAGGAAGAAACATAAATTATAGAGTGTGCTAAGATAATAAATGATAATGATGATGATGATAGTTAACAGTCATTGATATATTCCCAGCACTACTCTAAACACTGTATAATCACTCAATCTTAGCAATCATGTGAAGTATATATCATTATTATGCCCAATTTACACATGAGGAAGCAGGCTCTGAGACATTCAGAATTGTGCTGAAGATCACACAGATAATAAATGACAGAACCATGACTTTGTACTAATTTTATTTGGTTCTGAAGCCTAAGAACACAGACTCTAGAGTTAAGCTGTCCAACATAGTAGATATAAGCCATATATTTCTACCGAGCATTTGAAAAGTGACTAGTAAGATATGTTAAAATTATAATATTTTAAACACAGTTAAATAATACATATTATTAAAATTAATTTCACCTATTCCTTTTTATTTTTTAAATGTGGCTATTAGAATATTCAAAATTACATGTGTGGCTCACATTTATTTATATTATACAGTGCTAATCTACAGATAGAATACATAGATTTGTATCCTAGCTCCACTATTTACTGTGTCTCTTTAGTCATGTTACCTAAACTTTCTGTATTTCAGTTCCCTTATATGAATAACAAAACTAATAATATTTACCTCACAAGATTGTTCATATGAGTTAAACACTAATAGCAGTACATGGAACATGGCAAGCATTGAAATGTTAACTACTACAGGTATTATTAATGCTTCTTTTAAAGAGAAAAAGAACCCCAAACAGAAGGTATAAAAAGATGATACAATCAGGAGAAAAGGCCCATTTTAGTGAAATTCTATTGAGGTATTTGTCTAGCTTTTGTTTGCTGAGAATTACTAACTCACCAACATAGGTAAGAAGACAGCTAGGAACAAAGGAGGACAGGGTTTATCTGCATCAACCACGTAGGAGATGCCAAGGTGGTCCCCAATGGCCTGCTTTCTGGAGTACTCCAGCAGTCTTTTCCACTGAGAACCTCAACAACCCCCACAACAGCCATGGACTCCATGAAGGTTTCACAAAGGAAACCCTGTAGTGTTTGTCACCACAGACCCCAACAGACTCTTCTTCAGGGGACACAAGGAGTTGTTGGCACTGAGGTAACTGACACTCATCACCATCCTGAACCCACCAGAGAGGGAAGCACTTCTGTATCCTCACCAAAAGACAGCTGTTGTTGTACTGCTCTGGAATCAGGACTGCTAATTCCGCAACCCCACACATCTCAGACTGCATAGCAATGGCTGCTGCATAGACACTCACTTCAGACACCAACTCCACAACCACCCCATACACATCTGTGATCCAGACCTCAGCTCTGTCGCCACTCTTCATGTGCCTGCCTTCCAAATCACAGTTCCACAGCTTGATCTATGAGCACCTATATCTCAGGCATGGGAACCAGCACTGCTACAGGCTAGCCAGAGACTTGGACCACAGAGGCACTGTCTATCCACGTGTCCACACTCCTAGGTTTCATGACTGGTCTGCATGCGTCCATGTGTCAGGCACCAAAGTTACTGGCACTGTGTGGTGCCATTGCCACAGAACCCTGAGACACTATCCCTCCATGAGCATCCATGCTTGAGTATCCGACTCTGTGGTGGCTCCATGTGTGCTCATACATGAGATACAGAGCCACTATGACTTCAGGCAAACCATTGTCCAAGACACTATAGCAGCTGTCACTCTGAAAGCACCCACAATTCAGCCACTGATTTCATGGCTTCTCCACAAGCATTTGTACATCAGACACCAGTGCCACCACCAATGTGAGAAAGCCTGAGAGCCAGAACCAGTTCTAAGACAGATCCCTCAGCTAGAACAAAAAGAGAAAAAGAAATCAAGATGCCCACAACAGCCCTCACTACCACTGCAGACACTTACTGCCTTGGCCACTGAGGATCCCTGCAACCTTCACTGACAATAACCTCAGCTAAGCAGAGCCACTCAAAGACTATGCTACTTGGATTTCCCAAGAGCCAAAACACCTCACTGCACACAGCTGGATCTCCCAAACTCACTGACAGGTAAAGTTCTTAAACCAACAAAACGAGTCCATAAAGTCAGGAAAAGGTGACCACACTATCAAATGTGCACATGTCAATACAAGGAACACTAAAAATCAAAAAAACATAACACCTCCAAATGTACACAATAATTCTCCATAGGCTGATGAAATAGAAATGAAGATATATGAATTGCCTGAAAAATATATTAATAAATATTTTAAGGAAAGTCAGTGAGCTACAAGACAACACAAACAGCAAAGTCAGGAAAAGAGTATATGCACAAAATGAGAGATTCAAAGAGAGATAAAAATCATAAAAAGAACCAAACAGAAATTGTTAATATAAAGAATACAATAAATGAAATGAAAAATGAAATAGAGAGCATCAACAGAACACTCAATCATCAGAAGAAATAATTTGTAAACTTGAAGATGGGTCATTTGAAATTATATAGTTAATGAAGAAAAATAAGGAAAAAGAGTGAAGAAAACTTACATGAATTAAGTGACACCATCAAATAAAATAATATTCCTATTATAAGACTCTCAGAAGGAGAAGGGAGAGAGAAAAAAAGCAGAAAATTATTCAAAGAATAATGGCTGAAAACTTCCCAAATCAGGGAAGAGATATGGATATCAAGGTACATGAAACTCATAGATTCCCTTACAAATTGAATGCAAAGGCATAGATACACATTATAATAAAACTGAAAAATAAAAGACAATTAGAACTTTTAGAAGCAGCTAAAGAAAAAAATCTCATCTCATACAAGAGAACTCTCATACGGCTATCAGTGCCTTTTCAGCAAAAACCTTAAAGGCCAAGAAAGAGTGGGATGATAAATACAGAGCCCTAAGATTAAAAAAAAAAAACTGCCAAGGAAGAATACTTTACCGCCAAGAAAAGCTGTCCATCAAAAATGGAGAGCTAGGGCCAGGGAGAAGATGGCAGAAGAGTAAGACATGGAGATTACCTTCCTCCCAACAGATACATCAGAAATGCATCTACATGTGGAACTGCTCCTATAGAACACTTACTGAATGCTGGCAGAAGAACTCAGACCACCCAAAAGGCAAGAAACTTCCCACATACCTGGGTATGGCAAAAGAAAAAATAAAAAACAGAGAAAAAAGATTAGGGATGGGACCTGCACCAGTGGGAGGGAGGGGTGAAGGAGGAAAGGTTTCCACACACTACGAATCCCCTTCGCGAGCAGAGACTGTGGGTGGTGGAGGGGGAAGATTCGGAGCCATGGAGGAGAGCACAGACTCAGGGGTGCGGAGGGCAAAACGGAGAAATTCCCGCACAGAAAATCGGTGCCAACCAGCACTCACCAGCCCGAGAGGCTTGTCTGCTCACCTGCCGGGGCTGGCAGGGTCTAGGAGTTGAGGCTCGGGATTCGGTGGATGGTAGGGAGAGGACTGGGGTTAGCTATGTGAACACAGCCTGAAGGGGGCTAGTGCACCACAGCTAGGCGGGTGGGAGTCCGAGAAAAAGTCTGGACGTGTCAAAGAGGCAGGAGACTTTTTCTTCCCTCTTTGTTTCCTGCTGCACAAGGAGAGGGGAATAAGAGTGCTGCTTAAAGGAGCTCCAGAGATGGGCGAGAGCTGGGATTATCAGCGCGGACCCAGGAGACGGGCATGAGACGCTAAGGCTGCTGCTGCAGCCACGAGGAAGCCTGTGTGCAAGCACAGGTCACTCTCCACAACTCCTCTCCCGGGAGCCTGTGCAGCCCACTACTGCCAGGGTCCCGTGATCCAGGGACAACTTCCCCAGGAGAATGCACAGTGTGCTTCAGGCTGGTGCATCTTCACACCAGCCTCTGCCACTGCAGGCTTGCCCCACATCCGTACTCCTTCCTCTCCACAGGCTGAGTGAGCCAGAGCCACCGAAGCAGCTGCTCATTTAACCGCGTCCTGTCTGGGCAAAGAACAGACGTCCTCAGGCGACCTACACGCAGAGGCGGGGCCAAAGCCAAAACTGAACCCCGGGAGCTGTGTGAACAAAGAAGAGAAAGGGAAATCTCTCCCAGCAGCATCAGAAGCAGTGGATTAAAACTCCACAATCAACTTGATGTACCCTGCATCTGTGGAATACCTGAATAGACAATGAACCATCCCAAATTGAGGAGGTGGACTTTGGGCGCAAGATATATTATTTTGTCACCTTCTCCTCTTTTTTTCAGTGTGTATGTGTATGCTTCTGTGTGAGATTTTGTCTGTATAGCTTTGATTTCACCATTGGTCCTAGGATTCTGTCCATCCGTTCTTTTTTTTCCTTTTTTATTTATTTATTTGTTTACTTAAAAATATTTTTTCATAATAATTATTGTTTATTTTAATAACGATTTTATTTCATCTTACTTCATTTTATTTTATCCTCTTTCTTTAGTTCTTTCTATTTTTTCCTCCCTTTTATTCTGAGCCATGTGGATGAAAGGCTCTTAGTGTTCCAGTGAGGAGTCAGTGTTCTGCCTCTAAGGTGGGAGAGCCAAATTCAGAGCACTGGTCCACAAGAGAACTCCCAGCTCCACATAATATCAAATGGTGAAAATCTCCCAGAGATCTCAATCTCAAATCCCAAGACCCAGGTTCACTCAACTACCAACAGGTTACAGCGCTGGACACCCTGTGCCAAACAACTAGGAAGACAGTAATACAACCTCATCCATTAGCAGAGAGGCTGCCTAAAATCATAACAAGGTTAAGGACACACTAGCACACACCATCAGACATGGACTGGCCCACCAAAAAGACAAGATCCAGCCTCATCCACCAGAACACAGGCAATAGTCACCTCCACCAGGAAGCTGACACAACCCACTGAACCAAACTCAGCCACTGGGGCCAGACATCAAAAATAATGGCAACTAAAACCTGCAGCCTGTGAAAAGGAGACCCCAAACACAGTGAGATAAGCAAAATGTAAGACAGAAAAACACACAGCAGATGAAGGAGCAAGGTAAAAACCCACCAGACCTAAAAAATGAGGAGAAAACAGGCAGTCTACCTGAACAAGAATTCAGAATAGTAATTCAGATAGTAAAGATGATCCTAAATCTTGGAAATAGAATGGAGAAAATACAACAAATGTTTAAAAACGACCTAGAAGAACAAAAGAGGAAATAAGCAATGATGAACAACGCAATAAATGAAATCAAAAATATTTTAGGGCTTCCCTGGTGGTGCAGTGGTTGAGAGTCCGCCTGCCGATGCAGGGGAAACAGGTTCAGGCCCTGGTCCAGGAATTTCCCACATGCCACAGAGCAGCTGGGCCCGTGAGCCATAGCCACTCGGCCAGCGCGTCTGGAGCCTGTGCTCTGCAACAGGAGAGGCCACAACAGTGTGAGGCCCATGTATCGCCACAGAAAAAAACAAAACAAAACAAAACAAAAACTTTAGAAGGGATCAATAGCAGAATAACTGAGGCAGAAGAAAGGATAAGTGACCTGGAAGATAAAGTAGTGGAAATAACTACTGCAGAGCAGAATAAAGAAAAACGAACTAAAGGAGCTGATGACATTCTCAGAGACCTCTGGGACAACAGTAAATGCAACAACATTCGAATTATAGGGGTCCGAGAAGAAGAAGAGAAAAAGAAAGGGACTGAGAAAATATTCGAAGAGATTGTAGTTGAAAACTTCCCTAATGTGGGAAAGGAAATAGTTAATCAAATCCAGTAAGCACAGACAGTTGCATACAGGATAAATCCAAGGAGAAACATGACAAGACACATATTAATCAAACGATAAAAAATTAAATACAAAGAAAACTTATTAAAAGCAGAAAGGGAAAAACAAAAAATAAAACACAAAGAAATCCCCATAAGGTTAACAGCTGATCTTTCAGCAGAAATACTGCAAGCCAGAAGATAGTGGCAGGACATATTTAAAGGGATGAAGGAGAAAAACCTACAACCAAGATTACTCTACCCAGAAAGGATCTCATTCAGATTTTATGGAGAAATTAAAAACTTTACAGACAAGCAAAACCTGAGAGAGCTCAACACCACCAAACCTGCTTTAAAACAAATGCTAAGGGAACTTCTCTGGGCAGGAAACACAAGAGAAGTAAAAGACCTACAATGACAAATCCAAAACAATTAAGAAAATGGGAATAGGAACATATAGATAATTACCTTAATTGTAAATGGATTAAATGCTCCCACCAAAAGACACAGACTGGCTGAATGTATACAGAAACAAGACCCACAAGAGAACCACTTCAGACCTAGGGACACATAGAGACCGAAAGTAAGGGAATGGAAAAAGATATTCCATGCAACTGGAAATCAAAAGGAAGCTGGAGTAGCAATTCTCATATCAGAAAAAATAGACATTACAATAAAGATCATTACAAGAGACAAAGAAATACACTACATGATGATCAAGGTATCGATGCAAGAAGAATATATAACAATTGTAAATGTTTATGCACCCAACATATGAGCACCTCAATACATAAGGCAAATACTGACAGCCATAAAAGGGGAAATCAACAGTAACACAATCATAGTAATGGACTTTAATATTCAACTTTCACGAATGGACAGATCATCTGAAATGAAAATAAATAAGGAAACACAAGCTTTCAATGATAAACAAGATGAACCTAATTGATATTTATAGAACATTGCATCCAAAAACAACAGAATACACATCTTTCTCAAGTGCTCATGGAACATTCTCCAGGATAGATCATATCTTGGGTCACAAATCAAGCCTTGGTAAATTTAAGAAAATTGAAATCTTACCAAGTACCTTTTCAGGCCACAACACTATGAGACTAGATAGAAATTACAGGAAAAGATCTGTAAAACCTACAAACACATGCAGGCTAAACAGTACACTACTTAATAATGAACTGATCACTGAAGAAGTCAAATCAAAAATACCTAGAAACAAGTGACAATGGAGACAAGATGAGACAAAACCTATGGGATGCAGCAAAAGCAGTTCTAAGAGGGAAGTTTATAGCAATACAATCCTACCTTAAGAAAGAGGAAATATCTCAAATAAACAACCTAACCTTACACCTCAAGCAATTAGAGAAAGAAGAACAAAAAACCCCAAGGTTAGCAGAAGGGAAGAAATTATAAACATCAGATCAGAAATAAATGAAAAAGAAGTGAAGGAAAAGAGAGCAAAGATCAGTAAAAGTAAAAGCTGGTTCTCTGAGAAGATAAACAAAATTGATAAACCACTAGCCAGAATCATCAAGAGAAAAAGGAAGAAGACTCCAATCAGTAGAATTCAAAATAAAAAAGTAGAAGCAACAACAGACACTGCAGAAATATAAAGGATCATGAGAGATTACTACAAGCAACACTATGCCAATAAAGTGGCCAAACTGGAAGAAATGGACAAATTCTTAAAAATGCACAACCTGCTGAGACAGAACTAGGAAGAAAGAGAAAATATGAACAGACCAATCACAACATTGAAATTGAAACTGTGATTAAAAATCTTCCAACAAACAAAAGCCCAGGACCAGGTGCCTTCTCGGGCGAATTCTGTCAAACATTTAGAAAAGAGCTAACACCTATCCTTCTCAAACTCTTCCAAAATATAGCAGTGGGAGGAAGACCCCCAAACTCATTCTACAAAGCCACCATCACCCTAATACCAAACCAGACAAAGATGTCACAAAGAAAGAAAACTACTGGCCAATATCACTGATGAATATAGATGCAAAACTCCTCACCAAAATACTAGCAAACTGAATCCAACCACATATTAAAAGGATTATACACCATGAACAAGTGGGATTTAACCCAGTGATGCAAGGATTCTTCAATATACACAAATCAATCAGTGTGATATTCCACATTAACAAACTGAGGAATAAAAGCTATATGATCATTTCAATAGAGGTAGGAAAATCTTTTGACAAATTTGAACACCTATTTATGGTAAAAAAAACTCTCCAGAAAATGGGTATAGAGTGAACTTTCTTCAACATAATAAAGCCATATATGACAAACCCTCAAGTAACATCATTCTCAGTGGTGAAAAGCAGAAAGCATTCCCTCTAAGATCAGGAATAAGACAAGGATGCCCACTCTCAACTCTTTTATTCCAAACAGTTTTGGAAGTCCTAGCCACAGCAATCAGAGAAGAAAAAGAAATAAAATAAATCCACATTGGAAAGAAAAAAAAAATCTGTCAGTGTTGGCAGATGACATGATACTATACATAGAAAATCCTAAAAGTGCCACCAGAAAATTACTAGAACTCATCAATTAATTTGGTAAAGTAGCAGGATACTAAACTAATACACAGATATCACTTGCATTCCTATACCCGACGAAAAATCAGAAAGAAAAATTAAGGAAACAATCCCATTTACCATTGCATCAAAAAGAATAAAATGCCTAGGAATCAACCTACCTCAGGACACAAAAGACCTGTACTCTTAAAACTGTAAAATGTGGGACTTCCCTGGTGCGCAGTGGTTAAGAATCCACCTGCCAATGCACGGGACATGGGTTGGAGCCCTGATCCTGGAAAATCCCACATGCAGCAGAGCAACTCAACCCACGTGCCACAACTACTGAGCCTGTGCTGTAGAGCCAGAGAGCCACAACTACTGACCCACATGCCACAACTATTGAAGCGCCTGTGCCTAGAGCCTATGTTACACAATAAGAGAAGCCACCAAAATGAGAAGATTCAGCACCACAATGAAGAGTAGCCCCACCTTGCAACACCTAGACAAAGCCCACACACAGCAACAAAGACAAAACACAGTCAAAAATAAATAAATAAAATAAGTAAGTTTATTTTTAAAAACTCCAATGTTTATGAAAGAAATCAAACATGACACAAACAGAAGGAAAGATATAGCATGTTCTTTGATTGGAAGAATCAAGATTGTCAAAATGACTATACATCCCAAGGCAATCTACAGATTGAATGCAATTCTTATCAAATTACCAATGGCATTTTTCAAAGAACTAGAACAAATATTTTAAAATTTTTTATGGAAACACAAAAGGCCCTGAATAGCCAAAGCAATCTGGAGAAAGAAGCAAGGAGCTGGAGGAATCAGGCTCCCTGTCTTCAGACTAAACTACAAAGCTACAGTCAACAAACGTGTATCGTACTGGCACAAAAACAAAAATATACATCAATGGAACAGGATAGAAAACCCAGAGATAAACCCACACACCTATGTTCAATTAATCTATGACAAAGGAGGTAAGACTACACAATGGAGGAGAGACAGTGTCTTCAATAAATGGTGCTGCGAAAACAGGAGAGCTACATGTTAAAAAATGAAATTAGAACATTCTTTAACACTACACACAAAAATAAATTCAAAATGGATTAAAGACCTAAATGTAAGACCGGATGCTATAAAATGCTTAGAGAAAACATAGGCAGAACACTCTATAACATAAACCACGGCAAGATCCTTTTGGACCCACCTCCTAGAGAAATGGAAATAAAAACAAAAATAAACACATGGGACCTACTGAAACTTAAAAACTTTTGCACAGCAAAGGAAACCATCAACAAGACGAAAAGACAACCCTCAGAATGGGAGAAAATATTTGCAAATGAAGCAACTGACAAAGGATTAATCTCCAAAATTTATAAGTAGCTCATGCAGCTCAATATCAAAAAAACAAACAATCCAATCCAAAAATGGGCAGAAGACCTAAATAGACGTTTCTCCAAAGAAGATACACAGATTGCCAACAAGCACATGAAAGGATGTTCAACATCACTAATCAGAAGAGAAATGAAAATCAAAACTACACTGAGATATCAGCTCACAACACTCAGAATGGCCATCATCCAAAAATCTAGAAACAATAAATGCTGGAGAGGGTGTGGAGAAAAGGGAACCCTCTTGCACTGTTGTTGGGAATGTAAATTGATACAACTACTATGGAAAACAGTATGGAGGTTCCTTATGAAAATTAAAATAGAACTACCATATGACCCAGCAATCCCACTACTGGGCATATACACTGAGAAAAATAATTCAAAAACAATCATGTACCACAGTATTCATTGTATCTCTATTTACAATAGCCACTACATGGAAACTACCTAAGTGTCCATCAACAGATGAATGGATAAAGAATATGTGGCACTTACATACAATGTAATATTACTCAGCCATTTAAAGAAATGAAATTGAGTTATTTGTAGTGAGGTGGATGGACATAGATTCTGTCATACAGAGTGAAGTAAGTCAGAAAGAGGAAAACAAATACCATATACTAACACATATATATGGAATCTAAAAAAAAATGGTTCTGAAGAACCTTGGGGCAGGACAGGAATAAAGATGCAGATGTAGAGAATGGACTTGAGGTCACAAGAAGGGGAAGGGAAAGGGTAAGTTGGGACGAGGTGAGAGAGTGGCATGGACATATATACACTACTAAATTTAAAATAGATAGCTAGTGGGAAACAGCCACATAGCACAGGGAGATCAGCTCAGTGCTTTGTGAACAGCTAGTCGGGTGGGATAGGGAGGGTGGGAGGGAGATGCAAGAGGGAGGAGATATGGAACATATGTATATGTATAGCTGATTCACTTTGTTATAAAGCAGAAATGAATACACTACTGTAAATCAATTATACTCCAATAAATGTGTTTTTAAAAAAACAATAAACTATAGTCCCACCTCAAGAAGCTCAGTCATGGAGACCAAACATTTCCTGAATACACACCCTCACAATTGGTGAGCATTAACAGAGATGTGTATGCAATACACCCACGGCCTCTCTGTGTATCCATGTAATTTCCTGAACAGGAATTTCCCAGGCAGGGTGGGAGGAAAAGATCACTCATGCTGAGGAATGGGTTTTTGTAATGGAGGAGGATGGTGTGGCATATATGGTAAGGAGGTGAGGTTTTGTAATGGAGGAGGATGGTGTGGCATATATGGTAAGGAGGTGAGAGAATGAGATAGGATACCTGGAGGGAGGAAGCCCCTTGGGGAGCAGTGGGCAAAGAGGCTATGGGAAAAGGACCAAAATGTGAAGGGTGTAATATGGCATACTGGAAAGATAGACTTTATGCTGTAGGGAATGGGAAATTATTGCATGTTTTTAAGCAGGAGAATAATATGATCAGACAATATTCCCTCTACTCTTCTTAAATCCTCACCTAGAGTCAGGCTGGTGCTGGGTAGGTGATAACATGAACTTAATTGACTTAAAGACATAAACAAGATGCAGTGGAAATTTTCCAATCATGTGTACACTTTCTCTGGAAAATAGTATGCTTTATTTATTAAAATTTAAGAATATTTTTGGAAAGAACTACAATGCTTTATTACATACAGTGGTTGCTGTAAAATTTATAGTCTTTGAAATAATGGAGTAGCTCACTTAAAAAAAAAACAAAAAACAAACAACAGAAAAAACACAAACTTTTGCATAGCAAAGTAAACCATAAGCAAAATGAAAAGACAACCTACAGAATGAGAGAAAATATTTCAAATGATACAACCAACAGTGTATTAGTCTCCAAAACTTAAAAGTAGCTCATATAGCTGAATACCAAAAAACAAAAAAACAAGAAAAACAAAAAACAAAGAAACAAAACATCAAATCCAATCAAAAAATATGCAGAAACCTAAATACACTTTTCTCCAAATAAGACATCAAATGACCAAGAGACACATGAAAAGATGCTCAACATTGTTTATTATTAGGGAAATGCAAATCAAAACTACATTGAGGTATCACCTCACCCCTTTCATAATGGCCATAATCAAAAAATTTACAAAAAATAAATGCTGGAGAGGGCATGGAGAAAAGGATATCCACCTATACTGCTGGTGGGAGTGTGTTGGTACAGTCACTATGGAGAACAGTATGGAGGTTCCTTAAGAAACTAAAAATAGAGCTATCATACGTTCCAGCAATCCCACTCCTGGGCATGAATCTAGTTCAAAAGGATACATGAACCTCAATGTCCGTTGCAGTGCTGTTTACAATAACCAAGACGTGGAAGCAATGTAAATGTCCATTGACAGAGGAATGGATAAAGAAGATGTGGTACATATATACAATGGAATATTACTCAGCCATAAAAAGAACAAAATAATTCCTTTTGCAGCAACATGGAAGGAGCTGGAGATTGTCATACTAAGTGAAGTCAGAAAGAGAAAGACAAATATCACATGATATTGCTTATATGTGGATTCAAAAAAAATGATACAAATGAACTTATTTACAAAACAGAAAGAGACTCACTGATTTCGAAAACAAACATGGTTACCAAAGGGGAAAGGTGGGATAGAGGGATAAATTAGGAGCTTGGGATTAACATACACACACTACTATGTATAAAATAGATAATCAACAAGGACCTACTGTATAGCACTGGGAACTCTACTCAATATTCTATAATAACCTATATGGGATAAGAATATGAAAAAGAATGAATATTTGTATATGTATAACTGAATCACTATGCTGTATACCTGAAAATAACACAAATTGTAAATCAACTATACTCCAATAAAATTTTTTAAAAAGTAAATTATATTACGAAGCTATGGTAATCAAAACCATTTGGTATTGGCATAAAAACATACACAAAAGTCAATGAATATAAATGAGAATCCAGAAACAAAACCACAGATATACAGTTAACAAACCTTTGATATGGGTGCCAATAACACAATGGGGAAATGAAAATCTCTTCAGTAAGTGGTGTTGGGAAAAACAGATATCCACATGCAAAAAACTGAAAGTGAACTACTCTCTTACATAACTTACAAAACTTACTTTGAAATAGACTTAAATGTAAGACCTGAAACCATAAATCTCCTGGAAGAAAACATAGAGGGAGCACTACTGGACAGTCATCTTGACAATGTATTTTTGGATGTGACACTCTCACATAAGCAACAAAAGCAAAAATAAACAAGTGGGATTATATCAAACTAAAAAACCTCTGCACAGTAAAAGAAACAACTAAAATAATGAAAAGGCAATCTATAGAAAGGGAGCAAATATTTTCAAATCATGTTTCATATGGAGTTAAAATCTAATCTCAGAAACTCATACAACTCAATAGCACATAAAGAAATAATCCTTTTTTTTAATGGTCAAAGCATGTAAATAAACATTTTTCCAAAATGGCAATCAAATGGCCAACCGTTACATGAAAAGGTACTTAACATCACTAATCATTGAGAAAATGCAAGTCAAAACTACAATGACATCACTTCACATCTGTTAAGATGTCTTTTATCAGATAGACAAGAGATACCAAGTGTTGGCATAGCTGTCGAGAAAAAGGAACACTTGTACACTGTTGGTGGGAAAGTAAATTGGTATAGTCATTATGGAAAACAGTATGGAGGTTCCTCAAAAAACTAAAAATAGAACAACCAGATGATCTAGCATTTCCATGTCTGCATTTCCAGCATTTTAAAAGAATTATTTGTTTTATTTATTTTTAGCTGCGTTGGGTTGTTGTGCATGGGCTTTCTCTAGTTGTGGCCAGTGAGGGCTACTCTTCGTAGTGGTGCACAGGCTTCTCATTGTCATGGCTTCTCTTGTTGTGGAGCACAGGCTCTAGGCACAGGCTTCAGTACTTCTGGCACATGGGCTCAGTAGTTGTGGCTCACAGTCTCAGTATTTGTGGCGCATGGGCTTATCTGCTCTGCGTCATGTGGGATCTTCCTGGACCAGGGCTTGAACCCGAGTACCCTGCATTGGCAGGCGGATTCTTAACCACTGAGCCACAAGGGAAGCTGAAATGAAATCAGTATCTTGAAGAGATATCTGCACTCCCATGTTCATTACAGCATTTTTCACAATAGACAATATATAGAAATAGCTACAGTGTCTATAGATGGATGACTGTATAAAAGAAAATGTGATATACACACACAGTGGAATATTATTCAGATAAAAAAGAAGGAAATACTGTCATTCATGACAGCGTGGATGAAACTTGAGGGCATTGTGCTAAGTGAAATGGGCCAGGCAGGGAAAGACAAATGCTATATGAGATCAGTTACATGTGTAATCTAAAAAAATTTTTTTAATCAAACTCAGAGTCATCATAGAAAGGTGGTTGCCAGGGACTGGGGCATTGAGGAAATAGGGAGATGTTTTTCAAAGGGTACAAACTTTCAATTAAAAGATAATTATATTTGAGGATCTAATGTAGGACATAGTGACAATAGTCACTAATACCGTATTGCATATTTGATATTTGTAAGAGATTAGATCCTAAGTATTCTCATCAAAGAAAAAAATCAAGGTAACTTTGTGATATTACATGTAATCAACTAACTGTGATGTGGATGTTAATTAACTTTCTAATAGTAATCATTTCATGAAGTATACATATACCAAATCTCCACATAGTATGCTTTAAATATATGCAATTTTGTCAATTATATCTCAGTAAACCTGGAAAAAATTAAAATAGTACAAAAAAAGAGCAATTCTAGAAGCCAAAAGAAGAAATACTTTTAAGAATACAGCTTTTATAATTTTAATAATAAAATAAACATTTACCACTTACTAGGTGCATTTTATATGCCAAAGGTTGTATTGTATAGTCACTCGCTCACTCTGTCCTCACAAAAATCCCATAGATATGTAACATTTGCCCCACTATACTGATGAGGAAACTGATATAAAGAGAGTTTAAGGAATCTTAAAAGACTCACCCAAGGTCATATTTTTATGTGTTGCAGACATTGTTGGCTGCTACTCAAGATCCAATTTTTCCCTCGTATTAACAGAACCTCAACTTTTTCAGACAATTACTTTTCTTACCTGCCATATATTTTAAGGGAGTAGTTAATTCCTAGTTTAAGGGTGTGATTTCTTATTTGTTTAATATGATCTCTGTGATTATATTCAACTTGTCAGAAATTGGTTTACCAATAGGTATCTGGCCACTATGGCAGCCATTTTATGACAATGTGCAGATCTACCCTGAGAATAAGGCTGACAAACTAGGATGACCAAGGAAAAGACTGAATACATAGGCTATAGATGACACTTTTCAACTCTGAATTAATCAATTCTGAGGTTAATCTACCTAAGGACTTCCTGTTTTATGGGATAATATATTTTCCTCATTGTTTTTAAACATTTTGAATTGAGTTTTCTGTTATTTGTAGTGAAAAGCATCTAAACAAATAAAACTGGCAGGGCAGTTTTAACTGAATGTTAGGGGCAGAAACTAGATTTCAGTGAGTGTCAGTGTAAACAAGAGGTGAAGATTCAGATAAAATAATTGTTGACTACACTTTACAGAAGTGTGCCTATGTTGGAAAAATGAGTGAGCTATGATAGCCGGTCAGGTACAGCAAGATATTCATCTGAAAAATTATCTGGTTCCTGAAAATATACAGACTCTGACCACCCAAAGGCACTGTATTAGCATGGTCAGAGTCCAGGCTTTGAAGGCAGATTGACCTGGGATGGCTATGTGACCTTGTAAGTGACAACTTCTTAAACCTCCATTTCACCATTTATAAAACAGGGAAGAGCAATAGGCCTTACTTGCTCTGTCATTAAAATTAAATAATGCATATAACACAGTTCCTAGCACATAGAAGCCAGTCAATAAAAGGTGGCTATTACTATCATCATTACTGATATCAAGTTCTGACAGTCAGCAGAAATTTGAATTTTAGGAACTATCTGTCATGAAAATCAAAGGATTAGGGTTGTAGCTGATTAATCCAAGGCAAAATTGCCCAAATCACAGAGCTCAGAGAATCAGCAACATGAAATTTAGAAAGTAGGCTATAAGCCTCTTTATCAGGAAAAAAATGAGAAGAACAGTAGCAGGTACTTCTTCAACATGTCCTACTAGTAAGATGCCATCAGCACCATTTACTGACAGCCTATTTGTTGGTGGTAAGACAGCGTTCCTGGAACACCTGACCCCTAGGAATTTATCAACCACGTAGAACAGAGCAGTGAGGTTTCAAAGTCCTATTACTCCCAGGTACAGGCAGAGTTAGTGCCTTAATTATGTACACTTTCCAAAGATCTTAAAAGCCCCTTCATTAGCATTGTCCAAACTTGAGCCACACAAAATCAGCAAAAACATAGAGCTCTAAGATAAGGTTAGAAGGGCAGAAAGTGAACTAGATACCCTTACACATGGGCTTAGTACCACAAGGCAACATTCCACCAGACACAAAAGAAACCCCCATAATTTTAGCCAATCTAAAACCAGGTATCCCAGACAAGAATCCCCAGCTCTGTCCCTATGTGGGTAGACTGAGAATGGGTCCTAAGGGAGACTGTGACAACAGAATGATACATAGACTAGACAGTGTGGGGTGAGTGAAAGACTACTGAAGTCTGAGAGGCCTTTTAAAATCCATATACCCTGAAATCCTGCCCACATCCAGTGATCTCAGTAGAACAGGGACAAAGAGAGCAAGATCCAAGGAGGATTTTATCCCCATGCTCTGGTGGGAATCTATACAGCCTCCTCATCTGTATAGCAGAAGCTATAGAGACTGCCACTGTCAACTGGTTTTGTCTTATTCATTCCTCAGAGTTCTGCTTTTACATCATTTCCTCCAGAAAGCCTTATCTGACACCTCTCCAGTCGTGGACAGGTACACCTCTTCTATGTTCCCAAAGTATCCTCTTCTTACCCTATTAGAGCATTAATTCAACTGTGCTATAAACAATCATTATTTTTACAGTTCAACCACTAGACTGGAAGGTGAAAGAGGCCAGAGATTGTGTTTTGTTCACCTAAGTATCCCTTAACATCTAACACAGTGTCAGGCACATAGAAGAAATCTAACAAATGTTTGTGGGATAAATGAGAAAGTGTTGGGCGCTTTATAGACATTTAATTTTGTATAACTATATACCTTAAGGGTACATATTATTTTGCCATTTTATAAAGAATGAAACAAAGACTCAGAGAGATTCAGAAAGATGGCTAAACTATGAAATAACAGGATTCCAATCTGGGTCTGTGTGACTCTATAAGAATGTATTTTTGCTAGTCCACCTCTGGACTCTAGGCCTATTAGCAAGTTTGCCTTGACGATTTTCTATGTTGTTCAAGTTCGGAAAGAATATATCTATTGGCTGGAATGCATGATCATATATGCCCCAGAGAGCAAGGCCTAAAACTAATAGCAAATCTGTTCTTTTCAAGACAAGGAAGAGAAACAGTGGACTGTAAGTCATAATATAAGAGGACTCGAAAAGTTGACAGGTTGCAGAGCATAAGAGGAAGTTGTATTTTGAGTTCAAAAATGAACACAGTCTAAGAACAGACACCTAAATTTATCATTTAATGAAGAACTACTACATATCAGACCATGTGCAAGACACTGAGAATACCAAGATGAATTAAATATGGTCCCCGCCATTGAGAAGCTCAGTCTGGTGGGCGAGACAATTAAGACCAAAATATCAATGTAGTGTTGAATCAGTTATTATACTATTATCTCTCAGCCCCAAACCAAGCATTCTATACCCCTCATTTTTTTAGGGATCTCAGAAAACTAAGATTTCCTTTACTAGATTCTTCAAATACAGGGTTCTAGAGACTGGAAGGCAAAGTAAGAGGTGAAGAGATTGGCTTCCTCCAGTTTGTTTGCTGCTCTTTACAAAATACTCCCAAGAATGGCCTTTCCTCCAGGCAATAGTAGTTGACTCCAGCTTCCTAATTCTTTCCAGATTCTAAAACCAGCCTCACTACCCACCCTCAGATGTACCAGTATCAATCAGCTGGCAACTACTCAATAGAGGTCCGAACCACAGCTCTACAAGCTTTCTTCTCTAAGCTTCTGAGATAGCAACAGCAGCCAGGCAGCACCCTCTTCACATATGTCTGAATCTTAGCTCTACAGGCACCTCCTTTGAGCTTCTAAGGTTCTAGTAATCCCAATCTTTCCCCTTTGTTCTCTCAGATCTAGGCGTGGCAACTGTTTCATGCAGTTAATTATCTGTGTTACTCCAGTGTTACATTTTTTGTTTTTCCATTCTTTAATTACCTATTTCAACAATTTCTTATGTTACATTCTATGTTAAAATAGTGTGGTTTCTGGACCTTGAATGAAACAAGCATAACAAGAGCAAAATGTGCTCGAGGAGCTCAAAGGTAGATGCCTTACACAGGATGAGATGATTAAATAAAGTGGAATTGAGACATATAGGCTGGGTTCAAAAAATTGTCAGTCAAATACTGAAGAGGTGGAGAAACGGAAGGTATTTAATGCAGAAGGAACAAAATATTCAAAGTTATGGAGATAGAAGAGAGCACAAGTCAGGGGAAATGGAGTAGTTCAGTATGGCTAAGGAATAGTATATGAAGGCACAGAGAATACTGGCACGATGGGAAATAAGGAAGAAGAACGAGTAAAACTTTCAGACTAATTAGAGTTGGCAGATAGACTTTGGAAAAGAGGGAAGAAGGTGGAGGCCAGGGTGAGAGCCAAGTGTCCTGCTTGTATGACCAGGTAGAAGAACAAGTTTGCAAAGAAGGTGATAAAGTGGTGAACATTTTCTGATCAGTCATTCAAGAGTAGAAACACAAAACTAAGAACCAGAAGAATTAGAGTTCACGTTTCCTCCTACTATTTCATAGCTTTGTGACTTTAACTACTGAGCTACCCTGAGAGGCAGTTTTAGTGCCAAATAAGGGGAAGAGAGCAATACAGTAAAACTTTATAATCATAAGGTCAGATCCATTTACTGATCTTCTGTTGTAATAATAACCATAACAATAAAAATAGCTAACACGGCTTGAGGAGAAGATGGCGGAAGAGTAAGACACGGAGATCACCTTCCTCCCCACAGATAAATCAGAAATACATCTACACGTGGAACTCTCCTATAGAACACCCACTGAACGGTGGGAGAAGACCTCAGACATTCCAAAAGGCAAGAAACTCCCCACGTACCTGGGTAGGGCAAAAGAAAAAAGAAATAACAGAGACAAAAGAATAGGGGCTTCCCTGGTGGCGCAGTGGTTGGGAGTCCGCCTGCCGATGCAGGGGACGCGGGTTCG